>NC_086447.1:97050948-97383448 GCF_028390025.1 Pseudophryne corroboree
GCAGGCGATACTGAAAATGTAAACAGACCTCAGAAAAAGAGTCATTAGTGTCCTAAAAAATGCAGTTGTACCCAATGCCCACTTAACCACGGACATGTGGACAAGTGGAGCAGGGCAGACTCAGGACTATATGACTGTGACAGCCCACTGGGTAGATGTATTGCCTCCCGCAGCAAGAACAGCAGCGGCGGCACCAGTAGCAGCATCTCGCAAACGCCAACTCGTTCCTAGGCAGGCTATGCTTTGTATCACCACTTTCCAGAAGAGGCACACAGCTGACAACCTCTTACGGAAACTGAGGAAGATCATCGCAGAATGACTTACCCCAATTGGACTCTCCTGGGGATTTGTGACATCGGACAACGCCAGCAATATTGTGCGTGCATTACATCTGGGCAAATTCCAGCACGTCCCATGTTTTGCACATACATTGAATTTGGTGGTGCAGAATTATTTAAAAAACAACAGGGGCGTGCAAGAGATGCTGTCGGTGGCCCGAAGAATTGCGGGCCACTTTCGGCATTCAGCCACCGCGTACAGAAGACTGGAGCACCACCAAACAGTCCTGAACCTGCCCTGCCATCATCTGAAGCAAGAGGTGGTAAAGAGGTGGAATTCAACCCTCTATATGCTTCAGAGGATGGAGGAGCAGCAAAAGGCCATTCAAGCCTATACATCTGGCCACGATATAGGCAAAGGAGGGGGAATGCACCTGACTCAAGCGCAGTGGAGAATGATTTCAACGTTGTGCAAGGTCCTGCAACCCTTTGAACTTGCCACACGTGAAGTCAGTTTAGACACTGCCAGCCTGAGTCAGGTCATTCCCCTCATCAGGCTTTTGCAGAAGAAGCTGGAGACATTGAAGGAGGAGCTAAAACAGAGCGATTCCGCTAGGCATGTGGGACTTGTGGATGGAGCCCTTAATTCACTTAACCAGGATTCACGGGTGGTCAATCAGTTGAAATCAGAGCACTACATTTTGGCCACCGTGCTCGATCCTAGATTTAAAACCTACGTTGTATCTCTCTTTCTGGCAGACACAAGTCTGCAGAGGTTCAAAGACCTGCTGGTGAGAAAATTGTCAAGTCAAGCGGAACATGACCCGTCAACATCTCCTCCTTCACATTCTCCCGCAACTGGGTGCGAGGAAAAGGCTAAGAATTCCGAGCCCACCCGCTGGCGGTGATGCAGGGCAGTCTGGAGCGAGTGCTGACATCTGGTCCGGACTGAAGGACCTGCCAATGATTACTGACATGTCGTCTACTGTCACTTCATATGATTCTCTCACCATTGAAAGAATGGTGGAGGATTATATGAGTGACCGCATCCAAGTAGGCACGTCAGACAGTCCGTACGTATACTGGCAGGAAAAAGAGGCAATTTGGAGGCCCTTGCACAAACTGGCTTTATTCTACCTAAGTTGCCCTCCCTCCAGTGTGTACTCCGAAAGAGTGTTTAGTGCAGCCGCTCACCTTGTCAGCAATTGGCGTACGAGGTTACTTCCAGAAAATGTGGAGAAGATGATGTTCATCAAAATGAATTATAATCAATTCCTCCGTGGAGACATTCACCAGCAGCAATTTCCTCCACAAAGTACACAGGGACCTGAGATGGTGGATTCCAGTGGTGACGAATTAATAATCTGTGAGGAGGGGGATGTACACAGTGAAAGGGGTGAGGAATCGGAGGATGATGATGAGGTGGACATCTTGCCTCTGTAGAGCCAGTTTGTGCAAGGAGAGATTGATTGCTTCTTTTTTTGGTGGGGGCCCAAACCAACCAGTAATTTCAGTCACAGTCGTGTGGCAGACCCTGTCGCTGAAATGATGGGTTCGTTAAAGCGTGCATGTCCTGTTTATACAACATAAGGGTGGGTGGGAGGGCCCAAAGACAATTCCATCTTGCACCTCTTTTTTCTTTAATTTTTTTTTGCATCATGTGCTGTTTGGGGGCAATTTTTTTTGAAGTGCCATCCTGCCTGACACTGCAGTGCCACTCCTAGATGGGCCAGGTGTTTGTGTCAGCCACTTGTGTCGCTTAGCTTAGTCACACAGCGACCTTGGTGCGCCTCTTTTTTTCTTTGCATCATGTGCTGTTTGGGGACAATTTTTTTGAAGTGCCATCCTGCCTGACACTGCAGTGCCACTCCTAGATAGGCCAGGTGTTTGTGTCGGCCACTTGTGTCGCTTAGCTTAGTCACACAGCGACCTTGGTGCGCCTCTTTTTTTTTTGCATCATGTGCTGTTTGGGGACTATTTTTTTAAGTGCCATCCTGCCTGACACTGCAGTGCCACTCCTAGATGGGCCAGGTGTTTGTGTCGGCCACTTGTGTCGCTTAGCTTAGCCATCCAGCGACCTCGGTGCAAATTTTAGGACTAAAAATAATATTGTGAGGTGTGAGGTGTTCAGAATAGACTGGAAATGAGTGGAAATTATGGTTATTGAGGTTAATAATACTATGGGATCAAAATGACCCCCAAATTCTATGATTTAAGCTGTTCTTTAGGGTTTTTTGTAAAAAAACACCCGAATCCAAAACACACCCGAATCCGACAAAATTTTTTCGGATTTTCACCCGAATCCGACAAAAAAAAATGACCCCCAAATTCTATAATTTAAGCTGTTTTTTAGGTTTTTTTGTAAAAAACACCCGAATCCAAAACACACTCGAATCCGACAAAAAAGTTGCCAGGTTTTAATTTTTAAGGCTTTGTGATAGTGTAGGACCTGCATGAAGGTGGGGTACCTTGGCGAGCGGTTTGCAGGCTTCCGTGCATTGGCGAATTCACTAACTAAACCCCCATCATTTATTTATTGATGTTGTGAGGACAAGTGAGCTTGCTATGGTGAGTGCTGAATTTTCTATTTGTATGTATTTGGGTAGGTGGCCATGGGCTGCATGCACCCCACCTTATGAGTGGTGAGTGCAGACACTGCACCCCGCTTCTGGAGTGGTGAGTGCTGTGGTTTTCCATATTTGTTTGTATATTGTGGGGTTAATCTTTGGTTTACTCTTATTAACTGTGGCCACAGGCCTTTTCATGCACCCCTGTGTAAACTCAATTGTTCTAAACCTGTGTCAGCTGCTCCTTAGTAATTTATCAGCCAGTGTCAGGTGTCTAGTATACCTTTAAAAGCCATAAGATGTGTGGCAGGTATACATTAAACCTAGTGGGCATGTTTGCAATTATATTATGTGTGATACAGTTGCCAGGTTTTAATTTTTAAGGCTTTGTGATAGTGTAGGACCTGCATGAAGGTGGTGTACCTTGGTGAGCGGTTTGCAGGCTTCCGTGCATTGGCCAATACACTAACTAAACCCCCATCATTTATTTATTGATGTTGTGAGGACAAGTGAGCTTGCTATGGTGAGTGCTGAATTCTCTATCCGTGTGTGTGTGTGTATATATACAGTATATATATATATATATATATATATATATATTGTGACAAGAACACTGGGATAGTGTTCGAGGGCAGGTATGTTTGTCCCAGGTTCTTGTCTTACATGTATTAGAAAAATGAAAATCTAGGAATATGTTTTGTTTTGTTAGAACCTTTTCAGTTTGTTGGAAAAGCTGGGTAAGGGCCCTGAAAGAGAGATGGGGCAAGTTCCAGACATTGGGCCCAGTTCGGGTCTTTGGCCTCACAGAAGGCTAATCAGGCTTTCAGCTGTGTAAGAGTGTTATAGAGCTGCTGGCCTGATTAGGGTGGGCAGTCTGCCTGGGAAGACTGCAGGATCTCTGTGAGAGAAACACGCTTCCTGATACAAGTGAGCTATACAGTGTACTGGAGAACTCTGTGTTTTTTTGTTTAGTGATAGTTAGGAACATCTAGTGTTTAGTTAGTGCCGGAATGGCAAGGTATTTTCTTTTGCTGTTTGTTTTATTTTCTGTATAATAAAACTGGCTGGGGCCAGTTGTACCGGAAACTGGACTTGTGTGGTTCCTCAGCTGCTGCAGGCTGCCATTTATCCCAGGAAACGGCACCTTGTACCCTTACAGTGTTACAACTTGGTGGAGAATGCGAGCACTCCGTTCTGCGCATAAGTGAAAGCAGCAGCTTTGTAAGGCCTGCAGAAAACGGTGGTTTATGCAGATACAGCCCAGTGTGAAGTTACTGAGACTCGCCCTGAGGATTTGATATATGTCCTGGGTGAAAGCAGCTACAAAGCCGCCTGAAAAGTCTGTCGACATGGAGGAACTGCACAAAGCCTTGCTGCAAGCTACAGATGCTCAGCAGGAGGCCAACAGACAGCAGCAGGTGGCAATGGAGGAAAATTGGAGACTACAACGAAAGGCCTTAACAGAAGTGATGCAGACCCTTGCAGCCCGGATTGGAGATATGGCCGTCAGTGCTCCGACCAGCTCTAGTTCTATACGGGCCAGTCACTTCCTGCAGAAAATGACAGAGGCTGATGATGTGGAGGCCTACCTGACCATGTTTGAAAGGACTGCCGAGCATGAGAACTGGCCGAAAGCACAGTGGGCCAGTCTGCTGGCACCTTTTCTGTCAGGTGAGCCCCAAAAAGCGTACTTTGATTTAAGCCCTGCTGAGGCTCGGGACTATGATAAACTAAAGACTGAGATCCTGACCCACCTGGGAGTCACGCTGTCAGTACGAGCACAACGGGTGCACCGTTGGGTGTACGCCATGGAGAAGCCTCCTCGCTCCCAGATGCATGACCTTATTCAGCTAACAAAAAAATGGTTACAGCCAGAGACATTAACTGGTCCCCAGATGGTTGAAAGAGTCGTCATGGACTGCTACTTGAGATCTTTGCCCATGGTCCTGCGCAAGTGGGTGAGCCATGGGAACCCGGGTACTGCTGACCAATTAGTGGACATGGTAGAGAGGTATTTGGCAGCAGAGGAACTACTGATGACCACCCAGCAACCCATAGATCCTCAACAGCGCCCTTCAGTAAAGACTGGTAAGACTGTTCCGTGGGAAAACGTTGCTGGGCGGTTAAGAGAACGCAAGGCTGGAGAGACTGTAAATACTGGCCCTGGAGACAGACCAATGGGGCTAGAACGGTCTATGCTTCCCAAACGGGTTGATAATCGTGTGATTAAATGTTTTAGGTGCGGTATGCCAGGTCATGTTATTGCCAATTGCCCAGTCACGCAAGAACCCATGCAATGTGATGCTGCCTTTGAATGTCGCAGAATGTCTTTCTTTGCTAGGTTAGCCTGTACTGTGGGACCTTCACCTGAGCTGGAAAAACAAATGTGTGATGTGTTCTTAGAGGGTAACCGGGTAGAGGCCTTGCTAGATTCAGGAAGTTTAGTTACCCTCGTGAAAGCTGGGTTAGTGAACCCCTTAAAGGTCCAGAAAATACCTATTGGGGTAACTTGCATACATGGGGATACCCAACATTATGTCACTGCTGAAGTGAATATAGAAACTTGTTGTGGGTCAGCAATTGTTAAAGTAGGACTGGTCCCCACCTTGGTGCATGAGGCCATAATAGGGAGGGATTTTCCTCATTTTTGGAAACTGTGGGAATCACGGTTATCAACAGATGTGAGAAGTAAAGAGCCAGTTGATAATACCGGTGATTTTATGGATGTACGTGTGTCTTCTGAACTTTCTGACCCTTTGCCTTTTGCTAGTTTGGCTGGGGAAGTGACAGATAGGGAGTCCAGTGAGGACCCTCTTGCTGGGAACAGAGACATAGTAGTTAGAACTGAAAGCGTGCCTGACCTGGAGGTAAAGAAGGATCTGTTGCGTCTGAACAGTTAAAGGATCCTACCTTAATAAAGGCTAGAGAGAATGTTAAGGTTGTTAATGGGGAACCTGTGGTACCAGGTGACAGGGTTACGTATCCCCACATGGCCATCTGTAATGAGCTCTTGTACCACTTTGTCAAAAGGGGTGAGGATGTGGTGGAACAGCTGATAGTTCCCCATCCTTATCGGAGAACGGTACTAGATTTAGCTCATAGTCACGTTACCGCAGGACATTTAGGGGCAGAAAAAAACACTGAAAGAGTTTTACAAAGGTTCTTTTGGCCAGGGGTTTATAAAGAAGTGTCTGTATATTGTTCTTCCTGTCCTGAATGCCAGTATCATGCCCCTAGACCCCATTTCAGGAGCCCACTAGTTCCCATGCCTATTATAGAGGTCCCGTTTGACAGAATAGCCGTGGATCTCGTGGGGCCCTCGTTAAAGTCTGTTCGGGGCCATCAGTATATCCTGGTAATTATGGACTATGCCACTCGATATCCTGAGGCTGTCCCTTTACGCACTATCACAACCAAGGCGATAGCTAGGGAGCTGGTGCAGGTTTTTAGTAGAGTGGGAATACCAAAATAAATTTTGACTGACCAGGTACTCCATTTATGTCAAGGATCATGAAAGAATTGTGCAAATTATTTAAGGTCACTCACCTCAGGACATCCATCTACTATCCCCAAACTGACGGGTTTGTGGAAAGGTTTAATAAAACATTAAAAAGTATGTTAAAAAAGGTTGTTGAGAGAGATGGGAAAAACTGGGATTGTTTGTTGCCCTACTTGTTAATGGCCATCAGAGAAGTTCCTCAGTCCTCTACGGGGTTTTCTCCATTTGATTTGTTGTATGGTAGACACCCCAGAGGGCTGTTGGACATTGCCAAAGAGACGTGGGAAGGACAGCCCACTCCTTATAGAAGCGTTATTGAACATGTAACACAAATGCAGGATAGGATTGCAGCCGTGGTACCTGTTGTCAGAGAGCACATGGAACAGGCCCAAAGTGCTCAACAGAGGGTGTATAACCGGAGTGCCAAGATACGGGAATTTGCTCCTGGAGATAGAGTTCTTGTTTTGGTACCCACTGTGGAAAGCAAATTCCTAGCTAAATGGCAGGGTCCATTTGAGATTAGGGAAAAAGTGAATGAGGTTAATTACAAAGGGTGGTAGTCATGTGACCGCCGGTCGGCTGACCGACCGTCACATGACCTCCTCCGTGAGCCCGACGGCTCACTATCCCGATGGTCGGCATGCCGACCAACAGGGACTATTTCCACTCGTGGGTGTCCACGACACCCATAGAGTGGGAATAGAACCCGTGGCGACCGCAGGTCGCCACCGAGCCCGCAGCGTGGCAAGCGCAGCGAGCCCGCAAGGGGCTTGCTGCACTCGCCCCTCCCCGCCGGGATCCCGGCGTCGGTATGCTGCCGGGATCCCAGCGTCGGTTAGGTGACCGGCGGTCAGGAGACCGCCGGTCACCCGTACTACACCCATTACAAAGTATACCAGCCGGGAAAGAGAAAACCTGAACAAATCTACCATGTTAACTTAATCAAACCCTGGAAAGATAGGTTGTCTCTGTCAGCGGAGCCTTGCCCTTCGGTGTCTTCACCTCGGTTGCTTCCCGCAGTGAAGGTGTCAGAGACATTATCAGCTGATCAGAATAATCAGGTTAAAGAATTTCTCATCCAAAATAGGGAGATATTTTCAGAGCTGCCTGGCCGAACGACCATAATAAAACATGACATTGTCACAGAACCAGGGGTCAGGGTTCATTTAAAGCCATATAGGATTCCTGAAGCTCAGCGAGAAGCTGTTTCTAAAGAAGTTAAAACCATGTTAGAACTTGGAGTCATAGAGGAATCTAACAGTGAGTGGTCCAGTCCCATAGTGCTCATCCCGAAGCCCGACGGTAGCATACGCTTCTGTAATGACTTTCGTAAGTTAAATGAGGTGTCCAAGTTTGACGCATACCCCATGCCCCGTGTGGATGAGCTTATAGAAAGGCTGGGAACAGCCAGGTTTCTCACCACGTTGGACCTGACCAAAGGTTACTGGCAAATACCTTTATCTGATAGCGCAAAAGAAAAAACAGCCTTTTCGGTTCTGGAGGGGCTGTACCAGTATAAGATATTACCCTTTGGGTTGCATGGGGCTCCAGCAACCTTTCAACGGGCGATGGATAAAATTTTGAGGCCCCATAGAAAATATGCAGCTGCCTATTTGGATGATGTGGTAATTCACAGAACAGACTGGGGGTCCCATTTGGTTAAAGTACAAGCAGTACTGGACTCAATCAGAGAGGCAGGGTTAACTGCTAACCCAAAGAAGTGCTGCCTCACAATGAATGAGGTCAAATACTTGGGCTTCACCATAGGCAGAGGTCTGATTAGGCCCCAATTGAATAAAATTGATGCTATTCAAAACTGGCCTCGTCCAGTGAATAAAAAACAGGTAAGGGCTTTTTTGGGAATAACTGGGTACTATAGACAGTTTATTCCCAATTTTGCGACCACAGCGGTGCCGTTGTCAGACCTTACCAAAGGGATGCAGTCAAATGTGGTGAAATGGAACCCTGATGCAGAAAAAGCGTTCCAAGCGTTAAAAGTGGCTTTGTGTTCACAACCGGTGTTGATAACACCAGATTTTTCAAAAGAATTTGTGGTACAGACAGATGCCTCAGAGGTAGGGATAGGCGCTGCGCTGTCCCAAACCAGAGATGGGGACGAACACCCTATCATTTATTTGAGTAGGAAACTCAATGAGCATGAAAAAAGGTATGCCATTGTGGAAAAGGAGGCTTTGGCCATTAAGTGGGCACTAGATACCTTGAGATATTACCTCTTGGGTAGACAATTCAGACTAGTGACGGATCATGCCCCTTTAAAATGGATGTATGTAAATAGAGGCAAGAATGCTCGTGTAACTAGATGGTTTCTAGCGTTGCAGGATTTTAAGTTTACTGTCGAACATAGATCGGGTACACAATTTGGCCAACGCAGATGCATTGTCCCGCATCTTCTGTTTGGGGGCTACAAGTGTTCCGGCCCCTAGGTCGAAACAGGGGAGGGGGATATGTGACAAGAACACTGGGATAGTGTTTGAGGGCAGGTATGTTTGTCCCAGGTTCTTGTCTTACATGTATTAGAAAAATGAAAACTGCTAGGAATATGTTTTGTTTTTTTAGAACCTTTTCAGTTTGTTGGAAAAGCTGGGTAAGGGCCCTGAAAGAGAGATGGGGCAAGTTCCAGACATTGGGCCCAGTTCGGGTCTTTGGCCTCACAGAAGGCTAATCAGGCTTTCAGCTGTGTAAGAGTGTTATAGAGCTGCTGGCCTGATTAGGGTGGGCAGTCTGCCTGGGAAGACTGCAGGATCTCTGTGAGAGAAACACGCTTCCTGATACAAGTGAGCTATACAGTGTACTGGAGAACTCTGTGTTTTTTTGTTTAGTGATAGTTAGGAACATCTTGTGTTTAGTTAGTGCCGGACAGGCAAGGTATTTTCTTTTGCTGTTTGTTTTATTTTCTGTATAATAAAACTGGCTGGGGCCAGTTGTACCGGAAACTGGACTTGTGTGGTTCCTCAGCTGCTGCAGGCTGCCATTTATCCCAGGAAACGGCACCTTGTACCCTTACAGTGTTACAACTTATATATATATATATATATATATATATCCGAAAAAAGATACAGGCACTCACCACTTCCTTGATGATGAAAACTTTATTGGTGTGTCTCACATAGAGACAGTTAACAGCATGTCAGCAAAAGGTGTCGACGTTTCGGCTCCATCTGAGCCTTTTTCAAGACTAACAAGATTACAGCAGGTTCTCACCCAGCAGCCCATGACACACAATGAACCCTGGAGCACTTTTATAGCAGAGGCATATCACAAACCCCGCCCATCAATCATCCAACAGGAAATAACAAAAAACACTGGTATTCAAGTGTTTAACATGTGTAATCAAGGATACATGTGCAGCCAATCGAATGTCCTATAACATCAACTAATTACACAACATGTGAACACAATCACAACCATTTAAAACCAAAAGAACAACCGATAGCGGCTGATAGTCGCGTTACCGGAAGTATTGTGCGTTCCATTGCCAGTGGAACGCACACGTCTATCCGGCGGAAGTGGATGTAGCAGACATGACGTGCGCTTCACTGTGTATGTGGTAAATGGCAAAGGACGGCTGTACGTCGTTACTAAGCAACCCGACTAACGCCAGTATAAATGATCACATGACAGACCAAAACACATAAGTGAATATGTATTAATATAGTCATAAAAAGTATGTAATAAGGCGCGCAAGCACGGGAATAATTCATAGATGTATTAAACATAGGGCAAGGGCTCCATATTAGTCCTGAGTGCGGAACAAGCATTAACCACATTAACAACAGTTCTCCTCGAATAGCCGCGTTCGTAAAACCTTTCAGCCATCGCCTTAATCTGTGTCTCAGTGTCCTCATTCAAGGTGTTATTTCGGAGCACACGCATAAATTGAGAGATGGGAAGACTCTCTTTCAGATGAGCAGGGTGGTGACTGGAGGCATGAAGCAGCGTGTTTCTATCAGTCTCTTTTCTATAGAGAGTTGAGGCAAGTTTACTGTTGTGTCGAAAAAGAGACACATTCAAAAAATTCACTCTATAGAAACACGCTGCTTCATGCCTCCAGTCACCACCCTGCTCATCTGAAAGAGAGTCTTCCCATCTCTCAATTTATGCGTGTGCTCCGAAATAACACCTTGAATGAGGACACTGAGACACAGATTAAGGCGATGGCTGAAAGGTTTTACGAACGCGGCTATTCGAGGAGAACTGTTGAAAGATGTTTGCTCAAAGCAAGATACAGGCACTCCCACTCTAGCCACAGTCATCGTGCCAAGCGAATAGCCAATAGAATGATCTTCACCACCACGTTTGATGTTGCTTCATCACATTCTGAACATGTTTTACGCAAACACTGGCCAATTATTGCCACTGACCCAGTCTTCAAAGGGTTAGGCCATCAACCACCTCTCTGTGCCTACAGACGTGGTAAGAATTTACGACAGATGCTAATGCGTCCTACTTTGCAACCATCTGCCACCATTAAGACCTGGCTTTCAGATACCAAGAAGGGTTGCTACCGGTGCCCTAATTGTACCACGTGCCGGTCGATGATGACTGGTGCAAGTTTTGCACACCCACATAGTGGTCAACAAATCAAAATTCGTCATCGATTACATTGTACCATGGACCATGTAATCTATATCATCATCTGTCCCTGTGGGTACTATTATGTTGGCATGACAACTAGAAACTTCCGTGACAGAATGGCTAACCATTGCACATCAATTCGAGCTGCGTTGGTCTCAAAGGTGTCCGACAAACCTGTAGCACAACATTTTGCAAGTAGGGGGCACTCAATTTCCAGTTTGAAGTGCATGCTGATTGATCATGTACCAAAACCTCCACGTGGGGGTGACTGGGAGAGGCAGTTACGACAACGAGAGGCTAAATGGATATATGAGCTGGACACTCTGACACCACGGGGCCTAAATGAGGCAAATCCATTCAATATTTTTCTTGGATAGGGCTATGACTAGACTTTTTTAATATCCGTACTTTTCATAATGTATGTTTACAATTATGTGTGTTGTCTTGTTTGTGATTTTCTTGTCTTTTGTGTTGGTGATCACTCTGGTTCACCTAGTGGCAGAGGCAATATCACACACCCAATACGGTCTCCATTAAGTCCTGGGTTCCATTTATATCCGTATTATGTGTTTTAAACTTCTATTACACATTTCTCAGCTAAGCTGTATACGTTATTATGAATTATTCTATCTATATGTATAAAGGCGAGAATGTGTGGTTCTTTTGGTCATTGATAGGCGGTTAACAAGCTTTTATCTTAGGAATGAAGTTTTTGACAACAGTAAACATGAACCATTATGCAATAATTATTTGTCATCTATTGGAATCAAACTAAGAAGATGTTTAATGTGGTTAATGCTTGTTCCGCACTCAGGACTAATATGGAGCCCTTGCCCTATGTTTAATACATCTATGAATTATTCCCGTGCTTGCGCGCCTTATTACATACTTTTTATGACTATATTAATACATATTCACTTATGTGTTTTGGTCTATCATGTGATCATTTATACTGGCGTTAGTCGGGTTGCTTAGTAACGACGTACAGCCGTCCTTTGCCATTTACCACATACACAGTGAAGCGCACGTCACGTCTGCTACATCCACTTCCGCCAGATAGACGTGTGCGTTCCACTGGCAATGGAACGCACAATACTTCCGGTAACGCGACTATCAGCCGCTATCGGTTGTTCTTTTGGTTTTAAATGGTTGTGATTGTGTTCACATGTTGTGTAATTAGTTGATGTTATAGGACATTCGATTGGCTGCACATGTATCCTTGATTACACATGTTAAACACTTGAATACCAGTGTTTTTTGTTATTTCCTGTTGGATGATTGATGGGCGGGGTTTGTGATATGCCTCTGCTATAAAAGTGCTCCAGGGTTCATTGTGTGTCATGGGCTGCTGGGTGAGAACCTGCTGTAATCTTGTTAGTCTTGAAAAAGGCTCAGATGGAGCCGAAACGTCGACACCTTTTGCTGACATGCTGTTAACTGTCTCTATGTGAGACACACCAATAAAGTTTTCATCATCAAGGAAGTGGTGAGTGCCTGTATCTTTTTTCGGATATATTTTTGGATCTCTTGTGAATCTCTTATGGAGCACCGCCCAGGTTGCAAATTGGAGCAGTGAGTGTGGACTTTCTGGATATATATATATATATATATATATATATATATATATTAATGCTTGGGACCAGAACTATTTTGGATATGGGATTTTTCCATATTTTGGAATAATTGCATAACATAATGGGATATCATGGCGATGGGACCTAAGTCTAAGCACAGAATGCATTTATGTTTCATATACACCATACACACAGCCTGAAGGTCATTGATGCCAATATTTTTAATAACTTTGTGCATTAAACAAAGTACATTGAGCCATTAGAAAACAAAGGTTTCACTATCTCACTCTCATTCAAACATTTCCGTAATTCTGAATATTTGGAAATGGGATACTCAACCTGTGTGTGTGTGTGTCTGTATGTATGTATATGTGTATATAAGTTGTAACACTGTAGGGGTGCAAGGTGCCTTTTCCTGGGGAATATGGCAGCACGCAGCAGCTGAGGAACAACACAAGTCCAGTTTCTGGTACAACTGACCCCGGCCAGTTTTATTGAAACAGAAAATAAAACAAACCCCAAAATAAAAATACCTTGCCTGTCCGGCACTAACTAAACATAAGATGTTCCTAACTGTCACTAAACAAAACACAGAGTTCTTCAGTACATACTGTATAGCTTACTTGCATCAGAAAGCGTGTCTCTCACACACAGATCCTGCAGCCTTCCCAGGCAGTCTGCCCATACTAATCAGGTTAGAAGCACTATATCACTCTTACACAGCTGAAACCCTGATTAGCCCTCTGTGAGGCCAAAGACCCGAACTGGGCCCAATGTCTAGAACTCGCCTTATCTCTCTCTCAGAGCCTTTACCCAGCTTTTACAGCAAACTGAAAAGGTTCAGACAAAACAAAAAGCATTTTTTCCTAGAAGTTAACATTTTCTAAAACATGTAAGACAAGAACCTGGGACAAATATACCTGCCCTCAAACACTATCCCAGTGTTCTTGTCACATATCCCCCTCCCCTGTTTCGACCTAGGGGCCGGAACACTTGTAGCCCCCAAACAGAAGATGCGAGACAATGCATCTGCGTTGGCCAATTGTGTTCCCGGTCTATGTTCGACAGTAAACTTAAAGTCCTGCAACGCTAGAAACCATCTAGTTACACGAGCATTCTTGCCTCTATTTACATACATCCATTTTAAAGGGGCATGGTCTGTCACTAGTCTGAATTGTCTACCCAAGAGGTAATATCTCAAGGTATCTAGTGCCCACTTAATGGCCAAAGCCTCCTTTTCCACAATGGCATACCTTTTTTCATGCTCATTGAGTTTCCTACTCAAATAAATGATAGGGTGTTCGTCCCCATCTCTGGTTTGGGACAGCACAGCACCTATCCCTACCTCTGAGGCATCTGTCTGTACCACAAATTCTTTTGAAAAATCTGGTGTTATCAACACCGGTTGTGAACACAAAGCCACTTTTAACGCTTGGAACGCCTTTTCTGCATCAGGGTTCCATTTCACCACATTTGACTGCTTCCCTTTGGTAAGGTCTGACAACGGCACCGCTGTGGTCGCAAAATTAGGAATAAACCGTCTATAGTACCCAGTAATTCCCAAAAAAGCCCTTACCTGTTTTTTATTCACTGGACGAGGCCAGTTTTGAATAGCATCAACTTTATTCAATTGGGGCCTAATCAGACCTCTGCCTATGGTGAAGCCCAAGTATTTGACCTCCTCCATTGCGAGGCAGCACTTCTTTGGGTTAGCAGTTAACCCTGCCTCTCTGATTGAGTCCAGTACTGCTTGTACTTTAACCAAATGGGACCCCCAGTCTGTACTGTGAATTACCACATCATCCAAATAGGCAGCTGCATATTTTCTATGGGGCCTCAAAATTTTATCCATCGCCCGTTGAAAGGTTGCTGGAGCCCCATGCAACCCAAAGGGTAACATCTTATACTGGTACAGCCCCTCCGGAACCGAAAAGGCTGTTTTTTCTTTGGCGCTATCAGATAAAGGTATTTGCCAGTAACCTTTGGTCAGGTCCAATGTGGTGAGAAACCTGGCTGTTCCCAGCCTTTCTACAAGCTCATCCACACGGGGCATGGGGTATGCGTCAAACTTGGACACCTCATTTAACTTACGAAAGTCATTACAGAAGCGTATGCTACCGTCGGGCTTCGGGATGAGCACTATGGGACTGGACCACTCACTGTTAGACTCCTCTATGACTCCAAGTTCTAACATGGTTTTAACTTCCTTAGAAATAGCTTCTCGCTGAGCTTCAGGAATCCTATATGGCTTTAAATGAACCCTGACCCCTGGTTCTGTGACAATGTCATGTTTTATTATGGTCGTTCGGCCAGGCAGCTCTGAAAATACCTCCCTATTTTGGATGAGAAATTCTTTAACCTGATTGTTCTGATCAGCTGATAATGTCTCTGACACCTTCACTGCGGGAAGCAACCGGGGTGAAGACACCGAAGGGCAAGGCTCCGCTGACAGAGACAACCTATCTTTCCAGGGTTTGATTAAGTTAACATGGTAGATCTGTTCGGGTTTTCTCTTTCCCGGCTGGTATACTTTGTAATTAACCTCATTCATTTTTTCCCTAATCTCAAATGGACCCTGCCATTTAGCTAGGAATTTGCTTTCCACAGTGGGTACCAAAACAAGAACTCTATCTCCAGGAGCAAATTCCCGTATCTTGGCACTCCGGTTATAGACCCTCTGTTGAGCACTTTGGGCCTGTTCCATGTGCTCTCTGACAACAGGTACCACGGCTGCAATCCTATCCTGCATTTGTGTTACATGCTCAATAACGCTTCTATAAGGAGTGGGCTGTCCTTCCCACGTCTCTTTGGCAACATCCAACAGCCCTCTGGGGTGTCTACCATACAACAAATCAAATGGAGAAAACCCCGTAGAGGACTGAGGAACTTCTCTGATGGCCATTAACAAGTAGGGCAACAAACAATCCCAGTTTTTCCCATCTCTCTCAACAACCTTTTTTAACATACTTTTTAATGTTTTATTAAACCTTTCCACAAACCCGTCAGTTTGGGGATGGTAGATGGACGTCCTGAGGTGAGTGACCTTAAATAACTTGCACAATTCTTTCATGATCCTTGACATAAATGGAGTACCTTGGTCAGTCAAAATTTCTTTTGGTATTCCCACTCTACTAAATACCTGCACCAGCTCCCTAGCTATCGCCTTGGTTGTGATAGTGCGTAAAGGGACAGCCTCAGGATATCGAGTGGCATAGTCCATAATTACCAGGATATACTGATGGCCCCGAGCTGACTTTAACAAGGGCCCCACGAGATCCATGGCTATTCTGTCAAACGGGACCTCTATAATAGGCATGGGAACTAGTGGGCTCCTGAAATGGGGTCTAGGGGCATGATACTGGCATTCAGGACAGGAAGAACAATATTCAGACACTTCTTTATAAACCCCTGGCCAAAAGAACCTTTGTAAAACTCTTTCAGTGGTTTTTTCTGCCCCTAAATGTCCTGCGGTAACGTGACTATGAGCTAAATCTAGTACCGTTCTCCGATAAGGCTGGGGAACTACCAGCTGTTCCACCACATCCTCACCCCTTTTGACAATGTGGTACAAGAGCTCATTACAGATGGCCATGTGGGGATACGTAACCCTGTCACCTGGTACCACAGGTTCCCCATTAACAATCTTAACATTCTCTCTAGCCTTTATTAAGGTAGGATCCTTTAACTGTTCAGACGCAAACAGATCCTTCTTTACCTCCAGGTCAGGCACGCTTTCAGTTCTAACTACTATGTCTCTGTTCCCGGCAAGAGGGTCCTCACTGGACTCCCCATCTGTCACTTCCCCAGCCAAACTAGCAAAAGGCAAAGGGTCAGAAAGTTCCGAAGACCCACGTACATCCATAAAATCACCGGTATTATCAACTGGCTTTTTACTTCTCACATCTGTTGATAACCGTGATTCCCACAGTTTCCAAAAATGAGGAAAATCCCTCCCTATTATGGCCTCATGCACCAAGGTAGGGACCAGTCCCACTTTAACCATTGCTGACCCACAACAAGTTTCTATATTCACCTCAGCAGTGGCATAATGTTGGGTATCCCCATGTATGCAAGTTACCCCAATAGGTATTTGCTGGACCTTTAAGGGGTTCACTAACCCAGCTTTCACGAGGGTAACTAAACTTCCTGAATCTAGCAAGGCCTCTACCCGGTTACCTTCTAAGAACACATCTCACATTTGTTTTTCCAGCTCAGGTGAAGGTACCACAGTACAGGCTAACCTAGCAAAGAAAGACATTCTGCGACATTCAAAGGCAGCATCACATTGCATGGGTTCTTGCGTGACTGGGCAATTGGCAATAACATGACCTGGCATACCACACCTAAAACATTTAACCACACGATTATCAACCCATTTGGGCAGCATAGACCGTTCTAGCCCCATTGGCCTGTTTCCAGGGCCAGTGTTTACAGTCTCTCCAGCCTTGCGTTCTCTTAACCGCCCAGCAACGTTTTCCCACGGAACAGTCTTACCAGTCTTTACTGAAGGGCGCTGTCGAGGATCTATGGGTTGCTGGGTGGTCATCAGTAGTTCCTCTGCTGCCAAATACCTCTCTACCATGTCCACTAATTGGTCAGCAGTACCCGGGTTTCCATGGCTCACCCACTTGCGCAGGACCATGGGCAAAGATCTCAAGTAGCGGTCCATGACGACTCTTTCCACCATCTGGGGACCAGTTAATGTCTCTGGCTGTAGCCATTTTTTTGTTAGCTGAATAAGGTCGTGCATCTGGGAGCGCGGAGGCTTCTCTATGGCGTACAGCCAACGGTGCACCCGTTGTGCTCGTACTGACAGCGTGACTCCCAGGCGGGTCAGGATCTCAGTCTTTAGTTTATCATAGTCCCGAGCCTCAGCAGGGCTTAAATCAAAGTAAGCTTTTTGGGGCTCACCTGACAGGAAAGGTGCCAGCAGACTGGCCCACTGTGCTTTCGGCCAGTTCTCACGCTCGGCAGTCCTTTCAAACGTGGTGAGATAGGCCTCCACATCATCAGCCTCTGTCATTTTCTGCAGGAAGTGACTGGCTCGTATAGAACTAGAGCTGGTTGGAGCACTGACGGCCACATCTCCAACCCGAGCTGCAAGTCTCTGCACCACTTCTGCTAAGGCCTCTCTATCCTGACGCTGTTGCCTGTAAAGTTCATCAACAACTGCCTGCTGTTGTCTCTTATTTTCCTCCATTGCCACCTGCTGCTGTCTGTTGGCCTCCTGCTGTAGTCTCCAATTTTCCTCCATTGCCACCTGCTGCTGTCGGTTGGCCTCCTGCTGAGCCGCTGTAGCTTGCAGCAAGGCTTTAAGCAGATCCTCCATGTCAACAGATTTTTGAGGCGGCTTTGCAGCTGCTTTCACCCAGGACATATATCAAACCCTCAGGGGTGAGTCTCAGTAACTTCACACTGGGCTGTATCTGCATAAACCACCGTTTTCTGCAGGCCTCACAAAGCTGCTGCTTTCACTTATGCGCAGAACGGCCTGCTCGCATTCTCCACCAAGTTGTAACACTGTAGGGGTGCAAGGTGCCTTTTCCTGGGGAATATGGCAGCACGCAGCAGCTGAGGAACAACACAAGTCCAGTTTCTGGTACAACTGACCCCGGCCAGTTTTATTGAAACAGAAAATAAAACAAACCCCAAAATAAAAATACCTTGCCTGTCCGGCACTAACTAAACATAAGATGTTCCTAACTGTCACTAAACAAAACACAGAGTTCTTCAGTACATACTGTATAGCTTACTTGCATCAGAAAGCGTGTCTCTCACACACAGATCCTGCAGCCTTCCCAGGCAGTCTGCCCATACTAATCAGGTTAGAAGCACTATATCACTCTTACACAGCTGAAACCCTGATTAGCCCTCTGTGAGGCCAAAGACCCGAACTGGGCCCAATGTCTAGAACTCGCCTTATCTCTCTCTCAGAGCCTTTACCCAGCTTTTACAGCAAACTGAAAAGGTTCAGACAAAACAAAAAGCATTTTTTCCTAGAAGTTAACATTTTCTAAAACATGTAAGACAAGAACCTGGGACAAATATACCTGCCCTCAAACACTATCCCAGTGTTCTTGTCACAATATATATATATATATATATATATATATATATATATATATATTCTAATATATTTAATACATTTAGTGTATGCAAATATCTATTGAAACAATTTTTCTATAGTTTTAATTTAGGCTGGTACAGTATAAACCCAAATGTTTCCTGTACATACCAGTCTCCTGCACCTGCTGCATGAAGTTCTATATATGGTAAAGTGGATTGGCAGTAGCTAAGTGCATTTCTCTAGAGAGGTTAATGTGTTTCATATCCCAGCTGTCGTTGTATAATCATACAGGGATACTTACTTATGGCTGTATATGCTCGTAAGAATGCATTATGATAGGAAAACACCTAAATGAACTGCCGGACAAGCTCCATCCTTTGTGTGTTGCATTTTAATACAAGTTAATAGAAGCCACAAATGGTGTCTCACGGGGTAATATAAAAATTGTCATATCGCATTTGTTATGTGAGATGACCATGAACTGAAGCTAATTGGTTTTGTCTTTCCTAACCAGCATAACATGTCATATTTTATCATGTTACAGAGATAATAACACGTATTCACGTCGCAGGTATTTACAGAGGAAGATGCATGCGTCTCATATACAGACAAATAATATATATTTTTTATAGTACACTAAATTATTACCGTCCTTCATAAAACAAGGAACTGCTTTACTCATCTTCAATTGTGCCAATAATTATTATTGATTTATTATAATTTTTCATATTATTAATAATTTGATAAAATGCCTGCACATAAGGCAAAAATGTAATATAAACACAGTTCTAAAAACCTGACTGTGTATTTAAAAAACAGCAAAGAGATACAGTAGGATGACCCTGCTCACAGACTTACACAAACTGCCTAACTCTCCCCCCACAGCCTAACCCTAAAGGGTACACTAGAACGTACACTAGAACGATAATGCCTGATTTCATCTGATTTCGGCATTCGGTCTGATATATCGGATGAAATCGGGCATTTCGGAGGTGTTTCCGATCCGATGCGCGTTCCCGCGAGCATCGGATCGGATCCTCCAGATTGAATGTGCTGCACATTCAATCAGGTCCGACTTGGAGGCATGGCTGGGATCGCCCAAGATACATCGTATGCAAAAGGACAGCATACGATGTATCTTGGGCGATCCTGCCCTCTGGGAGGCTGCCGGGGTGATCACCTGTGATCGCCTGCATAAGTGCATGGGGTCCCTAACCCCCCTCCTTAGTGCCTATTTCTCCCTCCTCGCAGCCTAACCCTAACTGTACTCCCTTAGTCAGAGGCGTTTCTAGAGAGGAGGGGACCCGTGTGCAGGCTGTGTGTGTGGGCCCCCTCCTCTCTTGTAGCTGTTACCGCCGTTGTTAGCGTTCTCAGCATTGAGACTCTGCTGCCGCGCCATTTTTCCGGAGTCCTGCACATGCTCTGTAGACTCTTGCACTGTGCCAGAGTCTCTAGTGCTCAGTGCATTAGCAGCGGTGGTGACGGCTACAGGAGAGGAGGGGTCCCACACACAGTCACCATTGGATGCCGGAAAGGTGAGTATAGAAGATATGGGTGCAGTGTGTGCACCCATTATAGATACGCCACTGCCCTTAGTGCCTATCCCTAACCATCCCCTCCCGGCAGCCTAACCTAAATCTCCCCTATGCTGCCTAAACCTAATCCCCCCCACCCCCCACCCCGCGGCCTAACCCTAACCAGCCCCTTCATATTTAAGTTCGGGATGCTGGCAGTTGGGGTACCGGCATTGACATTGAGAGTGGTGTCGGGGTTCCGTCGCCGGTCTTCTAACAAGTGTTGAGAGTTAGATTTGGGTGGGTTATATTGTTTCTGTGCAGGGTAAATATTGGCTGCTTTATTTTTACACTGCAATTTAGATTTCAGTTTGAACACCCAAATCTAACTCTTTCTGCACATGTTACACCTGCCCCCCTCCCTGCAGTGCGACATGGTTTTGCCCATTAGCTAACAAATTTGCTGCTACGATCAGGTCTGAATTAGGCCCTTAAAGTCAAATGATGCTTGCAGTGCAAGAATAACAAAAAAACAAGCAAACAGCGCTATAAAAACTGTATGATCAGACAGGTGTATATGATAAAAAGCAATTATAATTTATTAATAACAATAATAGTACTCAGTATTCCTCAATATGTAAAAAAAACAATTGAGATATGATAAAAATAGAGCTAAAAAAACCCCTTTGACAAAGCTGTCCCTTGTGACAGCGAAACGCGTCAGAACTAAAACCTTGGACCTAAAACAGACTTTATTGCGACATCCAGAAAATTGGACAGTTGACCGACGAGGCCTGGGACTAATTGGTGTTCTATCCTTGTGAAATATCCACTTCAACACTCCCTCATTTGGAGTCTGTGCCATCTGAACCATCGCTAAGGGAATTACCCATGTCCAAGAGTGGTAAATATTGTGGAATAAACAGTCCCATTGACAAAAGGCAAATTACCAATTAGGTCCACCAACAACTGGATAATACTGCTACTGTCCATATATGTCCAAGCTTATATCAGAGACTGGTCCTTTTTTTTTTTAGCTCCATTTTTATCAAATCTCAATCGTTTTTTTACTTATTGAAGGATACTGGGAGTGATTCTGAGTTGTTCGCTCGCTAGCTGCTTTTAGCAGCATTGCACACGCTAGGCCGCCGCCCTCTGGGAGTGTATCTTAGCTTAGCAGAATTGCGAACTAAAGATTAGCAGAATTCCTACTAACTAATTCTTTGCAGTTTCTGAGTAGCTCCGGACCTACTCACAGATTGCGATCACCTCAGTCCGTTTAGTTCCTGGTTTGACGTCACAAACACGCCCGGCGTTCGGCCAGCCACTCCCCCGTTTCTCCAGACACTCCCACGTTTTTCCCTGACACGCCTGCATTTTTTTTAGCACACTCCTGGAAAACGCTCAGTTACCGCCCCTTTCCTGTCAATCATTTACCGATCAGCAGTGCGACTGAAAAGCGCCGCAGAATCCACAGCAAATCTGCTAAGTTTTTAGTTAAATAACTAAGCGCACGCGCCCTGCATGCCTTGCGCATGCGCAGTTTGCAACAAATCGCAGCATAGCGAAAATCGGCAACGAGCGAACAACTCGGAATGACCACCACTGAGTACTGTTATTGTTATTAATAAATTATAATTGCTTTTTATCATATACACCTGTCTGCTCATACAATTTTTATAGCGCTGTTTGCTTGTATTTTTTGTTATTATGTTTGGATTGACTATCCAATTTTCTACAGCTGCTCAGAGAACCCGCTCTTATCAAACGAGTGGTAACCCACTTCCTAAGTGAGGTTAGTTTCTAATTGATTCTTTGCAGTGCAAGAATAACTTTTTTTAGATGCTTTTTATTTCCATCTCAAATGTTCAGTAACCTGAAGCATGCTATATTAAGGTGGATATATTTTTTTTATATCTGCAAGTCTTACCACAATAACATTATCTTACACACTGCGACTTGTGCCGTGCATATGGTTCTTGTCGCAGTGATAACATGCCTTACAAATGAATGGTTGGCTCCAGGGTCACTCTATGATATGATCACAGTCTCAGGACAGAAAAAGGTCTGCTTGCATTAAGAGCTGACTGCGTCTTAGGGCGCAAACATGCACTCATACCATTGGCTAACCCAAACTGTCAGTGAAAGATAAAGAAGAGAGTTGGGACAGACTGCAAAGTAAAAAAAAAAAAAAAAATCATTACAATCTGTGGGCTTGAATTAGCTCCCGGGGCTGTTCTATACAGTGCACTGTGACACCCGATGACAGGATTTCTTCTCGCACCCCTGGAGTGGTACGAGCAGAAATATGACGAAAGTGCCGGTGCGATGCTGATTTCTGTCCTTAGTGCGGCGGAAACAGCATTGCGGCAGGCACTTAAGTTGGAGAATGCCAGTTCTCCCGACAAACCCCCTGTTTAGTCTGGGAGAACGGACGTTCTCCGACTTACCATTGCGCTGTATTGAATAGACCCAGGAGAGCTAATTCCCGGCGCTATTCAACTCTTTTAGATTTGAATCGAGCCCAGTAATGTGAAACCCTACTGGTACTGTGCTACACTTACTTGGGTACCTGAATATAGTGTCTCACACCTTTGCGTTTGCTCTCTTCTGCTCCAGGTATGCTGTGGGTATGGCATCCATGACCAGCATGACCCCCGAATACAAGGGTGCTTAGCACAAAGTACCGGATAGAGGGAACACACATGGACAACAGGAGCAGTGTAAGAAAGAAATGTTGGGCACCAGACCATCTTGTAATGCAAGAACAGGAAACTTCATCTTCTCCATATCCTCCAGCACAGTAAGCGTGACGGTTACAAGCTCTACTTCACCAACTTCCTCCAGCACGATACTTTCAGCAGATAGTAAATGCTGTTTGCTTAAATCTTTATGGTTACAAAAGGCTAGATATAGTTTCCACTCCAAACAAACACCTCCAGCACGGTCTTATGCATGTGACGCAGCAGTGAAAAGAGAGCACATACCCGATGTTGCTAGGTACAGTAGTTCTACAGCATGTCAGTCCAACAATTACATCATACAGCATACAGGGGACTCCAGATCCGAAGTTCATTGCACTTGTCTCAATCCTCATAGGAGACTTCTAATATACAGAAACATCCTAAATACACAGGGACCCTCTCTCCTTCCTTCACCCCACATACAGTACACCTTCTTCAGGCTTACAACCGTCCAGTATATCCAAGGACTCTGCCGCTAATACATATCCCACTATCCAGGGACCTTTCATCTGACATGCTGACAACCTTCATCTTATGCATGCCTTAAGGAGTTCTCTCATCTTCCCCTGTGGCACTAGACAGCACTCACTGGGTCTGCTGCAGGGTCACCCTGTACAGGAGATCTCTCCATTGCACACTTCTCACTGCAGGCATGTAGCAGCCAAAAGTTCTCCCCCTCTTGTCCTCTGCCAGGGGTCTCTCTATGAAATTGCAGGCTCTGTTGAGGGGCATCTTAAGAGAAGAGGGGGCCCGTGTACATACTCCGGGAAGGCCCCTTCCTCTCCACGGCGCTGTAGGCTCCGGCATTGAGCTGGAGTCTACTGCACATGCGCAGGTCTCCGGAAACATGGCGCCCGCCATGTTCCAGAGACAAAATTCGTACTGCGCATGCGCGGCGGCCATTTTGGAAGGGATTTTCTTCTGCGACAACTGAGGCCGCAGCGTCTGGCGCTGGACTCTGGAGAGGTGAGTATTAAAATGTGGGTGCAATGTGTGCGGTGTGGGCCCCCCCTGGACGCAGTGGCCCGTGTGCACCACATACATTGCACCCATGATAGAAACGCCTATGGCTCTGTTACTACAGCTGCAGTCACTTGCATGAGGCAATGTCATGCCTCTCTCAGGGGTTTCATCTCCTATCTGTTGACACTTGGATGGGGCCTCTATATTACAGCCCCCCCCCCCCTTTCACAGATGATGGGGGCTCTTCAAAGGGGCCCTTTACTTATTTGGCCTTGCCCCTTACATTAACTGTGCCCTCATGGCAGTGCCATGCATCCCCCTAATGCCAGGGTACCGCAGGACCTCCTTCCTCTCGTCCTGCAGCCCCAGCTAAAATGGCCGCCACACTGCAGTCTCTCCGCATGGACGCCAGGTACCTGAGTCTTTATAGACTCAGGTCCAAACATCAGGGGCTGCAGCCGCAAACGGGATGTGCCGCTAGGGCTTGCTCCTTTTTGGGCTCGCGAGGCCACCCCCTACCTTGTGCAGCCAGCTTCCCCCTGCCCACGCAGTGAGTGACAGGTGACATCACCGGGAAGCGGGGCTTAATCACAGCAGTGCCAGGAGATGAGGCTTAGAAACAGCGGCAGAGCTTAAGCCAGACACTGCTGGGTATTACAGTGACATCAATATGTTACTGCAGATGTGCACGAACTGACAACGTGGCTGCCTTGGCCTTAGTGGTATTGTTAATGTGTACCATACGCTTGAACTGGGGTTTGATTCCCGGAAAAGACGTTTTGAAAAATAAGTTGGAATTCTGTTGTTATCAATATTATACTGGATATATATTTTTTAAGTCTCATTTTATTACACACTGTGATTTGCAATTTTGGCAATTATGTGCGGCAGTGATGCAATGACATCATACCTTACAAATCAACGTTGGTCTCCAGGGGCGTTCAGTTGGATTTAGCCTTCCTTGTGTACATCTGTGTGTCCGAGTGTGCAAGGACTGAGATGCCCACGCTGCAGTCATGTTTTGTGTGTCTTTATCTGCCACCATTGATCGCACCATTTTAGCCTTCACCACCCCTATGCTAGAAAAGCTAAAAACTGGCATATCAGGGGCACACAAGGCTGTTAGTAGAAAGTGCTCCCAGACTCCAAAGGGTATTGGAAGTTGGTTCTGGTTTGAAAATAGTAGTGATGTGCACCGGAAATTTTTCGGGTTTTGGTTTTGGATTCGGTTCCGAGGCCGTGTTTTGGATTCGGACGTGTTTTGGCAAAACCTCCCTGAAATTTTTTTGTCGGATTCGGGTGTGTTTTGGATTCGGGTGTTTTTTTACAAAAAACCCTCAAAAACAGCTTAAATCATAGAATTTGGGGGTCATTTTGATCCCATAGTATTATTAACCTCAATAACCATAATTTCCACTCATTTCCAGTCTATTCTGAACACCTCACACCTCACAATATTATTTTTAGTCCTAAAACTTGCACCGAGGTCGCTGTATGACTAAGCTAAGCGACCCAAGTGGCCGACACAAACACCTGGCCCATCTAGGAGTGGCACTGCAGTGTCAGACAGGATGGCACGTAAAAAAATATTCCCCAAACAGCACATGATGCTAAGAAAAAAAGAGGTGCACCAAGGTCGCTGGATGGCTAAGCTAAGCGACCCAAGTGGCCGACATAAACACCTGGCCCATCTAGGAGTGGCACTGCAGTGTCAGACAGGATGGCAGATTTAAAAAATAGTCCCCAAACAGCACATGATGCAAAGAAAAAAAGAGGTGCACCAAGGTCGCTGGATGGCTAAGCTAAGCGACCCAAGTGGCCGACACAAACACCTGGCCCATCTAGGAGTGGCACTGCAGTGTCAGACAGGATGGCAGATTTAAAAAATAGTCCCCAAACAGCACATGATGCAAAGAAAAAAAGAGGAGCACCAAGGTCGCTGGATGGCTAAGCTAAGCGACCCAAGTGGCCGACACAAACACCTGGCCCATCTAGGAGTGGCACTGCAGTGTCAGACAGGATGGCAGATTTAAAAAATAGTCCCCAAACAGCACATGATGCAAAGAAAAAAAGAGGAGCACCAAGGTCGCTGGATGGCTAAGCTAAGCGACCCAAGTGGCCGACATAAACACCTGGCCCATCTAGGAGTGGCACTGCAGTGTCAGACAGGATGGCAGATTTAAAAAATAGTCCCCAAACAGCACATGATGCAAAGAAAAAAAGAGGTGCACCAAGGTCGCTGGATGGCTAAGCTAAGCGACCCAAGTGGCCGACACAAACACCTGGCCCATCTAGGAGTGGCACTGCAGTGTCAGACAGGATGGCAGATTTAAAAAATAGTCCCCAAATAGCACATGATGCAAAGAAAAAAAGAGGAGCACCAAGGTCGCTGGATGGCTAAGCTAAGCGACCCAAGTGGCCGACACAAACACCTGGCCCATCTAGGAGTGGCACTGCAGTGTCAGACAGGATGGCAGATTTAAAAAATAGTCCCCAAACAGCACATGATGCAAAGAAAAAAAGAGGAGCACCAAGGTCGCTGGATGGCTAAGCTAAGCGACCCAAGTGGCCGACACAAACACCTGGCCCATTTAGGAGTGGCACTGCAGTGTCAGAGAGGATGGCACTTAAAAAAATAGTCCCCAAACAGCACATGATGCAAAGGAAAAAAAAGGTGCACCAAGGTTGCTGGATGGCTAAGCTATGCGACCCAAGTGGCTGACACAAACACCTGGCCCATCTAGGAGTGGCACTGCAGTGTCAGACAGGATGGCAGATTTAAAAAATAGTCCCCAAACAGCACATGATGCAAAGAAAAAGAGGAGCACCAAGGTCGCTGGATGGCTAAGCTAAGCAACCCAAGTGGCCGACACAAACACCTGGCCCATCTAGGAGTGGCACTGCAGTGTCAGACAGGATGGCAGATTTAAAAAATAGTCCCCAAACAGCACATGATGCAAAGAAAAAAAGAGGTGCACCAAGGTCGCTGGATGGCTAAGCTAAGCGACCCAAGTGGCCGACACAAACACCTGGCCCATTTAGGAGTGGCACTGCAGTGTCAGACAGGATGGCACTTAAAAAAATAGTCCCCAAACAGCACATGATGCAGAGATAAATATATATATATATATATATATATATATATACTGCAAAATTCTGCACTGTCCTCCTACTATAATACTGCGCACAACTACAATGCAGCACAGATATGGATAGTATACTTGATGACACAGAGGTAGAGCAATGGACTACTGTACCGTACTGCTATATATATATATATATATATATATATATACTGGTGGTCAGCAAAATTCTGCACTGTCCTCCTACTATATACTGCGTACAAGTACAATGCAGCACACATATGGATTGTATACTTGACGACACAGAGGTAGAGCAATGGACTACTGTACCGTACTGCTATATATATACTGGTGGTCAGCAAAATTCTGCACTGTCCTCCTACTATATACTGCGCACAACTACAATGCAGCACAGATATGGATGGATAGTATACTTGACGACACAGAGGTAGAGCAATGGACTACTGTACCGTACTGCTATATATATACTGGTGGTCAGCAAAATTCTGCACTGTCCTCCTACTATATACTGCGCACAACTACAATGCAGCACACATATGGATTGTATACTTAATGACACAGAGGTAGAGCAATGGACTACTGTACCGTACTGTTATATATATACTGGTGGTCAGCAAAATTCTGCACTGTCCTCCTACTATATACTGCGCACAACTACAATGCAGCACAGATATGGATGGATAGTATACTTGATGACACAGAGGTAGAGCAATGGACTACTGTACCGTACTGCTATATATATATATATACATATATATATATACTGGTGGTCAGCAAAATTCTGCACTGTCCTCCTACTATATACTGCGCACAAATACAATGCAGCACAGATATGGATGGATAGTATACTTGACGACACAGAGGTAGAGCAATGGACTACTGTACCATACTGCTATATATATACTGGTGGTCAGCAAAATTCTGCACTGTCCTCTTACTATATACTGCGCACAACTACAATGCAGCACAGATATGGATAGTATACTTGATGACACAGAGGTAGAGCAATGGACTACTGTACCGTACTGCTATATATATATATATACTGGTGGTCAGCAAAATTCTGCACTGTCCTCCTACTATATACTGCGCACAACTACAATGCAGCACACATATGGATTGAATACTTGACGACACAGAGGTAGAGCAATGGACTACTGTACCGTACTGCTATATATATACTGGTGGTCAGCAAAATTCTGCACTGTCCTCCTACTATATACTACAATGCAGCACAGATATGGAGCGTTTTCAGGCAGAGAACGTAGATATTTGCAGCACACTGAGCACAGATATTTGCAGCACACTGAACACAGAAACTGAGAGAACGCTGCACGTCCTCTCCCTATCATCTCCAATGCACGAGTGAAAATGGCGGCGACGCGCGGCTCTTTATATGCAATACGAATCTCGCGAGAATACGACAGCGGGGTGATGACGTTCGGGCACGCTCGGGTTAACCAAGCAAGGCGGGAAGATCCGAGGCTGCCTTGGAACCGTGTAAAATGGGTGAAGTTCGGGGGGGTTCGGATCCCGAGGAACCGAACCCGCTCATCTCTAATATATATATATATATATATATATATCAGAGGCTCTGCACTCACTATAATAACTAGCAATAATAAACAATTGTTTTTTGTTTTTGTTTTTTAAATTAAAATATATATTAAGACACAGCATCTGTTGCAGATCAGTCAATTATGACATTTCTTAATAGTCCTATGGCAGCGGATGTGTGAGAATATGTCGCAACAGTGTGGATCAGTACTGAGATGCCCACCGACATTGTCTCTTATCCGCCACTTACATAACACAGCAATGGACGCACATTGCACTTGTGAGCAACCCTACGCTCGCTCAGAAAGGCTGCCAGAACTAAGGTGCTGCGGTCTTTACAGCTGCGTCCGAATTTGCAGTCTGAGACACACCCCCAGCTGCATCTCAGTGCTCACTGTCACCGCCAGTGGTAATCTAAGTTGGCTCATGCACAGTCCCAAAAAAACGCTCAACTGCACAAACTTTGCCATTGCGGCCATCTCTGAATCAGGCTTTTCTTTTACTAGTAGTTTTTCGTTTCATGACCGTTAAGCTCCTGGTCACATTATAGTTAGATAGCATGGGCAGATGAGGAGCAGGAAGTGGAGGGATGGGCTGAGCTACTCTGAGCCTGGTGGGAGGGGCCAGCCTGTGAATCCATGGGAAAGTGTCATGGACCCCGCAATGAGCTTCTGCTCTTTACCCAATCACAGTAGCTGTGACTCAGCCCGAAGTGCGGCAAGTGGGGGAGGGATGATGGGTGAGTCGGCCCAGATAGTGCTGCCTGGTCCAGATAACCAGGAAATGACCCGGTTTCCCGGAAAACCAATCCGTCCCTGACTGATTCTGGTCCCAAGCATTTTGGATATGGGAGACTCTATCTATCTATCTATCTATCTATCTATCTATCTATCTATCTATCTATCTATCTATCTATCTATCTATCTATCTATATCTATATATATATATCTATATATATTTATCTATATATATATATATCTTGTGATAAAGAAGCTGTGTAGTGGAAGCACACACTTACTCTGGACTTCTTCATTATGGTATTATTTGTTAAGATAACCGCGGACCAGTAACCATTGCACAGTAAATGTTCATGTCCCTAACTAACTAACTACTAACTGAGATCTACTCGCTAGTTACCAGCCAGCTTTCCCGGTGTTGGTCATTATCGTAAATTGCTCCCAGACAACCTTATATACATTAAACTCCTCTTCCCCTTCCCAGAGTGACAGGCAAATGACACTCCTACCTTGCCTTTAAAAGGGAGCTCTTCACAGCTGCTCTGGTTGATTAGTCACATGCTTTCAGCTGGCCCAGGATGAAAAAGAGAACTGCACTAAAATTAATCAAGCAGGTAAGACACATTTCCTAACCTCCAAATGCAGAGTTCTCTTGGCCTTAAAAGATAAACACCCCTGGTTCCTTTGTAGCACACTGCCATTTTTGCCACATATCCCTTCCCTAGAGTTGACAAATCAGGTGACACAGACCTTGCAGGGAGAGCAAATTTCTGGGGCTGGGCATCTGCATTTTTTTTTTTTAAACAATATTTTTTTTTATTGAAATTGACTAACATACACTGTAATAGAAAGCAGACAATCCGTTTCAGGTTTCGACATTGAACACAATGAGAACGGATATCAATAATATCAGATAACAAGTGCGTGCGTAATAGAATACTTAACCGTGCGTAATAGAATATTTAAATAACAGAGTGTAAAAATGTAATATTCAGTGTTAGCTCAAATCAACTGCGGATAACATCATATAATCCGTCCAATCATAGCCTATTAAATAGTTAATCTCTAATATTTTTTTTTATCAATTCAGAAACAAAAACAGAAATAGATACGGGCATCTGCATTTTTGTGTAGGATCCCAGTCCTATGCTCCACTGTAAACCAAAAAGGTTGTATCACCAGGAACCACCTGGTAACCTTGGCCTTCACCTAGATGAAGTTATAATTATAGCTAACTGACAGCTAGAATTCATGCTGTTACTAAAATACACTTGTTTTAAATGCAGTATCCTTGGCTATCTTTTTCAGTTAAAAAATTAACCCATTTTAAAACATGTTGACTGAGTCCGCCATTACTACCTTCTCCAGCAGTGAATTCCAAATCCTTATTGCCCTTACTTTGAAGAACCCTTCCTTCGCTGAATCTGAAATGTCCTCTCTTGTAGCCTCAGCGGGTGTCCGTGTGTTTTGTGTAGAGATCTCTTAATAAGCAAATCACCTGATCGCTCCGTGTATTGTCCCTTTATATATTTGTAAATATTACTTATATCCCCTCTTAAGGTGTGTACACACGGTAAGATATTTTCTTCCGATTCTGACTATATAGTCAGAATCGGAAGAAAAGATAGTGCAGATCGCAAGGTGACAGTCACCTTGCGATCCCGATCCGATGCCGATGCGCGGCCCCGCGCGGTCGGCATCGGCAGAAAAAATAGGCTGTGCAGGCAAGTCAATCCTGGCTATCTCTATAGAAGAGATAGTCAGGATTGACATCGCACATAGCCAGCATCGCAAGCACACTCATTATGTGCTTGCGATACTGGCTAAGTGCCGACCCGGCCCCCTGTCGCACGGTGAGAATCGGATAAGTCCGAATCTCACCGTGTGTATGCACCCTTAGACACCTCTTTTCTAGTGTAAACATATCTAACTTAATAAGTCTTTCCTCATAATCCAGTGCCTCTAACTCCTTAATCAATTTTGTAGCTCGCCTCTGTACCCTTTCAAGTTCCAAGATATCTTCTTATAGTGCGGTGCCCAGAACTGTACGCAATACTCAAGATGCGGCCGTACCAAAGATTTATACAGTGTCAGGATTACACTCTCATCCCTTGTCCCAATACCCCATTTTATGCATGCTAAGTCCTTATTTGCTTTTGTTGCTGCATTTTGACATAGGGTACTGTTGTTCAGTCTTTTATCAATGAACACCCCCAAATCTGTTTGTATTACCGTTTCCCCTACATTTTTCCCATTTAATTTGTAGATTGCTTGTTTATTTTTAGACCCAAAGTGCATAACTTTACATTTATCTATAGTTAACCTTATTTATTTATTACCAGTTCTGTATAAAGCGCACACATATTCCGCAGTGCTTTATGGAGAATATTTGGACATTCACATCAGTCCCTGCCCCAGTGGATATTACAGTCTATATTTCCTATCACATGTACACACACATTCACGCTAGAGTTAATTTTGTTGGGATCCAATTAACCTGCTAGTATATTTTTGGATTGTGGGAAGAAACCGGAGTACACGGAGGAAACCCACGCAAGAACGGGAGAATATACAAAATCCACACAGTTAGAGCCATGGTGGGAATTGAACCCATGAACTCAGTGCAGTGAGGCAGTAATGCTAACCATTACACCATCCGTACTGCCCGTTCCTCATTCTCCATTTGGCTGCCCAAACCTCCAGTTTAAATAAGTCGTTCTGAAGAGACTCAACCTCCAAGTCTGAAGTAATTACCCTACACAGTTTAGTATCATCAGCAAAAATTGACACTGCGCTTTCCAGACCTTCTCCTAGGCCATTAATAAATATGTTAAACAATAGTGGCCCGAGTACGGACCCCTGCGGTATTCCACTGAGTACTGGTGCCCAGTTGGAAAACATCCCATTAACCACCACTCGCTGTTCCCTGTCATCCAGCCAATTACTTACCCAAGTACAAATAGTGTTTCCTAGACCAAGCTCTCAATTTTAAAATCAGCCTCATGTGAGGCACTGTGTCGAAGGCTTTAGCAACATCCAAATAGACCACATCCACTGCATTTCCTTGTTCAATGTTATTGCTCACTTTCTCATAGAAGCTTATTAAGTTGGTCTGACATGACTACAACCTTGGCACTGAATCCTCATTACGCCATGGTTTCAAATATTAGTGATGTGCACCGGAAATTTTTCGGGTTTTGTGTTTTGGTTTTGGGTTCGGTTCCGCGGCCGTGTTTTGGGTTCGAACGCGTTTTGGCAAAACCTCACCGAAATTTTTTGTCGGATTCGGGTGTGTTTTGGATTCGGGTGTTTTTTTCAAAAAACCCTAAAAAACAGCTTAAATCATAGAATTTGTGGGTCATTTTGATCCCATAGTATTATTAACCTCAATAACCATAATTTCCACTCATTTTCAGTCTATTCTGAACACCTCACACCTCACAATATTATTTTTAGTCCTAAAATTTGCACCGAGGTAGCTGTGTGACTAAGCTAAGCGACCCAAGTGGCCGACACAAACACCTGGCCCATCTAGGAGTGGCACTGCAGTGTCAGACAGGATGGCACTTGAAAAAAATACTCCCCAAACAGCACATGACGCAAAGAAAAAAGAGGCGCAATGAGGTAGCTGTGTGACTAAGATAAGCGACCCAAGTGGCCGACACAAACACCTGGCCCATCTAGGAGTGTCACTGCAGTGTCACGCAGGATGGCCCTTCAAAAAAATACTCCCCAAACAGCACATGACGCAAAGAAAAATGAAAGAAAAAAGAGGTGCAAGATGGAATTGTCCTTGGGCCCTTCCACCCACCCTTATGTTGTATAAACAGGACATGCACACTTTAACGAACCCATCATTTCAGCGACAGGGTCTGCCACACGACTGTGACTGAAATGACTGGTTGGTTTGGGCCCCCACCAAAAAAGAAGCAATCAATCTCTCCTTGCACAAACTGGCTCTACGGAGGCAAGATGTCCACCTCATCATCATCGTCCGATTCATCACCCCTTTCACTGTGTACATCCCCCTCCTCACAGATTATTAATTCGTCCCCACTGGAATCCACCATCTCAGGTCCCCGTGTACTTTCTGGAGGCAATTGCTGCTGGTGAATGTCTCCACGGAGGAATTGATTATAATTCATTTTAATGAACATCATCTTCTCCACATTTTCTGGAAGTAACCTCGTACGCCGATTGCTGACAAGGTGAGCGGCGGCACTAAACACTCTTTCGGAGTACACACTGGAGGGAGGGCAACTTAGGTAGAATAAAGCCAGTTTGTGCAAGGGCCTCCAAATTACCTCTTTTTCCTGCCAGTATACGTACGGACTGTCTGACGTGCCTACTTGGATGCGGTCACTCATATAATCCTCCACCATTCTTTCAATGGTGAGAGAATCATATGCAGTGACAGTAGACGACATGTCAGTAATCGTTGGCAGGTCCTTCAGTCCGGACCAGATGTCAGCACTCGCTCCAGACTGCCCTGCATCACCGCCAGCGGGTGGGCTCGGAATTTGTAGCCTTTTCCTTGCACCCCCAGTTGCGGGAGAAAGTGAAGGAGGAGATGTTGACGGGTCACGTTCCGCTTGACTTGACAATTTTCTCACCAGCAGGTCTTTGAACCTCTGCAGACTTGTGTCTGCCGGAAAGAGAGATACAACGTAGGTTTTAAATCTAGGATCGAGCACGGTGGCCAAAATGTAGTGCTCTGATTTCAACAGATTGACCACCCGTGAATCCTGGTTAAGCGAATGAAGGGCTCCATCCACAAGTCCCACATGCCTAGCGGAATCGCTCTGTTTTAGCTCCTCCTTCAATGTCTCCAGCTTCTTCTGCAAAAGCCTGATGAGGGGAATGACCTGACTCAGGCTGGCAGTGTCTGAACTGACTTCACGTGTGGCAAGTTCAAAAGGTTGCAGAACCTTGCACAACGTTGAAATCATTCTCCACTGCGCTTGAGTCAGGTGCATTCCACCTCCTTTGCCTATATCGTGGCCAGATGTATAGGCTTGAATGGCCTTTTGCTGCTCCTCCATCCTCTGAAGCATATAGAGGGTTGAATTCCACCTCGTTACCACCTCTTGCTTCAGATGATGGCAGGGCAGGTTCAGGTGTTTTTGGTGGTGCTCCAGTCTTCTGTACGCGGTGCCTGTACGCCGAAAGTGGCCCGCAATTCTTCTGGCCACCGACAGCATCTCTTGAACGCCCCTGTCGTTTTTTAAATAATTCTGCACCACCAAATTCAAGGTATGTGCAAAACATGGGACGTGCTGGAATTTGCCCAGATGTAATGCACGCACAATATTGGTGGCGTTGTCCGATGCCACAAATCCCCAGGAGAGTCCAATTGGGGTAAGCCATTCTGCGATGATCTTCCTCAGTTGCCGTAAGAGGTTTTCAGCTGTGTACGTATTCTGGAAAGAGGTGATACAAAGCGTAGCCTGCCTAGGAACGAGTTGGCGTTTGCGAGATGCTGCTACTGGTGCCGCCGCTGCTGTTCTTGCAGCGGGAGGCAATACATCTACCCAGTGGGCTGTCACAGTCATGTAGTCCTGAGTCTGCCCTGCTCCACTTGTCTACATGTCTGTGGTTAAGTGGACATTGGGTACAACTGCATTTTTTAGGACACTGGTGACTCTTTTTCTGAGGTCTGTGTACATTTTCGGTATCGCCTGCCTAGAGAAATGGAACCTAGATGGTATTTGGTACCGGGGACACAGTACCTCAATCAAGTCTCTAGTTGGCACTGAATTAACGATGGATACCGGAACCACATTTCTCACCGCCCAGGCTGCCAAGGCCTCAGTTATCCGCTTTGCAGCAGGATGACTGCTGTGATATTTCATCTTCCTCGCAAAGGACTGTTGGACAGTTACACTCAAGGATGCATCGGAGGAATCCCAGGCAGGAGAGGACTCGTCAGACTTGCCAGTGACATGGCCTGCAGGACGATTGGCTTTCCTGGGTAAGGAGGAAATTGACACTGAGGGAGTTGGTGGTGTGGTTTGCAGGAGCTTGGTTACAAGAGGAAGGGATTTAGTGGTCAGTGGACTGCTTCCGCTGTCACCCAAAGTTTTTGAACTTGTCACTGACTTATGATGAATGCGCTGCAGGTGACGTATAAGGGAGGATGTTCCGAGGTGGTTAACGTCCTTACCCCTACTTATTACAGCTTGACAAAGGCAACACACGGCTTGACACCTGTTGTCCGCATTTCTGTTGAAATTATTCCACACCGAAGAGCTGATTTTTTTTGTATTTTTACCAGGCATGTCAATGGCCATATTTGTCCCACGGACAACAGGTGTCTCCCCGGGTGCCTGACTTAAACAAACCACCTCACCATCAGAATCCTCCTTGTCAATTTCCTCCCCAGCGCCAGCAACACCCATATCCTCATCCTGGTGTACTTCAACAGTGACATCTTCAATTTGACTATCAGGAACTGGACTGCGGGTGCTCCTTCCAGCACTTGCAGGGGGCGTGCAAATGGTGGAAGGTGCAAGCTCAACCCGTCCAGTGTTGGGAAGGTCAGGCATCGCAACCGACACAATTGGACTCTCCTTGGGGATTTGTGATTTCGAAGAACGCACAGTTCTTTGCTGTGCTTTTGCCAGCTTAAGTCTTTTCTTTTTTCTAGCAGGAGGATGAGTGCTTCCATCCTCATGTGAAGCTGAACCACTAGCCATGAACATAGGCCAGGGCCTCAGCCGTTCCTTGCCACTCCGTGTCGTAAATGGCATATTGGAAAGTTTACGCTTCTCCTCAGACGCTTTTAATTTTGATTTTTGGGTCATTTTTTTACTGATCTTTTGTGTTTTGGATTTTACATGCTCTGTACTATGACATTGGGCATCGGCCTTGGCAGACGACGTTGATGGCATTTCATCGTCTCGGCCATGACTAGTGGCAGCAGCTTCAGCACGAGGTGGAAGTGGATCTTGATCTTTCCCTATTTTTTTAACCTCCACATTTTTGTTCTCCATATTTTAATGCGCACAACTAAAAGGCACCACAGGTATACAATGTAGATGGATGGATAGTATACTTTATGTATGACGACGAGTGACTGAAGACACAGAGGTAGGTACAGCAGTGGCCTACCGTACTGCTATTTACAGTATAATGGACCTGGTGGACACTGTCAGCAGACTGCGTTTATAGTATAAAGAAAAAAAGACACCACAGGTATACAATGTAGATGGATGGATAGTATACTTTATGTATGACGACGAGTGACTGAAGACACAGAGGTAGGTACAGCAGTGGCCTACCGTACTGCTATATACAGTATAATGGACCTGGTGGACACTGTCAGCAGACTGCATTTATAGTATAAAGATAAAAAGACACCACAGGTATACAATGTAGATGGATGGATAGTATACTTTATGTATGAAGACGAGTGACTGAAGACACAGAGGTAGGTACAGCAGTGGCCTACCGTACTGCTATATACAGTATAATGGACCTGGTGGACACTGTCAGCAGACTGCGTTTATAGTATAAAGAAAAAAAGACACCACAGGTATACAATGTAGATGGATGGATAGTATACTTTATGTATGACGACGAGTGACTGAAGACACAGAGGTAGGTACAGTAGTGGCCTACTGTACTGCTATATACAGTATAATGGACCTGGTGGACACTGTCAGCAGACTGCGTTTATTATATAAAGAAAAAAAGACACCACATGTATACAATGTAGATGGATGGATAGTATACTTTATGTATGACGACGAGTGACTGAAGACACAGAGGTAGGTACAGCAGTGGCCTACCGTACTGCTATATACAGTATAATGGACCTGGTGGACACTGTCAGCAGACTGCGTTTATAGTATAAAGAAAAAAAGACACCACAGGTATACAATGTAGATGGATGGATAGTATACTTTATGTATGACGACGAATGACTGAAGACACAGAGGTAGGTACAGCAGTGGCCTACCGTACTGCTATATACAGTATAATGGACCTGGTGGACACTGTCAGCAGACTGCGTTTATAGTATAAAGAAAAAAAGACACCACAGGTATACAATGTAGATGGATGGATAGTATACTTTATGTATGACGACGAATGACTGAAGACACAGAGGTAGGTACAGCAGTGGCCTACCGTACTGCTATATACAGTATAATGGACCTGGTGGACACTGTCAGCAGACTGCGTTTATAGTATAAAGAAAAAAAGACACCACAGGTATACAATGTAGATGGATGGATAGTATACTTTATGTATGACGACGAGTGACTGAAGACACAGAGGTAGGTACAGCAGTGGCCTACCGTACTGCTATATACAGTATAATGGACCTGGTGGACACTGTCAGCAGACTGCATTTATAGTATAAAGAAAAAAAGACACCACAGGTATACAATGTAGATGGATGGATAGTATACTTTATGTATGATGACGAGTGACCGAAGACACAGAGGTAGGTACAGCAGTGGCCTACCGTACTGCTATATACAGTATAATGGACCTGGTGGACACTCTCAGCAGACTGCGTTTATAGTATAAAGAAAAAAAAGACACCACTGGTATACAATGTAGATGGATGGATAGTATACTTTATGTATGACGACGAGTGACTGAAGACACATAGGTAGGTACAGCAGTGGCCTACCGTACTGCTATATACAGTATAATGGACCTGGTGGACACTGTCAGCAGACTGCGTTCATAGTATAAAGAAAAAAAGACACCACAGGTATACAATGTAGATGGATGGATAGTATACTTTATGTATGACGACGAGTGACTGAAGACACAGAGGTAGGTACAGCAGTGGCCTACCGTACTGCTATATACAGTATAATGGACCTGGTGGACACTGTCAGCAGACTGCGTTTATAGTATAAAGAAAAAAAGACACCACAGGTATACAATGGAGATGGATGGATAGTATACTTTATGTATGACGACGAGTGACTGAAGACACAGAGGTAGGTACAGCAGTGGCCTACCGTACTGCTATATACAGTATAATGGACCTGGTGGACACTGTCAGCAGACTGCGTTTATAGTATAAAGAAAAAAAGACACCACAGGTATACAATGTAGATGGATGGATAGTATACTTTATGTATGACGACGAGTGACTGAAGACACAGAGGTAGGTACAGCAGTGGCCTACCGTACTGCTATATACAGTATAATGGACATGGTGGACACTGTCAGCAGACTGCGTTTATAGTATAAAGAAAAAAAGACACCACAGGTATACAATGCAGATGGATGGATAGTATACTTTATGTATGACGACGAGTGACTGAAGACACAGAGGTAGGTACAGCAGTGGCCTACCGTACTGCTATATACAGTATAATGGACCTGGTGGACACTGTCAGCAGACTGCGTTTATAGTATAAAGAAAAAGAGACACCACAGGTATACAATGTAGATGGATGGATAGTATACTTTATGTATAACGACGAGTGACTGAAGACACAGAGGTAGGTACAGCAGTGGCCTACCGTACTGCTATATACAGTATAATGGACCTGGTGGACACTGTCAGCAGACTGCGTTTATAGTATAAAGAAAAAAAAGACACCACAGGTATACAATGTAGATGGATGGATAGTATACTTTATGTATGACGACGAGTGACTGAAGACACAGAGGTAGGTACAGCAGTGGCCTACCGTACTGCTATATACAGTATAATGGACCTGGTGGACACTGTCAGCAGACTGCGTTTATAGTATAAAGAAAAAGAGACACCACAGGTATACAATGTAGATGGATGGATAGTATACTTTATGTATAACGACGAGTGACTGAAGACACAGAGGTAGGTACAGCAGTGGCCTACCGTACTGCTATATACAGTATAATGGACCTGGTGGACACTGTCAGCAGACTGCGTTTATAGTATAAAGAAAAAAAAGACACCACAGGTATACAATGTAGATGGATGGATAGTATACTTTATGTATGACGACGAGTGACTGAAGACACAGAGGTAGGTACAGCATTGGCCTACCGTACTGCTATATACAGTATAATGGACCTGGTGGACACTGTCAGCAGACTGCGTTTATAGTATAAAGACAAAAAGACACCACAGGTATACAATGTAGATGGATGGATAGTATACTTTATGTATGACGACGAGTGACTGAAGACACAGAGGTAGGTACAGCAGTGGCCTACCGTACTGCTATATACAGTATAATGGACCTGGTTGACACTGTCAGCAGACTGCGTTTATACTTATAGTATAAAGAAAAAAAGACACCACAGGAGTGTTTTTCAGGCAGACAAACGTATACTGGTGGTCACTGTCAGCAAAACTGTGCACTGTACTCCTGCTATAGCTGCTCCCCAGTCTCCCCCACAATTAAGCAGTGTGAGCACTCAGCACAGTCAGATATATCATGCAGCACACTGAGGCTGAGCACAGATATGGTATGGAGCGTTTTTTTCAGGCAGAGAACGGATAAAAAAAAACTAGCAAAACTCTGCACTGTACTCCTCCTAACAGCTGCTCCCCAATCCTCCCCACAATAAGCTAAGCAGTAGCAATCAGATCAACTAACTATAACTATATAAACGGAGAGGACGCCAGCCACGTCCTCTCCCTATCAATCTCAATGCACGTGTGAAAATGGCGGCGACGCGCGGCTGCTTATAAAGAATCCGAATCTCGCGAGAATCCGACAGCGGGATGATAACGTTCGGGCGCGCTCGGGTTAGCCAAGCCATACGGGAGAATCCGAGTATGGCTCGGACCCGTGTAAAAAGGGTAAAGTTCGGGGGGGTTCGGTTTCTCGGAAACCGAACCCGCTCATCACTAGTTTCAATACATTTACATGATATATCTGCTCTTTCTTCTACCTTGCGGCCTGCTAAACCTTATAGTTTACACGGCTAACCACCTCTACCACCTCATAGAGTCCCGGCCAATGAGCAAAGATCTTACTGTCTTGGGTTAGCACTAGAGGAACTGATGCTGTTTTGAAGGCAAAGGGTGGTCACACCAAATATTGATTTAATTTAGATTTCTCCTCTGTTCATTCACTTTGCATTCTATTAAATGATAAAAATAAACTATTAAGACTTCTATTTTTGAAAGCGTTCTTACGTCACAGCATTTATTCCACACCTGACTAAACTTTTGCTCAACACTATACACAAATATATATATATATATATATATATATATTAATATGCACAGACACAGAATATTTCAGTTATAGTTTCATGTAAGGGTGCTAAACACAGAGTACAGTGAGTACGCATGCGCATGACATCGCTTTTCCTACTGCGCATGTAATTAAGCTATTCTGCTGACATTAACTCCCTAATGCCCACCCCATTTACAGCAATACAACCAACTTCACAACTATAGAGAATGTAACAACCATAACGTAACAACCATAAATAAATAAGGACACAGAGGCATGTACAGTATAAGGGAAAATGGATGGTCAGCTTTATATACTTTTACCTATTTAAACTACTAAATACTTAACTAATAAAGAGAGATAAAAAGGAGAAACAGGACAGATAACATATAGAGATGTAAAATGAATGGACCCCCTAACTAATATGGCCGTCTGCACGTCGTCCACATCTGACTAGATTGGAGGCCATCTGCCAACCCATCTCCATACTCAAGGTATCCATCTCCCACTCCAATGACACAACTAATAAAAACCAACCCGGTGGTGCTGGTGACCCCAGTTGGGTAGAAGCAGTCTAAACCCATATATTGAAGAAGAGAGCTCCTCCAGCTCCCAAGGCAGATAGCGACTGCTGCCATTATTTCCCGACTAACATACAGATGGAGCCTTGCTCATCTAGCCTTCTCTGGTACACCATTGTGCACCAAGGTTTATTAGCATAAAACTTTCATTTATTGTTCTCAGCTGCAATACAATACAGAGAGAATAATACAGGAGGGGATTAAGTCATTACAGCAGGGGATTAAGTCCAACTGCCCTGGCTCAGTAAATCCTATTAAAGGGATTAAAACCAACACCACAAGAAACCAGCAAAATGGGAAGGAGGGCAGGAGAATGCCACCAAGGAATCCTCTATAAAATGGCCACTGCAATACATCTCCCCAAAATGTTTCCAAGAACTCTTCTCTAACTAACCTTATAGACTGACCTGACCCAAAGCCTACCTACCAACAACCTCACCAACTTGTTAATCCTTGGTTTACCAGGGGGCAATCCCTCACAGACTCTGGGTTTATCATATCGTCACAATCTTTGATACGTGCATTTGATGATGTTTGCTGAGATTATAAGATAACTTGCCTTCTGGGTGGTTGAAGACTTTAGTGATGATTGTATGCAGCCTCCCCATTTGGCCTGGAGGGTGCTCTAGCACTATGTGCATACAGTAAAGGTTTAGCAGTAAGTTACAGTACATGGCTACATCAGCACTCACTATGACAACTGCAAGTATCTCCAAACAACTGTTCCTACGTCTCCATTTTATTCCCTGGCTGCCACCTCAGTGTCCTCCTGGTGCTCTAAGGTGTAGCCTAATCAGCCTCATGGTAAATCATACACTGGCAGCTAATATCACTAACACTGGTTGGAGGGGTTCCATACCTCCCAACAACAAAAGTTGGCATCTCAGGAGACCAGTAGTGGACTAATATTCCTCCCCAACTTTTCAAATTAGGACTTTGCTGGTGAAATCAGGACAGTTAAGAGGTATAAAGTTCATACCGAGGGGCCCCTGTGCACAACACACGTTGCACCCATGATAGAAACGCCAATGTCCCAACATGATCCATTCCAGGAGGGACCAAAATGCTCTTTATCTGGACATCCCTCTTACTATTTGATTGTGTCACCTGTGTTGAACTATTTAATTGATAAGAAAGGTATTTCAACACAGGTGATTGCAATTATACATTAAGAGGGAAGTCCAGGTAGAGAGCATTTTATCCCTCCTGGAATGGGTCATGTTGGGAGGTATGGATTATGGGGGTCATTCTGAGTTAATCGCTCGCTAGCAACTTTTTGCAGCGCTGCGATCAGGTTAATTCTCTGCAAAACTGCGCATGCGTATGCACCGCAGTGCACAGGCGTGTCGTACGGGTACATAGAGGATCGGTGCTGGGCGATGGATTTAACGAAGAATCCATTTGCACAGCCGATCGCAAGGTGATTGACAGAAAGAGGGCGTTTATGGGTGTCAACTAACCATTTTCTGGGCGTGTCCAAGCGTTTGCAGGGTGGGTGTCTGACGTCAATTTCCGGGACCGGAAAGGCTGAAGTGATCGCAAGGGCTGAGTAAGTCCAGAGCTACTCAGAAACTGGCAAAAACTTTTTTGTGCCGTCGGCTGCAAAAGCATTCGCACACTTGCAAAGCGAAAATACACTCCCAATAGGCCTGGAAGTTATAGCGAAGTTATAGCGAAGTGACCTGGAAGTTATAGCAAAGTGACCTGGAAGTTATAGCAAAGTGACCTGGATGTAGTAGCTTTGATCACCAATTATGTCTCACACAATGAAAATATATAATCAATGCTGGAGCCACTGTTGTAAGCTTACTTTTTATCATATATAAATGTGACAACATATGCACATATTATACTGTACATTAAAATGTATTATCCCTTATCTGTGACTAAACACTCATTTCAATAGCCCTGTCAGAGACACAACCAGCTGTGAACTTGGGAGAGCTTTTACTCCATGTCTATACAATTACAATCTGTAACTTTAATTGCCTCAGCCATTGTCCCTTCAAGTGAAGTGAAACAATTAATTAAAAAACTGAATTATATTATAGCAGCAGGAAATGCTGCTAATTGAAAAGTAGTTTGTATTGTACATTTATGATTCCCAGATTATTTGACATATTAATGGAGTATGAGAATATTCATCTGAAATATATTTCACACATGGCTGCCCTGGCAAATCCCCTCAAAGTATCATTAATGGTCAAGTTAACAATATCTATCTATCTATCTATCTATCTATCTATCTATCTATCTATCTATCTATCTATCTATCTATCTATCTATCTATCTATCTATCTATCTATCTATCTATCTATCGGAAATGAGAGGGCACTCACTAGGCTTCATACAGAATTTTACCTTAGAAAAACATCATGGCAACAAAATTGTCATAATTGAGGTCTGTCCTATTGTATAAGAACCATTTTCAAGACATCAGCAATCCATAATAAAAAAGTTTTTGAGTTTGGACTGAATTTCTTTTTGAAACCTGTTTGCTTCAAGCCTGGAGTTTGCCCTCTCGTGTCCGTTTTTCTCCGCATCTGAACTTTTTGTTTTTTTTTCAGGTTTGTTAGTAAACCAAAAAAGCACACTAATGGATAAAGCCATATTGCACTACTGGTGGGCATTTGTGCAGAGAGATTTAGATTAGGGTGTTTTATATTGTGTCTGTACATGGTAAATACTGGCTACTATGTTTGTTTAACCTGAGCACAGACCATGGATCAGCCCCATTTTGTGGGAGTGTCTTGGATAAGTTATTCAAATGCCATGCGTGCAGGGCAGTCAAGAGCCGGGCTGGGCCCAGTTACTTTTCAAGGGGCGTGGCCTAATCACAGGAGGTGTGGTCATGTACCCTTAGGAAAAAAATACATTAAAAATTGTATTTTAAGCACCTCCATGGCCACACTGCAGCCCAGTACACAGCAGTGTGTGCTGGGCTGAGAAGAAGAGCTGCAGCTGTGCTGCTAGGTAAGGGGGAGGAGGCCTGGGCCCCTACTGGACCCTCACTGGGCCCCTCCATCAGACCTGGGCCCGGGTAATTTGTACCCTCTCCCCCTCTCTCAGCACCACTGCATGTGTGACAGCAGCATTTGGTCAGAGATAGAACGTCTGTTTCTGACTGGTAATTTGCAACTAGCACCTAGCCATGGGCAAATGCAGGGGGGGGTTCCAGTTGCTTGTAACTCCCCCCCCCCCTCGTGGCAAGTGGCTCAAATTATGACAATAGCAATTGTATATAATATGATTATTAGAGCTGCAGCCACAACATGCAGTTTAAGGGACAGAGTGGAGCTGCTGCACGTGCCCAGTGGTAGCTGCTCCTTCCACTAAGTTTGCTGTGTGTTTTTGGATCTGAGTCCTCAGTTGGTGCACTGGACCAGAGAGTAGCTACCAGGAAGAAGAGACAGGAGCATTACCATGAGGTGGGAGAATGTGTGCTTAGAAAGTGCAGTACTGGTTCTATTATATAGTATTTGTGTATTTATTTATTATAGCATGTTAAACCTTTTCCCGGCTACTTATTTATATTATTTAAATGTTTGATACAGCCTATACTATAGCTCATCTATATTTAGAGATCATTTATAGGGTTAGATATTAATACTGTATTCCATACATATCCAGTGTATAAATAGATCAGTATTAACACTACTGTCAAGGGTCATTACTAGTTTCTTCTACTGCTCCCCCAGACTCCCGCACTTGCTCTAATGTTCTGCAGAGTGGGAAATTGTGAACTTAGGGAGGCTTTTACTAAGCAGTGATAAGAGCGGAGAAGTGAGTCAGTGGAGAAGTAGCCCATGGCAACCAATCACCACTGACGTAACATCTATAATTTGCATACTATACAATTGTACGGAGCAGCTGATTGGTTGATGGGGCAACTTCTCCACTGGCTCACGTCTCCGCTCTTATCACTACTTAGTAAATGTCCCCCTTAATTTGTAAACCCCCGTCTAGAAATCCTACATTTGCCACTACTATCTATCTAGATAGTGTGACAAGATCACTGCAATAGTGGTGTATATTTGCCACAGGTTTCTTACCCATGTGTTTTAAAACTCCAGGGACATTGTGTTGGTTCTCCTGAGAGCTTTCGGTAAGAAGCGCATTAGGATCCTGGGGTTGGATGTGAGAAGAGAGGGTGGGTTCTTCATCCATTTAGGCCCAGTTCGGGTCTTTGGGCTTTTAGCCTCACAGAAGGCTAATTAGGGCTTTCAGCTGTATGGCAAATGGCTGTCAGTCTGATCATTGCTCTCTCACACTGCTTGGGGAAAAGTAGAGACTGCGGAGTCTCTGTGAGAGAAACCTGCTCTTCAAATCCAGTACGTTGTGCCTGGTAAAAGCGTCTTGTATTTTATTTTAGTGAGTTAGGATTATCCTGGTTATAGTGAGTGCCGGACGTCAAGGTAATTTACAGTATGTTTGATGTTTATTTCTATTTTTCTGCACAATAAACCTGGTTATGGCCAGTTGCACCAAACCAACAGACTTGTGTGATCTCTCAGCTGCTGCATTCTGCTATCTACCCCAGAAGATGGTACCTGTTCCGCTGATCCTGTTACAATGTGGTGAAGAATGCAAGCATAATCAGTGAAGGGATCAGTAGCTTTGAGAGCCCTGCAGAAAGCAGGTCTTTGTCTGCTGAAGCTAAAGATATGGCACAGGGTAAAACTGCAGGTGCAATAATCTGCAGAGGCTTTTTCACAGTGTGACATGCTGGGAGCTGTGGTGCCTCAGACACAGAAGCAAGTCCACGTGGTGCTTTGTCTGCACGATTGTGGAAACCTGTACAGTTAAAGGGCTAGAACCACTCTTTCTGGAAACCAGTACTGATACATGTCCTGGGTGACAGTGGCTACAAAATTGCTAGAAAAACCCAACAACATGAAGGACGTAATTAAGGCCTTGCTACAAGTGACAGCAGCACAGCAAGAAGCCACCAGGCAACATCAATTGGAGGTTGCGGAGATACAACAGCACCGGGTCCATGAGATTCTTAAAGAGGTGGTGCAGCATTTCTTAGCACGGCCTAGAAAAGCTTCCCCAAATATCCCAACCATTTCCAACTCCATATGGGCTAGCCATTTCCTTTAAAAAATGACAGAGGCTGATGATGGGAAGGTGTATCTGACCATATTTGACAGGATGACCGAGCGGGAGAGTTGGCCTAAATGACAGTGGGCCGGCCTGCTTGCACCTTTCTCTCAGACGAGCCTTAAAAATCTTATTTTCATTTAAACATTGTAGATGCTTTGGACTATCAAAAACTAAAAAAATAAATTCTGACTTGCCTGGGAGTTGCCCTGTCAGTCTGTGCGTAATGTGTGCACTGCTGAGTGTACTACATGAACAAACCTCTCACTCAGAAATGCACAACCTGATCCACCTGAACAAAAAATGGTTACAAACATAGACATTAACTGGACCCCAGATGGTGGAAAGAGTTGTCATGAACCCCGTCCGTCGCTTTCCGCAAGTAGGTGAGCCATGAGGATTGTAAGACAGCTAACCAGCTAGTGGAGATTGTGTAAAAGTATCTGGTGGCAGAGGAACTACTGGCTGTACCGCAGCAGCCCCTAGATCAAGACGGCACACTCCTGTAAAACCTGGTGAGACTGTTCTGTGGGAAAAGGATCCTGGGCAGATAAGAGAACTTAAAAATGAAGAAACTATGGGGGTAATTCAGACTAGAGATGTGCACCGGAAATTTTTCGTTTTTTGTGTTCTGGTTTTGGATTTGGACACGTTTTGGCAAAACCTCCCTGAAAATTTTTTGTCGGATTCGGGTGTTTTTTTTTTACAAAAACCCCTCAAAAACAGCTTAAATCATAGAATTTGGGGATAATTTTGATCCCATAGTATTATTAACCTCGATAACCACAATTTCCACTCATTTCCAGTCTATTCTGAACACCTCACACCTCAAAATATTATTTTTAGTCCTAAAATTTGCACCAAGGTCGCTGGATGACTAAGCTAAGCGACCTAAGTGGCCGGCACAAACACCTGGCCCATCTAGGAGTGGCACTGCAGTGTCAGACAGGATGGCACTTAAAAAAATTAGCCCCTAAACATCACATGATGCAAAGATAAAAAAAAAAAGAGGTGCAAGATGGAATTGTCCTTGGGCCCTCCCACCCACCCTTATGTTGTATAAACAGGACATGCACACTTTAACAAAACCATCATTTCAGCGACAGGGTCTGCCACACAACTGTGGCTGAAATGACTGGTTGGTTTGGGCCCCCACCAAAAAAGAAGCAATCAATCTCTCCTTGCACAAACTGGCTCTACAGAGGCAAGATGTCCACCTCCTCCTCATCCTCCGATTCATCACCCTTTTCACTGTGTACATTCCCCTCCTCACAGAGTATTAATTCGTCCCCACTGGAATCCACCATCTCAGGTCCCTGTGTACTTTCTGGAGGCAATTGCTGGTGAATGTCTCCACGGAGGAATTGATTATAATTCATTTTGATGAACATCATCTTCTCCACATTTTGTGGAAGTAACCTCGTACGCCGATCGCTGACAAGGTGACCGGCTGCACTAAACACTCTTTCGGAGTACACACTGGGGGGGGGGCAACTTAGGTAAAATAAAGCCAGTTTGTGCAAGGGCCTCCAAATTGCCTCTTATTCCTGCCAGTATACGTACGGACTGTCTTATGTGCCTACTTGGATGCGGTCACTCATATAATCCTCCACCATTCTTTCAATGGTGACAGAATCATATGCAGTGACAGTAGACGACATGTCAGTAATCGTTGGCAGGTCCTTCAGTCTGGACCAGATGTCAGCACTCGCTCCAGACTGCCCTGCATCACCGCCAGCGAGTGGGCTCGGAATTCTTAGCCTTTTCCTCGCAGCCCCAGTTGCGGGAGAATGTGAAGGAGGAGCTGTTGGCGGGTCACGTTCTGCTTGACTTGACAAGTGTCTCACCATCAGGTCTTTGAACATCTGCAGACTTGTGTCTGCCGGAAAGAGAGATACAACGTAGGCTTTAAACCTACGGTGGCCAAAATGTAGTGCTCTGATTTCAACAGATTGACCACCCGTGAATCCTGGTTAAGCAAATTAAGGGCTCCATCCACAAGTCCCACATGCCTAGCGGAATCGCTCTGTTTTAGCTCCTCCTTCAATGTCTCCAGCTTCTTCTGCAAAAGCCTGATGAGGGGAATGACCTGACTCAGGCTGGCAGTGTCTGAACTGACTTCACGTGTGGCAAGTTCAAAGGGTTGCAGAACCTTGCACAACGTTGAAATCATTCTCCACTGCGCTTGAGTCAGGTGCATTCCCCCTCCTTTGCCTATATCGTAGGCAGATGTATAGGCTTGAATGGCCTTTTGCTGCTCCTCCATCCTCTGAAGCATATAGAGGGTTGAATTCCACCTCGTTACCACCTCTTGCTTCAGATGATGGCAGGGCAGGTTCAGGACTGTTTGCTGGTGCTCCAGTCTTCGGCACGCGGTGGCTGAATGCCGAAAGTGTCCCGCAATTCTTCGGGCCACCGACAGCATCTCTTGCACGCCCCTGTCGTTTTTTAAATAATTCTGCACCACCAAATTCAATGTATGTGCAAAACATGGGACGTCCTGGAATTTGCCCAGATGTAATGCACGCACAATATTGGTGGGGTTGTCCGATGTCACAAATCCCCAGGAGAGTCCAATTGGGGTAAGCCATTCTGCGATGATGTTACTCAGTTTCTGTAAGAGTTTGTCAGCTGTGTGCCTCTTATGGAAAGCGGTGATACAAAGCGTAGCCTGCCTAGGAACAAGTTGGCGTTTGTGAGATACTGCTACTGGTGCCGCCGCTGCTGTTCTTGCTACGGGAGGCAATACATCTACCCAGTGGGCTGTCACAGTCATATAGTCCTGAGTCTGCCCTGCTCCACTTGTCCACATGTCCGTGGTTAAGTGGACATTGGGTACAACTGCATTTTTTAGGACACTGGTGACACTTTTTCTGACGTCTGTGTACATTCTCGGTATCGCCTGCCTAGAAAAATGGAACCTAGATGGTATTTGGTACTGGGGACACAGTACCTCAAGCAATTCTCTAATTCCCTGTGAATTAACGGTGGATACCGGACACACATTTAACACCTCCGCAGCTGCCAAGACCTGAGTTATCCGCTTTGCAGCAGGATGACTGCTGTGATATGTCATCTTCCTCGCAAAGGACTGTTGGACAGTCAATTGCTTACTGGAAGTAGTACAAGTGGTCTTCCGACTTCCCCTCTGGGATGGCGATCGAATCCCAGCAGCAACAACAGCAGCGCCAGCAGCAGTAGGCGTTACACTCAAGGATGCATCGGAGGAATCCCAGGCAGGAGAGGACTCGTCAGACTTGACAGTGACATGGCCTGCAGGACTATTGGCTTTCCTGTCTAAGGAGGAAATTGACACTGAGGGAGTTGGTGGTGTGGTTTGCAGGAGCTTGGGTACAAGAGGAAGGGATTTAGTTGTCAGTGGACTGCTTTTTGAACTTGTCAATGACTTCTGATGAATGCGCTCCAGGTGACGTATAAGGGAGGATGTTCCTAGGTGGTTAACGTCCTTACCCCTACTTATTACAGCTTGACAAAGGCAACAGACGGCTTGACACCTGTTGTCCGCATTTCTGTTAAAATAATTCCACACCGAAGAGGTGATTTTTTTTGTAATTTGACCAGGCATGTCAATGGCCATATTCGTCCCACGGACAACAGGTGTCTCCCTGGGTGCCTGACTTAAACAAACCACCTCACCATCAGAATCCTCCTTGTCAATTTCCTCCTCAGCACAAGCAACACCCATATCCTCATCCTGGTGTACTTCAACAGTGACATCTTCAATTTGACTATTAGGAACTGGACTGCGGGTGCTCCTTCCAGCACTTGCAGGGGGCGTGCAAATAATGGAAGGCACCACCTCTCCCCGTCCAGTGTTGGGAAGGTCAGGCATCGCAACCGACACAATTGGACTCTCCTTGGGGATTTGTGATTTAGAAGAACGCACAGTTCTTTGCTGAGCTTTTGACAGCTTAAGTCTTTTCATTTTTCTAGCGGGAGGATGAGTGCTTCCATCCTCATGTGAAGCTGAACCACTAGCCATGAACATAGGCCAGGGCCTCAGCCGTTCCTTGCCACTCCATGTCGTAAATGGCATATTGGCAAGTTTACGCTTCTCCTCAGACGCTTTTAATTTAGATTTTTGGGTCATTTTACTGAACTTTTGTTTTCTGGATTTTACATGCTCTCTACTATGACATTGGGCATTGGCAGACGACAATGATGGCATTTCATCGTCTCGGTCATGACTAGTGTCAGCAGCTACAGCATGAGGTGGAAGTGGATCTTGATCTTTCCCTATTTTACCCTCCACATTTTTGTTCTCCATCTTTTAATGTGTGGAATTATATGCCAGTAATATATCAATAGCAATGGCCTACTGTACCGTACTGCTATATATATATATATATATATATATATATATATATATATACTGGTGGTCAGCAAAATTCTGCACTGTCCTCCTACTATATACTGCGCACAACTACAATGCAGCACAGATATGGATAGTATACTTGATGACACAGAGGTAGAGCAATGGACTACTGTACCGTACTGCTATATATATACTGGTGGTCAGCAAAATTCTGCACTGTCCTCCTTCTATATACTGTGCACAACTACAATGCAGCACAGATATGGAGCGTTTTCAGGCAGAGAACGTAGATATTTGCAGCACACTTAGCACAGATATTGGCAGCACACTGAGCACAGATATTTGCAGCACACTGAACACAGAAACTGAGAGAACGCAGCCACGTCCTTTCGCTATCATCTCCAATGCACGAGTGAAAATGGCGGCGACGCGCGGCTCTTTATATGCAATACGAATCTCATGAGAATGCGACAGCGGGATGATGACGTTCGGGCGCGTTCGTGCTAACTGAGCAAGGCGGGAAGATCCGAGGCTGCCTCGGAACCGTGTAAAATGGGTGAAGTTTGGGGGGTTCGGATCTCGGAGAACCGAACCCGCTCAACTCTAATTCAGACCTGATCACTAGGCAGCGGTTTTTGCTGTCCTGCGATCAGATAGTCGCCGTCTACAGGGGGAGTGTATTTTAGCTGTGCAAGTGTGCGATTGCTTGTGTAGTAGAGCTGCACAAACTGATTTTGTGCAGTCTCTGCACAACCCAAAACTTACTCAGCCACTGCGATCACATCAGCCTGTCCAGTACCGGAATTGACATCAGGAACCCTCCCTGCAAACGCTTGGACACACCTGCATTTTTCCAAACACTTCCAGAAAATGGTCAGTTGCCACCCACAAACGCCCTCTTCCTGTCAATCTCCTTGTGATAGCCTGTGTGCTTGAAAATTTTGCTGACCGGTGATCCCCGTTGCTGTGGTCTGTCGCGCCTGCACGTTGCGGTGCATGCGCAGTTCAGATCTGATTGCATGATGTGAGAAAACGCAGCCTAGCGATCCGGTCTGAATCGGCCCCTATGAGCGCTTGGTCCAAAGATGGACCAGTCATGTGATTAAATGTTTCAGGTGTTTTATAACCTGCGGACTACAGTGATGCTTGAAGGTTTGCGAACCCTTCAGAATTTTCTATATTTCTGTTGAAATTTGGCCTAAAACTCCTCACATTTTCACACACCTAAATGTAAATAAAGAGAACCAAATCAAAAAATTAGACCAAAAATTTAGACACAAAATTAGATGCTCATTTTTTTTTACTGACGAAAATTATCCAATATCAGCTAACTCTGAGTGGCAAAAGTATGTGAACCTTTAGGCATAGCAGATATCTTGAAGGTGAAATTAGAGTCAGGTATTTTCAGTCTATGGGGTATATTCAATTAGCGTCGGATCCATTCCGACATGCATTTGTCGGAATGGATCCGACAACCCCTAGTCAATCTCATCTCAATTCGACTTTTAAAAAGTCGAATTGAGATGAGGGACCCAGAGGAGGAGAGAGGGGGGGAGCCACGGGGAGACCAGCGGGGACAGCTGCGGGCAGACAGAGGAGAGCAGCGCTGTAGGAGGATGTCACACAGCCGCCAGACCTCACGGCAGTGTCCACCCGGCTCCAGCAAGCGTGACCTCACTTACTGGAGCCGTGTGTAAGCTGCCGTGAGCGGCGCGGCTGTGTGACATCCTGCTGCAGCACTGTGCTGTAGCGCTGATCTCCCCTATATGACCGTGGCTGTGCCCTGTCTCGCTGCGGCTCTCCCCCCCCTCTCCTCCTTTGAGTCCCACATCTCAGTCCAACATTTTTTTTATGTTGGACTGAGATGGTCAAAAGGAGGTCAAAACTTTTTCGACTTTTTCGCTATTACGCCGATCCACGTGCTTTTTCACAAGTCGAATACCTCAACTTGTCTAAAATATTGAATAGGTTGGAACCCCTTACGACCTAAAAAAAAAGTCAAAAACTGACGTCTTTTTGACAGAGGGCAGCTTTCGACGTCAATTGAATATACCACTATGGCGTGGCACTCAGGTGTGATTGGACAACCTGTCTTTTTAAAAGAACAGGGATCTATCAAGGTCTGATGTTCACAACACATGTTTGTGGAAGTTGGTGTAGTCTGTTAGTTACATGGTAGACAGTCAATAGTTCGATACCATTCGGCCGACAGTCAAAATGTCAACAAGGTCAAAAAGTCAACATGTGCTGTTTAATATTCAGCCGATTGGACAGGCCAGTATTTGACCAAAAGTGCAGTATCATACCTCCCAACTGTCCCGATTTTCACGGGACAGTCCCGTTTTTTGGGGACTGTCCCGCTGTCCCACCCGTGGGCCGCAGTGTCCCTCAATGGGGGGGCAGTTGGGAGGCTCTGTCTCTCGCTGCCCTGCTTAGCAGAGCAGCGGTGTATAGATGCTGTGCGCACAGCGTCTATTCACTGGAGTCAGAGGGAGAGGGGGCATGCCAGCGGTTCACAGAGCGCTGGGCATGCCCCTTAAGTGACGAAAACGGGGGCGAGGCTCGAGATCGCGGGTCCTCCCGCGAAGCCATGCCCCTTTTCTTAGGCCACACCCCTTTTTAGGGGTGTCCCTCTTTAGACAAATGAGAAGTTGGGAGGTATGCAGTATGTATGCACGTCCGATCAACCTTCTGACCATTCTGGCAGTTCTACACCTGCAGCAGCGCTGCTTCTGTGTGTGTTGGCTTGCTCCGTAGCCGTGACTGTAGCCAGAATCGGGAGAGTATGTACAGTGCTACAATCATTTACTTTTGATATTTCGGACGGAAGGGGATCGAAGGTCACAAATTTGTTTTATAGGTGTGTACGTGTGTTTCGTCGCTGTTTCGGGGATGTACGATCGGGAGTTAAACCACATCGACAGCTTGATTGTATATGTGTGTACCCAGTTTTACAGATAGTTTTAAACGGATGCAATTGCTATATGGTGCAGTCCTAGAAAGTAGCGCATTTCAGCAATATACTGCTTATTACCTGCATAAATCGCAGCATTATATCCTGTCTAATTCAGATTCCTTCTACAACAAAACCATAAAGCATAAAAGCAGAAATAAAAGAAAAACTGTGGGATTTGTAAATTCCAAAATGTGCCACTTCTTTAGTAAATGTAGCTGTAAATCTGTAAATACACTAAAAATAGCTGGTATGTTCTCCAAGGTATTGTGGAAGAAACGTGTCTGCATTTATAATAGGCTGCTGCGGGGAAGGAGGGATGAGTGGGGATTATCAGTGTCAGGGAACGTATGCACTCGGCAGCACTATCTGTAGTCCAGCAACTATCTCTAGCTGTACCTGTCCTGTGCTGCTGGTGATGCCTGCTCAGATGTCACCATTACTTACTGGACCATCACAGGATTACTATTCCAAGTGACATTGTCACTGTGTTAGTCGTTGCATTATTGTTACATACAGCAAATCCATTCTCTACAATCACAATTATGCACGTTATACAGCTAGGGAAAGGCATATCACTCCTACCAGAAGCCAAAGGTCACTGGCAGCACTGAATCTATACCCTGTGGATGTGGTTACACAAACTGACTATGAGACCTTTCAACAAATTGCAATGGCTTTTCCAAACTAAGAATGTTGGAAAATAATTGCCCATAATCTTCATCTGTTCAGGCCACAGTCCCAACTCGGCAAGCCCCCCCCCTCCCGAAATGTCAGTGTCGGCACAACCAAATATCAAGGGCACGTACGCAATACAAAGGCCACAATGATTTTCACACTTTAACTTGGATAAGAGTAAGATAAATGTTTGCGCAGGGGCGTTTTATCAGAGGAAGGGGCCCGTGTGCAGACTCTGGGTGGGCCCCCTCTTCTTCACGGTGCAGTAGACTCTGGCATTGTACCAGAGTCTACTGGGCATACGCAGGTCTCTGGAAACATGGCTCCTGCCATGTTCTGGAGACTAAAACCCTACAGCCCAGTTTGCATTTTTTTTACCGTGGGACTCTGGAAGGTAAGTAATAAAACATAGGTGCAGTGTGGGTCTCCCTGGTCCCAGGAGCCCATGTACACTGCACACATTGCACCCATTATAGAAATGCTAATGGATTCGTGGCTAAGTTATATATTCCTTGATCTTGAATAAGTATTTTATTATATTTATATGGGGGGTTATGCAGAGTTGATTGTAGACGTGCTAAATTTAGCACATGTACGATCAGTTTAACAGACATGCGGGGGGACGCCCAGCACAGGGCTAGTCCGCCCCGCATGTCTGGTCCTACCCCCTTTTCCCCGCACAGGTACAAAAGCATCGCACGGCGCAAAGTCCCGAAGCTGCCGCAGCCCGCCCCCCCCAATGGTCCAGACATGCCTCCGCTGACCAGACCGTGCCCCGCCAACGGCGTTTTAACACCATTGGCACTCCCCCACCCGCCACGCGACCGTCTCTGCCTGTCAATCAGGCAGAGGCGATCGCAGCCCAGAGATGCTGATAGCATCTCACAGGGCTCCCGGGGTCTGCACGCGCAGTGTGGCCGCAGCGCGTGTGCACTCCACAAAAATATCCAGACTGCGATCGCTGCCGCTGCAGCGTTCCTATTTGATTTACCCCCATGGTACGGTATTTTGCTGTGCTTTACCTTCTACAACCCATCTACCAGTGCGGTGGGGTGAGGCAGAGCCTTTCCTGCCATACGAACATTTGTTCCAGAGTTTTGACTACGTAAAGTATATGAAAAATACAAAGAATATGTTTGAAATATCTTCTTTGCATTATTCAAATAATTTTTATAGCCAAAGCTCTGGAGTGAAAAGTCTATGGCAGGTGAGGCAGTGCCTCACCTGGGTATCCTCTCCACACATGTCTAATCAAAACTCACCAAATTTCCAGGAGCTTATACTGATGCACCTATGTATAATGCGCAGATGTACGTTTTGGCTCACATATTGTATGTAAATCTGGCTCTGGTGCTAGCCAGTGCCTCCTGAGCTATTTGGCTCACTGCACGTCCGTGCCATCTACCTAACAAAACTATAACACTATCATTATATAAGATCTAAGTATGTAGCTTCAATTGCTTTTTATTGCAAAAAAAACCCAGACATCTTAAGGCCAAGAACCCACTGGTGTTAGAATTTTTTTTACTGCTGGAGGACATGACATTTTACATGTATTTAGAGTCAGGCTTGGACTGGCCCACATGGGTACAGGGGAAACCACCGGTGGGCCCCACCTCCTGCTCTAAGGATCAGCTTCCAGACTGTGCACTTGAATTATACATCATACATGTGTTACCTTATACTGGACTATGGTGTACTTTCTACAGTGCATTGCTGTTATTAATCTGGCATATTATCATGCACGCAGCAGCTGAATTTACTGTATATATTTATGAAGAGGCCCAAAACGTTGCACTCACTAATGGTTAGTCAAACCAATGAGGTTGCAGGCCACACCCCCTGTGCAGACTGGCCACACGACTAACATAGGCCCCTACCACTGCATTTCCCCGGTTGGCACTACAAGCCCCAGTCTGACACTGTTTAGAGGTCCCTTTCATGCTGTGTTTACCCTCATGTATTTTAGATAGAACAAAGAGCTTTTCTAAAGCTGGGAAGCAAATACCACACTATTGCAACACTAATAAACGCTCACGGTATCAATACTAAGTTTGACAGTCAATAGGTCGACCACCATTGGTCGACATGCATTAGGTCGACATGGACAAAAGGTTGACATTGCTAAAAGGGAAACATGGCAACGGTTGACACTAATTAGGGCTCCCAGTCATTTTACGGAGAAAACGACACTGGGCGGACTTCTCAGTCAGGCGCCATCTTTTTTCTCGTGACGGATTGCACCTGAATGAGGAAGGGGCTGCAGTGCTGGGGGGTAGGATGGTTAGTAGGTTGGAGGAGCTTTTAAACTAGGAGCCTGGGGGGAGGGTTTAGCTAGAAACTATGGGTCATGCAGCAAGTATAGTAGGGATGGTGGTAGTGAGCTAAAAGGGGGTGGAGAAGGGGGGAGGAAAAGTGCAGCCGGTAAGGGTATTTACATGGGTTCTAATAAGGGTGTTAAGAAAGGTATTGCTAAAGCATTAAATAACAATTATGTGTCATCATTACAGCCTATAGAAAATGTTGTACGGGACTTAAGGGAAAATACTTATGTCAGGGCGGTGAATTTAGACGGGAACATTGGGTTGACCAAAGAGAAAAGTAAGGTGGGCAATACTAAGTACGGTGGGGTTGGAGAGGGAATGAGAAGGACAGTCTGTATCAGTAACTCTACAGATGCAATAGTTAATCAGGATGGGAAATCTTTAGGAAAACAAACAAATAAAGGAACCGATAAACTAAAATGTATGCTTGCAAACGCAAGAAGTCTAGCAGGTAAAATGGGGGAATTGGAATTGTTAGCATCAAAGGCTGAGTATGACATTATAGGTATTACGGAAACATGGTGGGACGACTCTCACGACTGGGTTGCTAACTTGGAGGGGTATTCTCTTTTTGGGAGGGACAGGGCAAGCAAAAGAGGAGGAGGTGTATGTCTTTATGTTAAACCATCACTTAAACCATACCTAAAGGAGGTTATCTATGAGGAAACTGGCGATAATGTGGAGTCACTATGGGTTGAAATCTCAAGTGGGGGAATTGATGCAAAAAAACCTAGTCATAGGCACGTGCTACAAACAGCTGGATATTAGCATACATGAGGAAGAACAACTATTGCAGCAAATCAAAATGGCTGTGGGATTGGGGGACATCCTTGTGATTGGGGATTTTAATTACCCAGATATAAACTGGAGTAACAATTCATGTGCTAAAGCGAGGGGCAGCAGGTTCTTAAATATGTTTAGGGATCACTACTTGTCTCAATTAGTCGAGGACCCAACTAGGGGTAAAACTACCCTGGATCTAGTAATTACTAATAATGTGGACATTATATCAAACACTAAAGTTGGGGAGACTTTGGGTAACAGTGATCACTATATGATGACATTCGACATCAGTTTCAGGAAACATAGCTACAGGGGTTCCACCAAAACTTTTAACTTTAGGAAGGCTAATTTCAGTATGCTTAGATGTGCACTTAACGACATAGAGTGGGAGGGTCTGTTTAATAACAAGAACACTTCGGAAATGTGGGATGTTTTAAAAGGGTTGATGGATAGCAATATTCATAACTTTATTCCCATGGGCAGTAAACGCAGGCGTATTAAACTCAAACCGATGTGGCTTAACAAGAAGGTTAAGGCAGAAATGGATAAAAAAAAGCGGGCTTTCAAAGCATTTAAATCTAATGGAAAGGAGGAGTCTTTCAAGTATTACAAGGAGTGTAATAAGAAAAGCAAAAAAGCAATAAGAGCAGCTAAAAAGGAAAATGAAAAGCAAATCGCTATAGAGAGTAAAACCAATCCTAAAAAGTTTTTTAAATACATAAACGGTAAAAGGTTAAAAAAGGAGAATATAGGTCCATTAAAAGATGAATTAGGAGAATTGATAAATGATGATGAAATAAAAGCGGAAATACTGAACAAATTCTTTTCATCAGTATTCACCAGTGAAGAACTGATGGTGGTAGTAGAGCATAACAATTGTGACAATACTGATTAATGGTTAGATACTTGTTTAAGTGAAGAAGTAGTCCGGGAGAGACTAATCAAAATTAAGATTAATAAATCACCTGGTCCTGATGGACTTCACCTGAGGGTTCTTATGGAGCTTAGTTCACAACTAGCATGACCCCTATACTTGATTTTCAATAGTTCAATTAGATCAGGCATGGTACCGAAGGATTGGCGTATAGCTGAGGTAGTGCCATTATTTAAAAAGGGATCCAAAAATCTTCCGGGAAACTACAGACCAGTTAGTTTAACATCTATAGTGGGTAAAATATTGGAAGGAATTCTAAGGGACGTTATACAGGAGTATCTAAAGTCCGCTAGGATTATTAGCAAGAACCAGCATGGGTTTGTGAGGGACAAGTCATGTCAGACTAACTTAATTAGCTTCTACGAGGAAGTGAGCAATAATCTTGATCAAGGAAAAGCAGTGGATGTGGTCTTCCTAGATTTTGCAAAAGCCTTCGATACAGTTCCTCACAGGAGACTGTTGATCAAATTAAAGGAGATTGGCCTAGGAAAAACTATTTTCACATGGATAAGCAGCTGGTTGGATAGCAGGGTACAGCGAGTAGTGGTCAATGGGAAGTCCTCAACCTGGTCCCCAGTAGTCAGCGGAATACCACAAGGGTCCGTACTCGGACCACTACTGTTCAGCATATTTATCAATGACCTAGAAATAGGCCTGGAAAGCACAGTGTCAATCTTTGCAGATGATACTAAACTGTGTAAGGTAATTAATTCAGAATTGGATGTGGAGTCCTTGCAGAATGATCTATATAAACTTGAACTCTGGGCGTCTAAATGGAAAATGAGGTTCAATACAGACAAATGCAAGGTTATGCATTTTGGGACTAAAAACAAACTTGCATCCTACATATTAAATGGGGAACGCCTAGGGGAAACAGAGTTGGAAAAAGATTTGGGGGTATTCATTGATAATAGGCTTAATAACCGTACACAATGTCAAAACGCAGTAAAGAAGGCAAGTAAGGTGCTAGCGTGCATAAAAAGGGGAATTGAGACAAGGGACTCGGATGTAATCATGCCGCTGTATAAGGCATTGGTACGTCCGCACCTGGAATATTGTGTTCAGTTTTGGGCACCATTGTATAAAAAAGACATCAGTGAACTTGAATGTGTTCAAAGGCGAGCTACTAAATTGATTAAAGGCCTAGAAGGACTGGACTATAAGGAAAGACTTACTAGGCTGAATATGTATACATACACTAGAAAAGAGGCGCCTAAGAGGAGATATTATTAATATCTTCAAATATGTAAAGGGACATCACAAAGAGTTATCAGAATAATTATTTATTAAAAGAACACAGTTTAGGACACGTGGTCACTCGCTGCGACTGGAGGAGAGAAAGTTCCGAACGCAATGGAGGAAAGGGTTCTTCACTGTTAGGGCAATCAGGATGTGGAATTCCCTGCCAGGGAAGGTGGTAATGGCGGGCTCTGTAATTCGATTTTAAAAAGGAATGGATACATTTCTGAATGAAAAAGCTATCCAAGGTTATAATACTTAAAATATCAACGTGGTTAATCCGGGGGTAACATGAGTTATAGTAGCTAACTAGTCATAAAACATTATTCAGTAAGTATGTAGAATCATCACAACTTAAAACAGGTTGAACACGATGGGCAATTTGCCTCTATTCAACCTCAATTACTATGTTACTATGTTATTATCATATATATTGTACTTTAATAAATGCATTCTTCCTTTTTTATACCGCATGATACTTCATTATTTTATGTAGTCCACACTACCAACTCATAAACTGTTGTGTCACCCCAGAGATTTTATTCACACTGCCTAGTGCCTGATACATGCAAAATACTTACCAGTGAGTCAGGGCTGGTGCAAGGTTTCTCGACACCCTAGACAAAACTTCTGCCTGCTGTCCCCCCATCCCCCCATGCCACACACCAGTACCCACTTTCCAGGGCCTCAGGGTGAAAGTGTGGAAGTAGCATCTTAGAAGTTCTAAGTTCAACAGCTGCCGTCAGTATTAAGCTTAACAAGGATGCATCTTTCAGAGCTATCCTTCATTTTGTGATAAGTAGTCTCAGGGCTGCCCCCCCCCCCAGATCATACTTGCCTACGTGACCCTCTCCATGAGGGAGAAAATGCTCTGTTCCTGGACTTTCCTGGTAATGTATGATTGCCATCACCTGTGGTGATCTAGTTAATTGAAAAGAAAGGTGTTTCACCACAGGTGATGGCAATCAATCATTACCAGGAAAGTCCAGGAACAGAGCATTTTCTCCCTCATGGAGAGGGTCAGGTAGGCAAGTATGCCCCAGATCCTGCCTTAAGCTGCCTATTGGTAGAGCCAGCCTTGCATTCAGTCTATCCTCGGGGGGTTTTGAGGGGACCCCTTTGTGTATGAATAGGCTTGCTATAATACAGTGAAGCGCCTGTCAGGTCCTCATTCTACATATGGGTTTTATAAGTAGCATGTTTAAAGTTATAATTCATGCACAATAAAAATGGACGTAATGACTGTCTACATGCTGACTGGATACCCCAATGTATGCAATTACGGTACAGGTAATATTCAGTAACGGTTGCTGGAGTCAGAGAAAGCTCTGTGTGAATACTCTGGGTATGGTAACATTCTCTATATTCGTTCGGATAATTTACGTTTATTATGGAGTTGCGGGACTGGAAATGCAACATACCACTCTGTGACTAATTAAACTAGTCTAAGCTCAAGGAAACTTATGGCTCTCCAGCTGCTGTGGAACCACAAATCCCAGTATGCCTGACAGGCGGCAGCTGTAAAGCCACAGTTTGCATACTTCTGCCCTACAGCATGAGTGAGAGTAAGCATATAGTATGGGTAGAGACTCACGTCGGCACCACTCATCATGAAAATTCATTACATCTGCCTTAAGTCTTTTTATGATCATCTCCATTAGGCAAAGAAGGGGCTGATTACCAGGCCCCTCAGCAAATGTTTTACATTAAAATGAATCTTGCTTTTCTTACCATTAAGATATGCTCATTCCTGACATATTTTGACTTCCTGCAACATATCGCACATTTGGGAATAATTACCTAAGGGTGGTGATGGTGGGGGTAAATCAGCTTGCTCGTTTCAGCCCATCCTGTAGAACTTTAAAGACAAGCAACAGACGATGTTACTTTGACAGCCCACCAGAAACGCATTCCCCTTTTCAACAGCTAGTGAAGATGAACATTATCTTGCTACCAATTAACTAGTTCACAGAGAAAGGATGATGCCAGTGTTTTTCTACAAAACATTTTAAAATACTTCAGCTTGAAACAATTTACTGCATAGTAAGAACCATATTTAGCTTTTGAAAAATGATTTTCAGAGTTGCCACTTTGGCAGACATCACGTGACATTCTGTTAAAGTTTTTAACATCCAATCAGGGGCTGGCTGGCTGGCAACTTTCAGACTCAAGCTAGTGGCCCAGGTTTTCACAGGGAATCTACAGTCAGGTGGCCCTGGAGCACTTAAATAATAATTACCAATGGCCCCCTTCCCCCCTGCAACCTCTGCATCCAATTGTGCATTTTCTGTTGTCTTTATATAGGCTGACCATAAAATCCCTTTAAACTGATACTCATAAATTATTACACAGGTTCTGTGGCTGGCTGACTTCAAGGAAACGAATTGACTGTATAGGAAAGGAGTGGGTTAAACCCCATAGGCTGGGGGCAGGCCTGTTTTTGAGCTTTAGGGGTGGAAGTTATAGGGTCCTATAGGAATAGAGTATAGGGGTGGGCTAGTGGTATGATTAGTCTGGTGAGGGGGCTGGGTCAGCCTCTTTTGTTTCAGTCTTTAGCCGGGTAAGTGCTGTCCAGGGCTTGGGATAAAAGCTTTTGATTGCCTTTCTACTGCTCCCCCCATAGCTTGTAGTTTAGTTTAGGCGTTTTGGGATTGAGGATACAGGAGTGTGTAGGCAGGACTTGGGTTTGTTTTTGCTGTGTTTCTTTGCATCTGTATTTGGCCACCATGCTCCATCCGCAGCGCCTCCCCCGGACCCCTGCCCATTACCTGGATACAGCGGGTACTTGCGTGAAATCCCCCTCTGGCCGGGGCTCAGAGCGTGTGAGCGCTGGTGCTGCTGGTGGCGCAGCTGCGCGTGCCCGTGTAAGGGGGCGCGCAGTGGTTCGTGGCGGCATGTCTCCCCCTCTGCTCCCGCGGGCACCGGATGATCAGTCCGGGGCAGCGGCGGGTAGAGGGCCGGGAGCGGAGAAGCAGCCTGTGCGCGGCCGGCGGGGGAGTGCAGCTGGGAAGCCCGCTGGCGGGACTCCCTATCCGGCCACAAGGGGGCGGGTGCGTGCGTCTGAACGCGCGAGCCGCAATATAATGGAAGAGGCTGGCTCCGTGAGGGGTGCAGAGGCACTTAATAATGCGGGGACGAGTGGTGCCGGGCGGAGGCACGGTAGCCACCGGTCCTCCGGTGATATGGCTGCACGGGGGCATGTGCACCGGGCAGCAATTGATACAGGAAGTTTGCCTGGGAGCTCTCCACATTCCGTCAGGGGAAACTCCCAGGCAGCCAGTGGGGGTCAGGTGGCTGTGGCATCAGGGGGTGGTGGCCATTTGCTGGTCTCAGCTAGAGGAGGGGTGGTGCCTAGGCGAGCTGCATCAGGGGGGAGAGCAGGAGGGGGAGCGAGGGATCAGGCTGCAGTAGGCTCTAGATCTGTTAGGAGGCAGGCAGGGCAGCGTGCTGGGGACAGAGGTGCTGTGGCAGCTGCTGAGCAGGGAGAAGGAGTGAATGCAGGGGCTGCAGTAGGTGCGGCTGAGGCGTTTGACCCCTCTGCCGTTTCATCGGTGGTGTCTGTTATGGCCGCTGCGTTGGCACCCTTTATGTCGGCCATGTCCCCGGGGAGTGGTCATGCGTTGCCTGCGGCGGTGGATCACGTTTACTGTACCTGGCGCTTCTGGCCCCACCATGGCGCAGTTTTTAGAAGCTTGCCGCAATTTAGGGGCAGCCGCAGCTTTAATAGGAGGCAATACGGCGGCCGAAGGTGTTAGGAACCCCAGGGGGATTTTGTGGTCTTCAAATTCCGCCAGTGGGACTGCGGCCTCTGGGGTGGCTCTTCCATTTTTTTCAGATTCGGCAGAAGGGGAGGACCTCGATGACGGCCTAGTTGAAGGGGAAACATCGCTGTCTGTGTCCGGGACATCAGGTGAGTTGGAGGAGGATTCTGATGTGAGTTGGGGGAGTGCATCTTCCTCTTCATACAGGGGGTATAGCAGTTCTGCTACCTCTTCATCCTCTTCTGTGCGATCGGCGGTTAGTAGCGCGGCGAAGGAAAAGAGGAGAGCTCATAAATATGCGCGGCGGGAGGCGAGATAGGCGGGGCAAAAGGCGTAGGGTTTCTGGTAGCGTGCGTAGGGCCAGAAAGCGTCGCAATTTGCCGGGCGTAGTTCATTGCGACTACATTGCGGTCTTGCGAGGGCTCCGCGAGAGTTGTAGAAAACGAATTCAGCAAGGGGAGTACGTTGATGTTTTCACACTGACGGAGGATTCTAAGAAGGAGTTTAAGGAGGCGCAAGCGAAAGGTGGCATAGGAGTTGAGGCTTTTAGATCTTTCGACAATTGGTTGGCGGGGTTTTGCGTGTTCGTGGCGTGCTACTTGGAGGATCGGCCGGAGGAACACATGAACGTGATCAGGTACATACACCTGGTTCACGACATGCACCGTCAGTGCAAAGACACTGCGTGGAGGACGTACGACAAGGAGTTCAGACAGAAGCATGATTTCCTCCATGTCATTGACTTTGGATGCAAGGATGTGGAGGTTTGGCTTCATGTTACGAGGTCGCAGGATGCGAAGCAGGCCGCTAAGGGCGGGCCAGACGCTCAGCCGGCGGGGGTTTCTGCGTCGCGCGCAAGCACGGAGCCTTCCACTGTGCGGCGTTTTGGGGTATCCGGGCGTTCAGCATGGCAAGTTCCATCGAAAGGAAAATGCTTTGCTTTTAATAATTCTACCTGCACTATGGGTCAGCGGTGTCGTTTTCGACACCTTTGTTTGCGATGCAACGGTTTCCACCCCGCCGTCAATTGTTTTCGATTCGGGCAGGGGGCCAAGGCAGCCGGCGGCGCTGCCAACAAGGCAGCCGGTGGTGCCGCCGTTAACTAGGGCGCCCACCCCAATACGTTTGAAGGCCATGTCCAAATGGTTGGGGTGGTATCCAAATAGGGTAGATGCTGATTTTCTTTTTTGCGGTTTTAAGTTTGGTTTTCGTTTGCCGGTTGAGGGCGATGTTGTTGTTCGGGCTCCCAGGAACCTGCAATCGGCTCGGGAGTTTCCTTTAGTTCTTCGGACTAAGGTCGACTTGGAAGTGCAGCTAGGAAGAATGGCGGGCCCCTTTGCGCAGCCGCCAGTGGAGAACTTAATAATTTCCCCAGTGGGTGTTGTTCCCAAGAAAGCTCCAGGGAGGTTTAGGCTCATTCAGCATTTGTCTTATCCATCCGGGTCATCAGTTAACGATGCTATTCCTCCAGAGTATTATTCGGTGGTTTTGATGATGCTCTAGGGGCCCTCATGGCTAAGATTGATGTTGAGTCGGCCTTCCGTTTACTTCCGCTACACCCGGAGTCATTCAGATTCATGGGTTTCCGCATCAGTGGGGAATACTTCGTGGACAAGTGCTTGCCTATGGGGTGTTCCATTTCTTGCGCGTTTTTTGAGAAATTTAGTACATTTTTGCATTGGTGGTGGAGTTTTCTTGCGGGGGTCATGGGATAGCACATTATCTTGACGATTTCCTGTGTGTGGGGCCCGCGGATTCTTTGCGGTTTAGTGAGCTTTTGTTCTCCTTACGAGCACTATTTAGGCATTTTGGGGTACCTGTGGCGGAGGACAAAACAGAGGGGCCTACCTTGTGTTTGTCATTCCTGGGTATCGAAATTGATACCGCTGCAGGCGCTTGCCGACTTCCTCGGGACAAGGTCGAGAAGCTTCGGGAGTCGATTCAACAGTGTGTGGGGCGTCGTAAGGTTACTTTACGGCAGGCCCAATCTCTTTTGGGTCTTTTGAACTTTGCCTGTAGGGTTATTCCCATGGGCAGGGTTTTTTGCCGTAAGCTGGAGCGGTCCACGGCTGGGGTTTCCAGGTCGCATCATTTTATTCGCTTATCTTCGGAAATAATGAGAGACCTTTCAGTTTGGGTTTCGTTTTTGGGGGATTTTAATGGTGTACGGATTTGGATGGCCCCGGTCGTGGACAACACCGAGTTGCAACTCTTCACTGATGTGGCAGGTTCAGCAGGTTTTGGTTGTTTTTTGCGTGGTTCTTGGTGCGTTGCGCCTTGGCCTGCGGTTTGGTCACAGAGGGGTCTGACGAATGATCTTCTATTGCTGGAACTTTTTCCCATTATGGTCGCCTTGGAGATTTGGGGTGAGCGGCTTAGCAATCGCAGAATTCTCTTCCGTTGCGACAATCTGGGAGTCGTACATGCTGTCAACAATCAGAGAGCTAAGGCGCTGCGTGTTCTGCGTGTGTTGTCACAGCTAGTGCTGACATGCATGCGTTTCAACGTTTTGTTTCGGGCTCAGCATGTTCCTGGGGTTGAGAATGGCGTTGCGGACGCGCTATCAAGAGGGCAGTGGGATAGAGTCCGATTATTAGCCCCAGAGGCTGATGCGGTTGGTATGCCCTGCCCCTCTTATGTTTGGCAGATCATCGAGGCGGACTGGAGGGGCTAGCTGAGCTATCTCTTGCCCCAGCCACTCTCAAGGTGTACCGTCGGGCCTGGAAGGAGTGGGAAGAATTTTCCCGTGAGCAAGGGCCTAGAGGTAAGAGGAGTCAACGGTTGCTGCTTGCTTTTGTCTGGCAACTCTTCGTAACAGGGAGATCGAGATCAGTAGTATCTCGGTACCTTGTAGGGATATCCTTTTTCTCAAAGTTAAAGGGTTTCCCAGATTTTACGAAGAGTTTCCTTTTAACGAAGGCTATCAAGGGGTGGGCGCGTTCAGCGCCGACTCCGCCAGATAGAAGGTGCCCTATTGATGCGTCCCTTCTTCCTTCACTTATTGGGGTAGTTGCAGAGGTGGCGGCCACGAGTTTTGAAGCACTCCTGTTTGAATTGGCATTTTCCATGACGTTTCATGGGGCATTTAGGTTGTCTGAATTGGTTGCGGCTTCCAAACGGACGGATTCTATTATGCTGCGTTCCGATGTGGTAGTGGGTAATGGGTCTTTGCTGTGCAGGCTGCGCCGTTCTAAAACAGATCAGTTAGGTAAGGGCCGATGGGTCACTTTAGCGCCATCGGTTGATGGGAGGTGTTGTCCGGTGACATTGGCTAATTGTTATGTGGGGGTGAGACCTTCGGTAGAGGGTTCTTGGCTTCTACATTATGATGGTTTGCCTTTGACTAGGTATCAATTTAATTGGATGCTTAGGCGCTGCCTGTCCGGTATGGGCCTTTCCCCTCATGATTTCGGTTCGCACTCATTTAGGATCGGAGCCGCCACCTCCGCGGCATCAGCAGGGTTTTCGGTGGCCGAAATTAAGGCTTTGGGCCAATGGAAGTCGACTAGTTATAAGTAGTGATGTGCACCGGACATTTTTCGGGTTTTGTGTTTTGGTTTTGGATTCGGTTCCGTGGCCGTGTTTTGGATTCGGACGCGTTTTGGCAAAACTTCACCGAAATTTTTTTGTCGGATTCGGGTGTGTTTTGGATACGGGTGTTTTTTTCAAAAAACCCTAAAAAACAGCTTAAATCATAGAATTTGGGGGTCATTTTCATCCCATAGTATTATTAACCACAATAACCGTAATTTCCACTCATTTCCAGTCTATTCTGAACACCTCACACCTCACAATATTATTTTTGGTCCTAAAATTTGCACCGAGGTCGCTGGATGGCTAAGCTAAGCGACACAAGTGGCCGACACAAACACCTTGCCCATCTAGGAGTGGCACTGCAGTGTCCTGCAGGATAGCACTTCAAAAAAATAGTCCCCAAACAGCACAAGATGCAAAGAAAAAGAGGCGCACCAAGGTCGCTGTGTGACTAAGATAAGCGACACAAGTGGCCGACACAAACACCTGGCCCATCTAGGAGTGGCACTGCAGTGTCAGGCAGGATGGCACTTCAAAAAAATTGTCCCCAAACAGCACATGATGCAAAGAAAAAAAGAGGCGCACCAAGGTCGCTGTGTGACTAAGATAAGCGACACTAGTGGCCGACACAAACACCTGGCCCATCTAGGAGTGGCACTGCAGTGTCAGGCAGGATGGCACTTCAAAAAAATTGTCCCCAAACAGCACATGATGCAAAGAAAAAAAGAGGCGCACCAAGGTCGCTGTGTGACTAAGATAAGCGACACAAGTGGCCGATACAAACACCTGGCCCATCTAGGAGTGGCACTGCAGTGTCAGACAGGATGGCACTTAAAAAAAATAGTCCCCAAACAGCACATGATGTAAAGAAAAAAAGAGGCGCACCAAGGTCGCTGTGTGACTAAGCTAGTATACTTGACGACACAGAGGTAGGTAGAGCAGTGGCCTACTGTACCGTAATGCTATATATTATATACTGGTGGTCAGCAAACTGTGCAAAACTGAAATGCACCACAGGTATGGATGGATAGTATACTTGACGACACAGAGGTAGGTACAGCAGTGGCCTTCCGTACCGTACTGCTATATATACTGGTGGTCACTGTGTCAGCAAACTGCAAAACTAAAATGCACCACAGGTATAGAATGTAGATGGATAGTATACTTAATGACGACACAGAGGTAGGTACAGCAGTGGCCTTTCCGTACCGTACTGCTATATATAGTATACTGGTGGTCACTGTGTCAGCAAACTGCAAAACTAAAATGCACCACAGGTATAGAATGTAGATGGATAGTATACTTAATGACGACACAGAGGTAGGTACAGCAGTGGCCTACCGTACCGTACTGCTATATATAGTAAACTGGTGGTCACTGTGTCAGCAAACTGCAAAACTAAAATGCACCGCAGGTATAGAATGTAGATGGATAGTATACTTAATGACGACACAGAGGTAGGTACAGCAGTGGCCTTCCGTACCGTACTGCTATATATAGTATACTGGTGGTCACTGTGTCAGCAAACTGCAAAACTAAAATGCACCACAGGTATAGAATGTAGATGGATAGTATACTTAATGACGACACAGAGGTAGGTACAGCAGTGGCCTTCTGTACCGTACTGCTATATATAGTATACTGGTGGTCACTGTGTCAGCAAACTGCAAAACTAAAATGCACCACAGGTATAGAATGTAGATGGATAGTATACTTAATGATGACACAGAGGTAGGTACAGCAGTGGCCTTCCGTACTGTACTGCTATCATTAGTATACTGGTGGTCACTGTGTCAGCAAACTGCAAAACTAAAATGCACCACAGGTATAGAATGTAGATGGATAGTATACTTAATGACGACACAGAGGTAGGTACAGCAGTGGCCTTCCGTACCGTACTGCTATATATAGTATACTGGTGGTCACTGTGTCAGCAAACTGCAAAACTAAAATGCACCACAGGTATAGAATGTAGATGGATAGTATACTTAATGACGACACAGAGGTAGGTACAGCAGTGGCCTTCCATACCGTACTGCTATATATAGTATACTGGTGGTCACTGTGTCCGCAAACTGCAAAACTAAAAAGCACCACAGGTATAGAATGTAGATGGATAGTATACTTAATGACGACACAGAGGTAGGTACAGCAGTGGCCTTCCGTACCGTACTGCTATATATAGTATACTGGTGGTCACTGTGTCAGCAAACTGCAAAACTAAAATGCACCACAGGTATAGAATGTAGATGGATAGTATACTTAATGACGACACAGAGGTAGGTACAGCAGTGGCCTTCCGTACCGTACTGCTATATATAGTATACTGGTGGTCACTGTGTCAGCAAACTGCAAAACTAAAATGCACCACAGGTATAGAATGTAGATGGATAGTATACTTAATGACGACACAGAGGTAGGTACAGCAGTGGCCTTCCGTACCGTACTGCTATATATAGTATACTGGTGGTCACTGTGTCAGCAAACTGCAAAACTAAAATGCACCACAGGTATAGAATGTAGATGGATAGTATACTTAATGACGACACAGAGGTAGGTACAGCAGTGGCCTTCCGTACCGTACTGCTATATATACTGGTGGTCACTGTGTCAGCAAACTGCAAAACTAAAATGCACCACAGGTATAGAATGTAGATGGATAGTATACTTAATGACGACACAGAGGTAGGTACAGCAGTGGCCTACCGTACCGTACTGCTATAAATACTGGTGGTCACTGTGTCAGCAAACTGCAAAACTAAAATGCACCACAGGTATAGAATGTAGATGGATAGTATACTTAATGACTACACAGTGGTAGGTACAGGAGTGGCCTACTGTACCGTAATGCTATATATTATATACTGGTGGTCACTGGTCAGCAAAACTCTGCACTGCACCTCCTATATAATATTATACTGGTGGTCCCCAGTCCCCACAATAAAGCAGCACACTGAGCACAGATATGGAGTGTTTTTCAGGCAGACAACGTATACTGGTGGTCACTGTCAGCAAAACTCTGCACTGTACTCCTGCTATATAATACAGCTGCTCCCCAGTCCCCACAATTAAGCAGTGTGAGCACAGATATATGCAGCACACTGAGCACAGATATGGAGTGTTTTTCAGGCAGACAACGTATTACTGGTGGTCATTGTCAGCAAAACTCTGCACTGTACTCCTCCTATATACAGCTGCTCCCCAGTCCCCACAATTAAGTAATAAGCAAGCACAAAATATTTGCAATGCATCAACATAAACGGAGAGGACGCCAGCCACGTCCTCTCCCTAACATTTCCAATGCACGAGTGAAAATGGCGGCGACGCGCGGCTGCTTATATAGAATCCGAATCTCGCGAGAATCCGACAGCGGGATGATGACGTTCGGGCGCGCTCGGGTTACCTGAGCCATACGGGAGAATCCGAGTATGGCTCGGACCCGTGTAAAAAGGGTGGAGTTCGGGGGGGTTCGGTGTCCGAGAAACCGAACCCACTCATCACTAGATATAAGCGTTACATTCGGCCGTGTTCTGAATAAGTTTGTTGTTTATTTTTACTAACAGTTCGGTTGTTCAGATGTGTTTCTGTCATTTCAGTCTTGTGTGTCTCCCCTGTCCTCCCTACTCGGATGGCTAGCTACTCGTCACTGTTGGCAGTGGGGGTCCGGAGTTCTTTTACAATTTTTTGCCTGAACTGACGGACTGAATTTGGCTTCTTAATATTTAATTCGGCTAATTGGACTCTAATTATAAGTCCCTCAGTGTTATGAGCCACGGCTGTGGCTCATTTCCATTTTTGCATTTTGGTTATGTATTTTATGTTATACTTCTGTTTATATTCCCCGTGGGTGTCATGGGGTGCTCGGATCTCACCCTTTAGGAGAGGATACTGTTATGAACCACAGGTAATGGTTCATTCCTATTTTATGTTTATTAGTTGTCTTGCAGGCCAGGATTTCCCGTTGCTCTGTTTAAGTATACTCTTGTTTGCTGCCGGTGGTGAGTCTGTGTAATTGCAGCTTGTTCCCATGTGTTCAGCCTCACCTGGCTGCTAATTGCATCTTGTCAGTTTGGAGTCATGCAATAGGGCAGCTACATGACATAATTAATTAGGCCTCTCTGTTATATGCTGGCTGAGTGCAATTCACAGACGCTGGTGATATTTCTAGGTTTCCAGTCTTCCAGAGTGCTTGTGTTTTGAGCTTGTTCCTGCCAGTTCCTGAGCTCCTGTCTAGCAGTGTATATCTAGCTGATTCCTGTGTCAGTCCCTGTGTCGATTCCTGTGTCTGATCCCGTGTCCTGCCGTGAAGCGTTCCTGTCCAGAAGTCCTGTGGCTTTGCCTATGCCTGGTCAAGTTTCTGGCTTCTTGGTGTCCACCGGTCTGTCGTTTGGGATTCTGCCTGTCCTCCAGTTCTGAGAGTCTGTGTCGGCAGCATTGGGGGTTCCTGTCCGTTTGCCAGTGTTTGTACCGGTTCCGTGAGTAGCGGCTTTGCCGCGTCCGTCGGCCTAGGCCGCTGTATTCCTTGGTTGTATCTGTCACTGGTGTTTTGCAGAGGGTTCTGCTTATGCTGTCACCGCCGGTACACAAAAGTATTGTGTCGTCGTGTGGTCAGCATTTCCTTTGTTGTTCTTTTCCTTTGGCGGCAAGCCGCACATACATTTAGTTTTAGCCTAGTTAGTAGCCCCTGGCTTTGGTTGTTTCAGTTAGAGGGCCCCATGTTATCACCCTGTCTCAGTTCACGCTTTGTCTCTCTTTAAGACCTGAGGGGTCATCGGAATTGGGCAGACCTAATCCGCCCTTCAAACGCGGCTGCCATGGGCCCAATAAACCTTAGTCCTGCAAGCGTGAATTGACAACACGGGTAAAACAACGGAGGTAGGGTGCCAGGGGCTATTCCCGTTCCATTTCACCAAATCCAGTATTACGTCCTGGTGCTCTGGACTCACTTCATAACATCTCCCTTGTTCTGAGCACCAGGAACCTAACATTATCACCAGCCATACCACAAAAAATAAATAAAACTTTTTCTTTTTTGGCCCAGTCCAGTGTCTAGTCTAGAATCCAGTCCGGTGTTTTGAATCCAGTCCTGTCTAGAATTCAGTGTGCTGAATCCAGTCCGGTGTTTAGAAATCCAGTCCTGTCTAGAACTTAGTGTGCAGAATCCAGTCCGGTGTTTAGAATCCAGTCCTGTCTAGAATTCAGTGTGCTGAATCCAGTCCGGTGTTTAGAAATCCAGTCCTGTCTAGAACTTAGTGTGCAGAATCCAGTCCGGTGTTTAGAATCCAGTCCTGTCTAGAATTTAGTGTGCTGAATCCAGTCCGGTGTTTAGAAATCCAGTCCTGTCTAGAACTCAGTGTGCAGAATCCAGTCCGGTATTTAAAAAAAAAAATCCAGTCTTGTTTTGTCTAGTTTAATAAATTCAGTCTTGCCTTGTCTAGTCTTGCCTTGTCTTGTCTTGTCTAGTTTTAAATCCTCCTATGTCTACTATGCAAGCCCTGCAGGCATCTCTCTCAGCCCTGAACTCTGCTTTCAGTGCTTTGAGACCTGAGTGACTAGAAGTTTTGCAGCAATCCTTAAAGCAACTGCAAAACCTTCTGACTAAAATCTTGCTCATCTTGCCAGAAGTCGTTGAGAGTACTTCTATCTCTAAAGAGACTCTTGTTCACAGTATGGTGACAAGAGAATCCTCTGGTTTAATTGAAGAGAAAAGGTTTAAAAGTTTTCTGCGGCCCAGGCTCTCAGAAGAGGAGCGTCTGCGTCGCAGAAACTTAAACTTATGCCTATATTGTGGGGGTTTAGGCCACTTTCTGCAGACCTGTGAGTTGCGCAAGCCAAAGTGTGGTAACAAGTACTGTCCTCTGGCCAAGTTGAGTCAGGATACAAGACCTACTCCTGTCTCTACTGTGGCAGAGGTACTTGTCACACAACCCACACTAAAAAGCTCTCTGTCCTATAATTGGGGTCCTTGGGCAAGGGAGCCCCATTATAGATTCAGGAATCAAAAGAGAATGTTTCTCTCCTCTCTTGATTTTCCTGTTCAAGCAGTGTTGCACATCCCAGGAGTGGTGCCTGATGCCCAGGGTCCTGGAGTGGTGCCCGATGCCCAGGGTCCTGGAGTGGTGCCCGATGCCCAGGGTCCTGGAGTGGTGCCCGTTGCCCAGGGTCCTGGAGTGGTGCCCGTTGCCCAGGGTCCTGGAGTGGTGCCCGATGTCCAGGGTCCTGGAGTGGTGCCCGATGCCCAGAGTGCTAGAGCGGTACCCAATGCCCAGAGTGCTGGAGCGGTACCCGATGCCCAGAGTGCTGGAGCAGTACCCGATGCCCAGAGTGCTGGAGCGGTACCCGATGCCCAGAGTGCTGGAGCGGTACCCGATGCCCAGAGTGCTGGAGCGCTACCCGATGCTCTAGCTTATAGAGGGACATCAGATATTATAGCTCAGGTGTCCATACCAGAAGGGGTCTCAGAAGCTGTTACCCCAGGTAGGGACTTGAAAAGCGCAACCCCAGAAAGGGTATCTAAAACCATGATTCTAGAAGGGAACTCGAGAAGCAAAACCCCAGAAGGGATCTTTGAAGTAATATCCCCAAGTGGGGTCTCGAGAGACGCAGCCTCAAAGAAGGGTCTAGAGATCGCTTCCCCAGGAAAGAACTTAAGAGGCATAGCATTAGTGGAGGTTCTGAAGGTTATAGCTTCAGCAAAAGTCCCGGAAGTCATAGTCCCGGGAGGAGTTTCGATAATTATCGACTCAGAGAGGGAGGCCAATGGCTCAGTCCCAGTGAGGGAGGCCGATGGCTCGGTCCCAGTGGGGGAGGCCGACGGCTCGGTCCCAGTAAAAGAATCCGAGGTGCTGACCCCAGCGGGGTTCCCGAAGGCCACTGCCCCAGCGGGGTTCCCGAAGGCCACTGCCCCAGCGGGGTTCCCGAAGGCCACTGCCCCAGCGGGGTTCCCGAAGGTCACTGCCCCGGGTGGGGTTCAGAAAGTCACTGCCCCGGGTGGGGTTCAGAAAGTCACTGCCCCGGGTGGGGTTCAGAAAGTCACTGCCCCAGGTGGGGTTCAGAAAGTCACTGCCCCGGGTGGGGTTCAGAAAGTCACTGCCCCGGGTGGGGTTCAGAAAGTCACTGCCCCAGGTGGGGTTCAGAAAGTCTCAGCCTCGAGTAAGGTCAATAGTGACCAGGTCCTAGCTAAGCACTCTAGTCAGTCAGATGGGAAGGAAGCAGATCCTGACTCTGTTGATATCTCAACATCTATAATCTTTGATGGGGACTTAGTCCAATTTCTGGCGCTTTACAAACACTATTACACCATTTTGTTGTCTAGACCATTTCTGGGCATCACTTCAGAGAACATTGTGCTGTATCTGATTTATTCCTTTAGAGGAGAGCCTTTTGAGTGGGCAACCAGTCTAATGAAAGCTGAAGATCCCATTCTTCAGGATCCCCCGGCATTCAGTGATGCAGTTATTAAGAGATATGGTTCCAAAGAAATTGGTTCAGGTTCCACTAGGTCACCCATCTTATATGCTGAGAGTCCACTGTATACTGTAAACTCGGCACTAAAATCTCAGCCCATTGCTTTGGCTACTGGATGTGCTTTTCTGTCTTCTCCCTACAGGAAGTCTTCTAAAGTTTCGGTACCTAGGGGAATGGAACCAATCTATGGTCTGTTTTCAGATTCCGAAACTGATGAGGTTTCTTATATGCCGGGGCACTCTGGTAGGAGACGGAAGAAGCATCTGATTGCTCGACCTTTATGTTTTGAAGAATTTTTTGAGTCAGAGATTTCTTCCTTTCCTGGTGTCGCCAAGCAAGCACAGGGTAAAAAGAAAAAGAAATATTGCTGACTCTTGCCTTGTGGTGTATAAAAAAAAAGGATTTTTTTTCCTTGTCTTGTGTCTAGTGGCCACCGTCAAGAGGGGGGCACTGTTACAAGCTGTTGCCACAGCTTGTTTCTGTTTCTTGTCTTTGTATGTTTATTCCAGTGCCAGGTTTAATGTATACCTTGTTTTGGAAAGTCTGAATTTTGGGGTCCTTTGACCCCTCCTCAAGGGGGGGGGGGGTAATGTTATGAGCCACGGCTGTGGCTCATTTCCAATTTTGCATTTTGGTTATGTATTTTATGTTATACTTCTGTTTATGTTCCCCGTGGGTGTCATGGGGTGCTCGGATCTCACCCTTAAGGAGAGGATACTGTTATGAACCACAGGTAGTGGTTCATTCCTATTTTATGTTTATTAGTTGTCTTGCAGGCCAGGATTTCCCGTTGCTCTGTTTAAGTATACTCTTGTTTGCTGCCGGTGGTGAGTCTGTGTAATTGCAGCTTGTTCCCATGTGTTCAGCCTCACCTGGCTGCTAATTGCATCTTGTCAGTTTGGAGTCATGCAACAGGGCAGCTGCATGACATAATTAATTAGGCCTCTCTGTTATATGCTGGCTGAGTGCAATTCACAGACGCTGGTGATATTTCTAGGTTTCCAGTCTTCCAGAGTGCTTGTGTTCTGAGCTTGTTCCTGCCAGTTCCTGAGCTCCTGTCTAGCAGTGTCTGTCTAGCTGATTCCTGTGTCAGTCCCTGTGTCTGATCCCGTGTCCTGCCGTGAAGCGTTCCTGTCCAGAAGTCCTGTGGCTTTGCCTATGCCTGGTCGAGTTTCTGGCTTCTTGGTGTCCACCGGTCTGTCGTTTGGGATTCTGCCTGTCCTCCAGTTCTGAGAGTCTGTGTCGGCAGCATTGGGGGTTCCTGTCCGTTTGCCAGTGTTTGTACCGGTTCCGTGAGTAGCGGCTTTGCCGCATCCATCGGCCTAGGCCTCTGTATTCCTTGGTTGTATCTGTCACTGGTGTTTTGCAGAGGGTTCTGCTTATGCTGTCACCGCCGGTACACAAAAGTATTGTGTCGGCGTGTGGTCAGCATTTCCTTTGTTGTTCTTTTCCTTTGGCGGCAAACCGCACATACATTTAGTTTTAGCCTAGTTAGTAGCCCCTGGCTTTGGTTGTTTCAGTTAGAGGGCCCCATGTTATCACCCTGTCTCAGTTCACGCTTTGTCTCTCTTTAAGACCTGAGGGGGCATCGGAGTTGGGCAGACCTAATCCGCCCTTCAAACGAGGCTGCCATGGGCCCAAGAAACCATAGTCCTGCAAGCGTGAATTGACAACACGGGTAAAACAACGGAGGTAGGGTGCCAGGGGCTTTTCCCGTTCCATTTCACCAAATCCAGTATTACGTCCTGGTGCTCTGGACTCACTTCATAACATCTCCCTTGTTCTGAGCACCAGGAACCTAACACTCAGCAGGTTTTTAAGTTTCACCTCCAGCCGAGTTATTCTGTGTGAGCCTAACTTTCAGACTCAAGCAAGCGGCCCAGGTTTTCACAGGAAATCTACAGTCAGGTGGCCCTGGAGCACTTAAATAATAAATACCAATGGCCCCCTTCCCCCCTGCAACCTCTGCATCCAATTGTGCATTTTCTGTTGTCTTTATATAGGCTGACCATAAAATCCCTTTAAACTGATACTCATAAATTACACAGGTTCTGTGGCTGGCTGACTTCAAGTCTGTATGTCACCTGGTTTTAATCAGCCTCAGAACCTGTGTAATTTATGAGTGTCCCAGTTTAAAGGGATATTATGGTCTGCCTACTTTATAGTCCCAGCACCTTTAAGCCATTCTCTGCACCCTATATAGGGGGTCATTCCGAGTTGATCGCTCGCTAGCAACTTTTTTCAGCGCTGCGATCAGGTTAAATGTTGGCAAAACTGCGCATGCATATTCACCTCAATGCGCAGGCGCGTCGTACGGGTGAAAAGAGGATCAGTGCTGGTCGATGGATTTAATGAAGAATCCATTTGCACAGCCGAACGCAAGGTGATTGACAGAAAGATGGCGTTTATGGGTGTCAACTGACCGTTTTCTGGAAGTGTTTAGAAAAACGCAGGCGTGTCCAAGCGTTTGCAGGGCGGGTGTCTGACGTCAATTCCGGGACCAAAAAGATTGAAGTGATCGCAGCGGCTGAGTAAGTCCAGAGCTACTCAAACTGCAACAAACTTTTTTGTGCCGTCGGCTGCAAAAGCATTTGCACACTTGCAAAGCAAAAATACACTCCCCCATAGGTGGCGACTATCTGATCGCAGCGCTGCAAAAAGTTGCTAGCGAGCGATCAACTCGACATGACCCCCATGGGGAGGACAGGAAAAAGCTTGCCCTGTAGGCTGTGTTTTGCTCATGGGACTCTTTGTGGAGTTAAAGAGAGCCCTGGTGCATTTTTTCCCCACTATTCTTGTTTTTGATAGCTCCAGCAGATAATGTTTTCAGGATTTCTGTCTGTGAAATCAGGTGGGATAAATACTGACCCAGCAAGATACATCAACTCTCCACATACTTGTTGAATGTGTTAAGTCTTGGTCTGAGAGGTCTGAGGAAAGGAGGAGCTAGGTGAGTGTTAGGTGGGTGTAGAACTATAAATCATATAACCCCATAGCCAGATTAAAATGGGGATGCAGGGGATAATGTACCCTGGGACCTCCACTGTCAGGGGGGCCCCCAGCCAGAGCACACTGACATCACTAGTTCTCCCTCTTGTGCAGCAGCAGAACCAGGTTTACGAACATGACCGTATGCAGTGCAGGGAGAGAAACAGGAGTATCAAACTTTATGAGCTACTGATGGAGCTTCCTGACCAGAGGAGAGATAGGAGCAGAGGTGTAGGTGGTGCTCCCGGAGCAAGCTCACGCCACGGCGCCTCCGCCCCCCTATATACACGCACCCAATTGAATAGCAAAAATGTGTGGTTTTTTTTCCCTCCCAGCCCCAGATCACGACCAGATTTTCCTAAAATCCATATCTTTAGGAAGATTGGTCAGAATTGCTCTATACTGCTGTGCCCCCCCCCCCAATGACTAATTAAGCAATTGGAATTTTCCAATTAGCTTAATTAGTCTTTAATTACTCACCTTCCGCAACGCTGCATCTCCTCCGATTCTTTTTCTCCTCCAGTGTCACAGAGAGATCTTCCAGGGACGTCCAGACACAGGACATGTACATACTACCCCCGCCCCTCTTCCACGCATACTACACTGCAGCTTCTACCCTGAACTGCACTCCCCACACACTACATCGCCGCTACCCTGCATCTCCCACCCCGCACGCACCACACTACCACTGCTACCCTGCACCCCACACACTACATCGCCGCTACCCTGCATCCCCCACCCCGCACGCACCACACTACCACTGCTACCCTGCACCCCACACACTACATCGCCGCTACCCTGCATCCCCCACCCCGCACGCACCAAACTACCACTGCTACCCTGCACCCCACACACTACATCACCGCTAGCCTGCATCCCCCACCCCGCACACACGATACTACCACTGCTACCCTACACCCCACACACTACATGACCGCTACCCTGCATCCCCCACCCCGCACACATAACACTACCACTGCTACCCTGCACCCCACACACTACATCGCCGCTACCCTGCATCCCCCACCCCGCACACACGACACTACCACTGCTACCCTACACCTCACACACTACATCACCGCTACCCTGCATCCCCCACCCCGCACACACGACACTACCACTGCTACCCTACACACTACATCGCCATTACCCTGCATCCCTCACCCCACACACACGATACTACCACTCTACCCTACACCCCACACACTACATCACCGCTACCCTGCATCCTCCTAACCTCACACAAAAATTTGAACACACGCACACACTAATAGGACATTCCTCCCCCCAGCACACATTAATAGGACACCCCTCCCCCCAGCACACATTAATTGGACACCCCTCCCCCAGCACACACTAATAGGACCCCTCTCCCCCCAGCACACACAAATAGCCCCCCCCTCCCCCCAGCACACAATAATAGGCCCCCCTCCCCCAGCACACATTCATAGGACCCCCCTCCCCCCAGCACACACTAATAGGACCCCCCTCCCCCCAGCACAAACTAATAGAACCCCCCTACCCCCAGCACACACTAATAGGACCCCCCTCCCCCCCAGCACACACTAATAGGACCCCCCTCCCCCCAGCACACATAAATAGGACCCCCCTCCCCACAGCACACATAAATAGGACCCCCCTCCCCCAGCACACATTAATAGGACCCCCCTCCCCCCAGCACACACTAATAGGACCCCTCTTCCCCCAGCACAAACTAATAGAACCCCCCTACCCCAGCACACACTAATAGGACCCCCTCCCCCCCAGCACACACTAATAGAACCCCCCTCCCCCCAGCACACACTAATAGGACCCCCCTCTCCCCAGCACACATAAATAGACCCCCCCGACCCCAAGCACACATTAATAGGACCCCCACCCCCAGCACACACTAATAGGACCCCCCTCCCCCCAGCACAAACTAATAGGACCCCCCTCCCCCCAGCACACACTAATAGGACCCCCCTCCCCCCAGCACACATAAATAGGACACCCCTCCCCACAGCACACACTAATAGGACCCCCCTCCCCCAGCACACACTAATAGGACCCCCCTCCCCCCAGCACACACTAATAGGACCCCCCCTCCCCCCAGCACACATTAATAGGACCCCCCTCCCCCCAGCACACACTAATAGGACCCCCCTCCCCCCAGCACAAACTAATAGAACCCCCGTACCCCCAGCACACACTAATAGGACCCCCCTCCCCCCCAGCACACACTAATAGGACCCCCTCCCCCAGCACACATAAATAGGACACCCCACCCCCAGCACACACTAATAGGACCCCCCTCCCCCCAGCACACATTAATAGGACCCCCCTCCCCCCAGCACACACTAATAGGACCCCCCTCCCCCAGCACAAACTAATAGAACCCCCCTACCCCCAGCACACACTAATAGGACCCCTCTCCCCCCCAGCACACACTAATAGGACCCCCCTCCCCCCAGCACACACTAATAGGACCCCCTCCCTCCAGCACACATAAATAGGCCCCCCTGACCCCCAGCACACACTAATAGGACCCCCCTCCCCCTGCACACATTAATAGGACCCCCCACCCCCAGCACACACTAATAGGACCCCCCTCCCCCCAGCACAAACTAATAGGACCCCCCCTCCCCCCAGCACACACTAATAGGACCCCCCTCCCCCCAGCACACATAAATAGGACACCCCTCCCCACAGCACACACTAATAGGACCCCCCTCCCCCAGCACACATTAATAGGACCCCCCTCCCCCAGCACAAACTAATAGGACCCCCCTCCCCCCAGCACACACTAATAGGACCCCCCTCCCCCCAGCACACATAAATAGGACACCCCTCCCCACAGCACACACTAATAGGACCCCCCTCCCCCAGCACACATTAATAGGACCCCCCTCCCCCCAGCACACACTAATAGGACCCCCCTTCCCCCAGCACACATTTAAAGGACAGTTTCTCCCCCCACCCCCACCCCCTTTTGTTTATCTGCAGCAGCACCGACTAACCTGAGCCTCCGATCCTCGTGTGGCTGGCTGGCAGTACTACTCCTCGTCTCAGGGCTGCTCTGACGGACAGGGAGGGGAGAGAGGGGGCGGTGCTGAAGACTGCTGTGCTGTGTTTGAAGTCACAGAGGGGAGGAAAGAGGTGGGCGATACTGCTGCTGCCTGTCTTCTTACATGACTAGTGCAGCGGGAAGGAGTAAGTAGGATGGGGGGAGGGCCCTGACACAGGAGGAGATTAAGAGCCGCCACTGTTGTTCATGTTGCGGCCCGGCGCCGCAGACCTTTACAGTGTGACAGGCGCTGAGCATCAGCAGGTTGCAGAGCAGGGAGGGAGAGCGGCGCCCCTCTCAAGCCCAGCACCTCCCTGCTTTGCAGACCACGCCTAGCGGGTAGCGCTGGACCTGCTTGTGCTGCCGGCGATGCTGCAAGGCGCCCTCTGAAGTTTCCCGCGCCTGGAGCGTGCGCTCCACCAGAACCGCCCTCCCTACGCCCCTGGATAGGAGGGGGGAAAGAGCTGTAAGTAATACAGAGATTCCAGCTTCTACTCCTCCCTGCCTGGGTCCTGTGTAATCTGTTATCTAATGAGAGAATTCAGGTCTAGAGAGACACACACAGAGAGTCCTCCTGAGTCCTGTCCTAGTGTGTAAGTAGTACAGAGACTGCTGCTATTCTTACATGTGACAAGATAAATTATAGATTTTATTTTTTTTCTGTGTGTATTTTAAGGTTGTTTAAATTGTTTTTGTTCCACTGCAAGAAAACTTTATAAAATAGTTCTCTCAATTAGATGGAGTGTGAAGTAGTACCCAAGCATTATTAAACTATTAGTTTAAATCTAATATACAGTACACTATTGTTTTAAATATAGTATGCACAATCCATACCTCCCAACATGAACCATTCCAGGAGGGACAAAATGCTCTCTACCTGGAGTTACCTAATAATTTATGATTGCAATCACCTGTGTTGAAATACAATTTTTAGCAATTAAATAGCTCAACACACGTGACGCCAATCAAATATTAAGAGGGAATTCTAGGTAGAGGGCATTTTGTCCATCCTGGAATGGGTCATGTTGGGAGGTATGTACAATCTTATATACACCACCACTCCCTTCCCCTAGGCCCCCCTGTCCTAAGTGCCCCCCCCCCCACCAAGGCTTAATCCAGCCCTGTATAGTCGAATCATATAGCTCATAAGATTTGCTCACAACACAGCCCACTGTAACATTTTGCCTGTGCGGGACAGAGGTGGCGCTCTGTGAATTGCCTCATCATGGTCCCAACCTGTGATGTTTTACTGGAATTGGTGAATTTTCAATACTGGGGGCGGGGCTGTAATAATGCAATTCATGGCAAGTTGCATCATCCAGACCAGTGTCCTGCCCACTTCATGGTTTGTCAGTGGGATACAGGGGATTTGCTCACTTCAAATACAAAGTAAATTGTGCCTGTACAGTAATTGCCATTAGAGGTCAGTTTATTATAGATTTTATGGCACAATTCAGGGGCGGATTGGGAACAAAAAGCGGCCCTGGAAAAATTTGTACTACTGGCCCCACATGGGCAGCACCAGAGGTGTAAGGTCTAGCCATGGGGCATGGCAGCAGCACCCTCCCCCCAAGACTTTCCAGATAGTGGGCATGTCCAGCATCAAGGGGGAAGTTAAAAAGAAATAAAATTACATATTATGAGCACGTTATATGATACACCTTCAGAATTTAGGAAACTATATCATTCTTTAGAAAGATATATTTTCTTGCTTATTACACCAACCGTATCCCAATCACTATTCACTCAATCTTATATGTCAGCCAAGCAGGCAGACAGAGCATACACTAGATCATCTGCAATCACAGACTAAAAAGTGACAGTCATTTTCATATATGCAAATTATTTTGCATCTTATTCATTATGTCTATAAAAAGGACCACATGTCCTCAAACAAAACAGGCCCCACGGGTGCATCGGCCCACCGGGGATCTACCCTGTAAATCCTATGGCCAAATCCGCCTCTGGCACAATTGCACAATATTTATATATAAAACCATCAGTGAATACCTAAAAATTGATAAAATCACATAAAGCTCCTGAAACAGCCCAAAGCTAGATATTGTTAGGGAAAAAAAAGTGGAGTACAAGGATAATATCCTTATAAGATAGTACAGATAGTGATGTAGCTAATAATCTCCAACCACTTTAGATGTAGGAATGGCCACAGGTTCAGAAATAGGAGACTTATAAGCAGATTTCTTTGTTCTGATAATAATTGCAAAATTCTTCTAGAATAAGGAGTGTGCTCCAAGCAGATGTTAATCGGTTATAGAGTGTGTGATAACTCATGATAAAGCATGAAGCAAATATATATATATATATATATATATATATACAGGTTGAGTATCCCTTATCCAAAATTCAAAATCACACATTTTTGGTTCCCCTACTGAGATAGTAACACATATACATATATATTATATTATATATCTATGTAATATATCTATATATACACATAATATATAATATATATGTCATTATATCAGTAGGGGACCCAAAAATTTGGGATTTTGGATAAAGGATACTCAACCTGTATATATATATATATATATATATATATATATATATATATATATATGTATGTATATATATATATATATATATATATATATACATACACACAGGTTGAGTATCCCTTATCCAAAATTCAAAATCCCACATTTTTGGGTCCCCTACTGCGATAATAACATACTGTATATATCATATATTATGTGTATATACAGCTATATTATATAGATATATAATATAATATATACATATATGTGTCATTATCTCAGTAGGGGAACCAAAAATGTGTGATAAGGGATACTTAACCTGTGTGTATATATATATATATATATATATATATATATATTTCTCTTACGTCCTAGAGGATGCTGGGGACTCCTTAAGGACCATGGGGATAGACGGGCTCCGCAGGAGACATGGGCACTTTAAGAAAGACTTTAGATCTGGTGTGCCCTGGCTCCTCCCTCTATGCCCCTCCTCCAGACCTCAGTATGATACTGTGCCCAGTGGAGACTGGGTGCTTTTCAGAGAGCTCTCCTGAGCTTTCTGACAGAAAGTATATTTGTTAGGTTTTTTATTTTCAGAGAGCCTGCTGGCAACAGACTCCCTGCATCGAGGGACTGAGGGGAGAGAAGCAGACCTACTTCTGTGAGTTTCAAGGCTCTGCTTCTTAGGCTACTGGACACCATTAGCTCCAGAGGGAGTCAGAACACAGGTCTCACCCTGGAGTTCGTCCCGGAGCCGCGCCGCCGCCGTCCTCACAGAGCCGGAAGATAGAAGCCGGGTGAGTATGAGAAGAAAAGAAGACTTCAGAGGCGGCAGAAGAGTTCATGATCTTCACTGAGGTAACGCACAGCAGTGCATCTGTGCGCCATTGCTCCCACACACCTCACACACGGCAGTCACTGTAAGGGTGCAGGGCGCAGGGGGGGCGCCCTGGGCAGCATATAAACCTCGTTTCTGGCAAAAGATATATATATATATATATATATATATATATATATATACAGCTAGGCACTGTATATATAAAGAGCCCCCGCCAGTTTTTATTATATTTAAGCGGGACAGAAGCCCGCCGCCGAGGGGGCGGGGCTTCTCCCTCAGCACTCACCAGCGCCATTTTCTCCACAGCACAGCTGAGTGGAAGCTCCCCAGGCTCTCCCCTGCTTATCCACGGTGAAAGGGGGTTTCAGAGAAGAGGGGGGGGGGGGCACATAATTGGCAGCAAATAATAGTGTTTTTTTCCTGGGGTATTAGCGCCGGGTGTGTGCTGGCATACTCTCTCTCTGTCTCTGCAAAGGGCCTTGTGGGGGAACTGTCTTCAGATAAGAGGATTCCCTGAGTGTGTGCTTTGTCGGTACGTGTGTGTCGACATGTCTGAGGTAAAAGGCTCTTCTAAGGAGGAGATGGAGCAAATATGTGTGTGTGTGTGGTGTCTCCGTCGACAACGCCGACACCTGACTGGATATGTGGAATTAGTGCTGAGGTAAATTTATTGCACAAAAAATTAGAGAACAGACAGGGAATCTACCCATGTCTGTCCCTTTGTCGCAGGGACCTTCAGAGTCTCAAAACGCCCACTATCCAAAATAATAGACACTGATACCGACACGGAGTCTGACTCCAGTGTCGACTACGATGATGCAAAGTTACAGCCAAAACTGGCAGAAAAGTATTCAATATATGATTATTGTAATAAAAGATGTTTTGCATATCACTGATGACCCATCTGTCCCTGACACGAGGGTACACATGTTTAAGAGGAAGAAAGCTGAGATAACATTTCCCCCCTCTCATGAACCAAATGAATTGTGTGAAAAAGAGCGGGAATCTCCAGACAAGAAACTGCAGTTTCCCAAAAGAATTCTCATGGCGTATCCTTTCCCTGCTAGGGCCAGGATAGGATGGGAATCCTCCCCTAGGGTGGACAAGGCGTTGACACGTTTACCCAAAAGATAGCGCTGACATACCAAGATACAGCTACCCTCAAGGATCCTGCAGATAGCATGCAGAAAGGTACTTTGAAGTCCATTTACACACATTCTGGTACACTACTCAGCCCGGCGATTGTGTCGGCAGGGGTTTATAGCGCTGTAGCAGCGTGGACAGATACCTTATCAGCGGAGATTGAAACCCTAGATAAGGATACCATGTTATTGACCCTAGGATATATAAAAGATGCTGTCTTATATATAAGACATGCTCAAAGAGACATTGGTCTACTGGGTTCTAGAGTCAACGCTATGTCGATTTCTGCTAGACGTGTCCTGTGGAACATGCAATGGACAGGTGATGCCGACTAAAAGAGGCATATGGAGGTTTTACCTTACAAGGGTGAGGAATTGTGTGGAGAAGGGCTCTCGGACCTGGTCTCCACAGCTATAGCTGGTAAATCTGATCTTTTACCTTATATTCCCTCACAGCCTAAGAAAGCACGACATTATCAAATGCAGTCCTTTCGGTCGCAGAAAAACAAGAAAGTACGAGGAGCGTCCTTTCTTACAAGATGTAAGGGCGCAGGGCACAGCTAGTTCCCAGGAACAGAAGTCCTCCCCGGCCTCTACTAAATCTACCGCATGACGCTGGGGCTCCGCTAAGGGAGTACGCCCCAGTGGGAGCACGTCTTCGACTCTTCAGCCACATCTGAGTTCACTCACAGGTGGATCCCTGGGCAATAGAAATTGTTTCTCAGGGTTACAAGCTGGAATTCGAAGAGGTGCCTCCTCGCCGGTTTTCCTTATCGGCCCTACCGGCTTCTCCCCCAGAAAGGGAGATAATATTAAATACAATTCACACATTGTATCTCCAACAGGTGGTGCTCAAGGTTCCCCTCCTTCAACAAGGAAGGGGATATTACTCAACCTTGGCTGTAGTCCAAGTGGTCCGGATCACATCTACAGATGCATCAGTTAATCACCCTGTCCCCTAGGGCCAGGGTGTATCTCCTATGGTGGCTGCAGAGTGCTCACCGTCTGCAGGGTCGCAGGTTCGCCATCCAGGACTGGATTCTGGTAGCCACGGACGCGAGCCTCCAAGGTGGGGAAGCAGTCACACAGGGAAGAAACTTCCAAGGTCTTTGGGTCAAGTCAAAAAAACTTGTATTCAAACAACATCCTGGAGCTGAGGGCCATATACAACGCCCTTCGGCAAGCGGAAACATTGCTTCGCGACCTACCGGTTCTGATCCAGTCAGACAACATCACCGCAGTGGCTCATGTAAACCGCCAAGGCGGCACAAAGAGCAGAGTGGAAATGGCAGAACCAACCAGGATTCTCCGCTGGGCGGAAAATCATGTAAGCGCATTTTCAGCAGTTCATTCCGGGAGTGGACAACTGAGAAGCAGACTTCCTCAGCAAACACGACCTGCATCCAAGAGAGGACTTCTTAGGAAGCCTTCGCACAGATTGCAAGTCAGTGGGAACTGCCACAGATAGATATGATGGCGTCCCGTCTCAACTAGAAGCTACAGAGGTATTGCACCAGGTCAAGAGACCCTCAGGCAGTAGCTGTAGATGCCCTAGTGACACCGTGGGTGTTCCAGTCGGTCTATGTATTTCCCCCTCTTCCTCTTATACCCAAGGTGTTGAGAATGGTAGGAGGGAGAGGAGTGAGAACAATCCTCATTGTTCCAGATTGGCCACGAAGGACCTGGTATCCGGATCTGCAGGAAATGCTCACAGAAGATTCGTGGCCTCTTCCTCTAAGACAGGACCTGTTGCAACAGGGGCCATGTCTATTCCAAGACTTACCGCGGCTGCGTTGGACGGCATGGCAGTTGAACGCCGGATCCTAGCGGATAGGGGTATTCTGGATGAGGTAATTCCTACGCTAATAAAGGCTAGGAAGGACATGACATCTAAACATTATCACCGTATATGGCGAAAATATGTTCTTGGTGTGAGGCCAGGAATGCTCCTACGGAAGAATTCCATCTGGGCCGTTTCCTTCACTTCCTGCAAATTGGAGTGAATTTCGACCTAAAATTAGGATCTATTAAGGTTCGGATTTCGGCCTTATCCATTTTCTTTCAAAAGGAATTGGCCTCTCTCCCTGAAGTACAAACTTTTGTGAAGGGAGTACTGTATATTCAGCCTCCTTTTGTACCTCCGGTGACGCCTTGGGACCTTAACGTGGTGTTAAGTTTCATTAAGTCACACTGGTATGAACCACTTAAAACGGTGGAGTTGAAAAATCTCACTTGGAAGGTAGTCATGTTATTAGCCTTGGCTTCGGCTAGGCGAGTGTCGGAATTAGCGGCTTTATCACATAAAAGCCCCTATCTGGTTTTCCATATGGATAGAGCAGAATTGCGGACCCGTCCTCAATTCTTGCCAAAAGTGGTTTCATCCTTTCATATGAACTATTGTGGTGCCTGTCGCTACGCGTGACTTGGAGGATCCCGAGTCCCTTGATGTGGTCAGGGCTTTGAAAATTTACGTGGCCAGATCGGCTACAGTCACAAAAACAGAAGCACTGTTTGTCATGTATGCAACCAACAAGATTGGTGCACCTGCTTCAAAGTAGACTATTGCTCGCTGGATCTGTAACACGATTCAGCAGGAGTATTCTACGGTGGGATTGCCGTTACCTAAATCGGTCAAGGCCCATTCCACTAGGAAGGTGGGCTCTTCTTGGGCGGCTGCCAGAGGGGTCTCGGTGCTACAGCTGTGCCGAGCTACTACTTGGTCGGGTTCAAACTCCTTTGCAAAGTTCTATAAGTTTGATACCCTGGCTGAGGAGGACCTCCTGTTTGCTCAATTGGTGCTGCAGAGTCATCCGCACTCTCCTACCCGTTTGGGAGCTTTGGTATAATCCCCGGTTCCGGTATGAAGGGTCAACAATGTTATGGTCGACAGTCATTAGGTCGACCACTATTGGTCGACAGTCATTAGGTCGACCACTATTGGTCGACATTGACATGGTCGACATGGACACATGGTCGACACATGAAAATGGTCGACACATGAAAGGTCGACATATGAAAATGTCGACATGAGTTTTTTAACTTTTTTTGGTGTCGTTTTTTGCGTAAAGTGACTGGGAACCCCAATTAGTGCACCGCGTCCCCTCGCATGGCTCGCTTCGCTCGCCATGCTTCGGGCATGGTGCCTTCGCTCCGCTACCGCTTCGCTCGGCACACTTTACCGTTCCAATCGTACTCCATGTGGATCGTAAAGTATGGAAAAGTTCCCCAGAAGAAAAAAAAGTTAAAAAACTCATGTCGACCTTTTCATACGTCGACATTTCATGTGTCGACCATGTTCATGTGTCGACCATGTGTCCATGTCGACCATGTCAATGTCGACCAATAGTGGTCGACCTAATGACTGTCGACCATAACATGGTCGACCATGTGAACGGATACCATAATCCCCATGGTCCTTACGGAGTCCCCAGCATCCTCTAGGACGTAAGAGAAAATAAGATTTTAAACCTACCGGTAAATCTTTTTCTCGTAGTCCGTAGAGGATGCTGGGCGCCCGTCCCAAGTGCGGACTACTTCTGCAAGACTTGTATATAGTTATTGCTTAAATAAGGTTTATGTTATAGTCTCATCGGTCTTGGACTGATGCTATGTTGTTTTCATACTGTTAACTGGATAGTATATCACAAGTTATACGATGTGATTGGTGTGGCTGGTATGAATCTTGCCCTTGGATTAACAAAAATCCTTTCCTCGTACTGTCCGTCTCCTCTGGGCACAGTTTCTCTAACTGAGGTCTGGAGGAGGGGCATAGAGGGAGGAGCCAGTGCACACCAGATCTAAAGTCTTTCTTAAAGTGCCCATGTCTTCTGCGGAGCCCGTATATCCCCATGGACCTTACGGAGTCCCCAGCATCCTCTACGGACTACGAGAAAAAGATTTACCGGTAGGTTTAAGATCTTATTATACTGTATAAAGTACACCTGTACAATTTGTAACAAAGAATCACGGTGCCTGTGGTAGGTATCTCAGCGCACATCAATGTACATCACACCTTTTCCGCGGCACTCAGTTGAAAATTTACAACGTTTTGAAGGCTTATTCCCCTGCCTGACGTCAAGGGGAATAAACCCTCGAAACATTGCAAATCTACTGCCGTTTACATGTGATTTTTTACTAAGTTCCATGGAAAAGCTGTGATATATATGTATATATATATATATATATATATATATATATATGTAAAAGCTCAATGCACCAAAGAAAATACACCAAAGTCCTGTGCAGTATGATGTGTATATATATATATATATATATATATATATATTGTATGATTCAAGTGCAGAGTCTAGAAACTGACCCCTAGAGGAGGGTGTGGACCCTAAGGCAGTGGGACCCACTGGGGGGTTTCTCCTCTACCCCTGTGGGCCAGTCCGACCCTTGTAGTAGCAGTAGGGGAGAATAAACGACCACATTCCTGAGTGCTCCATAAATGAGATTGCACATGAAGAAGGCTGGTAGTATCAATAATCAGCCGGGGAACGAATGTCTGTAAGCCGTGTTGAGAAAGCAGTTACAGTACCTCTGTGGTTAGGATCACAGGTGTCTGCAGTCTGTCCCAGGAGACCACACATGTGAGTAGTGCTGCTGTCTCCTTGGCTGACTTTCTGTATGCTGCTTGTCCAAAATAGCAATAGCCCATCAGTGGGCAATATAGTACAGGACTTATCCAAATACTGGCACAACACAACACACTGAGGCATGAGAAGTGCAGTACCCTTAACACGTTTCTCTGCATGCAGATTCTTCATAAGATTTGCTAATTTTACCAGGAGTTCAGAGAGTTTCCCCTAAATTCAGGAGTCTCTGGGAACTTCTGGAAGAATAGGCAAGTATGACTCACTGGTGCATAATTAAAGAAATAAAGCAAACACGACCTGTACTTGAGGACTGGAAATGAGAACAACTGTCATATAAGAGCCACAGTGATCACGTTCTGATCTATTAGCCTAAACATTAGATTTATTGGTAGAAATTACCTTAGATGAACCATCACTTATATTATACGGATGAGTTGGGGGTTTATACTTCTATAACCTGAGGAGTGAAGTGGGTTGAGGGGTGTAATGTAGAAAACACAACATACATGTGTGTACACTTATATTATTTGGTAGGGGAGGTAGTTTGAGGGGATGTAGTAATGTATGGTGGTGGTGGTGGGACTTATATACTAATATATTTTATGTCCAGTAGATGTGTGTGTGTGTTTTTTACTGGTGTGTAGGGCTCCATGCCATCCATTGAGCAGGTGGAGTTGGGTGGCTCGGTGGGTTGTGGAGGTGGGAGGCCCTGCTTATTTTAGGTTGTACTTGGCCTCACAATTTCTGAAGGCAGCCCTGTGTGGGACTACAGCTCCAATCCTCCACATAAAAATAGACCCATAATCTTGGCATTATAATGCTCAAAAGCAATCTAGCTGGTAACATGGTCGTCCATAACTCAAGAATTACAATTGTATTTTTATTTTCCTCACAACATAATTTTTTTCTTTCTATTTTTACATATTTAAGGAGACGGGGCTGATAACATATGTGGTGTGTATTAGTGGTTCTCAAGCTCAGTCCTCAGGGGTTAAGAGACACTGGGGTACACTTCCACATGTTATTGGCCACGTCCACACAGTACTGGTCACACCAATATTCTCTTTATCAAGATGAGCCACAGGCCCTTAATCCAGCTTTGGCTGTCAGGCAGTGTAGAGATGGAGAACACACCATTGTTTCTCCTCCTTGGAGTGGTCATCCCAACGCCCAGAGATCAAAGCAGGTAAAATAACACTGGTCCTACAATGGGCTAGCTACCTGTGCCCAGACTGTGCTGTTACATGCAGTATGTGCTAAGTAGGGCCATCCATAGATGCATAGTGAAGTGCATATGTGATAGCTGAATGGAAGCACACATTAGACCAGTGTCTGTATATTATACGAATTGAACATTGAATCAGCCAGTCTTTAATATGCAACCAACCCGTCTTCCCTCTTCGTCACTGGTAAAGTCAATGAGGCAATGAGACAATGCACGCCAGCATAGGTTTTAATTTAATTTGTTTGTGCACAAAAATTAATCAAATTAACTGCACATAATGAGTGTCATTGAAGACAATTAACTTTAAGTTAGGATTCGAAGAACATTTTAATTCAGATACCATTTAGATTGTTTTATAGTTAATTATGTCATCAAGATGTTTAATTCATTTCGGTTTTTTTTCCAGACAACCACTTCATACAGATACCGTAGCAGACGTTCATCATTGGCATACCTTGGCGAAATTACCATTGTTAGATAAACTCATTTTATGAGGATTTTCATCAAGGAACTACAGTAGAACGTTATAACACCTTAACTGAACCGCTAGATTATAGCTAATGTGCTCAGTCTAATTCTCTTGTGAATTCAATATTATTTTATTATCCAATTACTTAAATACAAGTATAGTAATATTGCATTAATAATTCTCCAAGTACTCCTGAATTAACTTGATTGTCTGTATTTATTTGTTGACAAATTAGTGAGATTGTAGAATGTAGCATAGAACCTCTCCACAGTACCCTTCAATTGGCAGAATTGATCGGACTCCCTGTAACTACTGATTAGTGATGTGCACCGGAAATTTTTCGGGTTTTGTGTTTTGGTTTTGGGTTCGGTTCCGCGGCCGTGTTTTGGGTTCGAACGCGTTTTGGAAAAACCTCACCGAATTTTTTTGTCGGAATCGGGTGTGTTTTGGATTCGGGTGTTTTTTTCAAAAAACCCTAAAAAACAGCTTAAATCATAGAATTTGGGGGTCATTTTGATCCCATAGTATTATTAACCTCAATAACCATAATTTACACTCATTTCCAGTCTATTCTCAACACCTCACACCTCACAATATTATTTTTAGTCCTAAAATTTGCACCAAGGTCGCTGGATGACTAAGATAAGCGACCCAAGTGGCCGACACAAACACCTGGCCCATCTAGGAGTGGCACTGCAGTGTCACGCAGGATGGCCCTTCCAAAAAATACTCCCCAAACAGCACATGACGCAAAGAAAAAAAGAGGCGCAATGAGGTAGCTGTGTGACTAAGATAAGCGACCCAAGTGGCCGACACAAACACCTGGCCCATCTAGGAGTGGCACTGCAGTGTCACGCAGGATGGCCCTTCAAAAAAATACTCCCCAAACAGCACATGACGCAAAGAAATAAAGAGGCGCAATGAGGTAGCTGTGTGACTAAGATAAGCGACCCAAGTGGCCGACACAAACACCTGGCCCATCTAGGAGTGGCACTGCAGTGTCACGCAGGATGGCCCTTCAAAAAAATACTCCCCAAACAGCACATGACGCAAAGAAAAAAAGATGCGCAATGAGGTAGCTGTGTGACTAAGATAAGCGACCCAAGTGGCCGACACAAACACCTGGCCCATCTAGGAGTGGCACTGCAGTGTCACGCAGGATGGCCCTTCCAAAAAATACTCCCCAAACAGCACATGACGCAAAGAAAAATGAAAGAAAAAAGAGGTGCAAGATGGAATTGTCCTTGGGCCCTCCCACCCACCCTTATGTTGTATAAACAGGACATGCACACTTTAACGAACCCATCATTTCAGCGACAGGGTCTGCCACACGACTGTGACTGAAATGACTGGTTGGTTTGGGCCCCCACCAAAAAAGAAGCAATCAATCTCTCTTTGCACAAACTGGCTCTACAGAGGCAAGATGTCCACCTCATCATCATCATCATCCGATTCATCACCCCTTTCACTGTGTACAGCCCCCTCCTCACAGATTATTAATTCGTCCCCACTGGAATCCACCATCTCAGGTCCCCGTGCACTTTCTGGAGGCAATTGCTGCTGGTGAATGTCTCCACGGAGGAATTGATTATAATTAATTTTAATGAACATCATCTTCTCCACATTTTCTGGAAGTAACCTCGTACGCCGATTGCTGACAAGGTGAGCGGCTGCACTAAACACTCTTTCGGAGTACACACTGGAGGGAGGGCAACTTAGGTAGAATAAAGCCAGTTTCTGCAAGGGCCTCCAAATTGCCTCTTTTTCCTGCCAGTATACGTACGGACTGTCTGACGTGCCTACTTGGATGCGGTCACTCATATAATCCTCCACCATTCTTTCAATGGTGACAGAATCATATGCAGTGACAGTAGACGACATGTCAGTAATCGTTGGCAGGTCCTTCAGTCCGGACCAGATGTCAGCACTCGCTCCAGACTGCCCTGCATCACCGCCAGCGGGTGGGCTCGGAATTCTTAGCCTTTTCCTCGCACCCCCAGTTGCGGGAGAATGTGAAGGAGGAGCTGTTGACGGGTCACGTTCCGCTTGACTTGACAATTTTCTCACCAGCAGGTCTTTGAACCCCTGCAGACTTGTGTCTGCCGGAAAGAGAGATACAACGTAGGTTTTAAATCTAGGATCGAGCACGGTGGCCAAAATGTAGTGCTCTGATTTCAACAGATTGACCACCCGTGAATCCTGGTTAAGCGAATGAAGGGCTCCATCCACAAGTCCCACATGCCTAGCGGAATCGCTCTGTTTTAGCTCCTCCTTCAATGTCTCCAGCTTCTTCTGCAAAAGCCTGATGAGGAGAATGACCTGACTCAGGCTGGCAGTGTCTGAACTGACTTCACGTGTGGCAAGTTCAAAAGGTTGCAGAACCTTGCACAACGTTGAAATCATTCTCCACTGCGCTTGAGACAGGTGCATTCCACCTCCTTTGCCTATATCGTGGGCAGATGTATAGGCTTGAATGGCCTTTTGCTGCTCCTCCATCCTCTGAAGCATATAGAGGGTTGAATTCCACCTCGTTACCACCTCTTGCTTCAGATGATGGCAGGGCAGGTTCAGGTGTTTTTGGTGGTGCTCCAGTCTTCTGTACGCGGTGCCTGTACGCCGAAAGTGGCCCGCAATTCTTCTGGCCACCGACAGCATCTCTTGCACGCCCCTGTCGTTTTTTAAATAATTCTGCACCACCAAATTCAAGGTATGTGCAAAACATGGGACGTGCTGGAATTTGCCCAGATGTAATGCACGCACAATATTGCTGGCGTTGTCCGATGCCACAAATCCCCAGGAGAGTCCAATTGGGGTAAGCCATTCTGCGATGATCTTCCTCAGATGCCGTAAGAGGTTTTCAGCTGTGTGCGTATTCTGGAAAGCGGTGATACAAAGCGTAGCCTGCCTAGGAACGAGTTGGCGTTTGCGAGATGCTGCTACTGGTGCCGCCGCTGCTGTTCTTGCAGCGGGAGGCAATACATCTACCCAGTGGGCTGTCACAGTCATGTAGTCCTGAGTCTGCCCTGCTCCACTTGTCCACATGTCCGTGGTTAAGTGGACATTGGGTACAACTGCATTTTTTAGGACACTGGTGAGTCTTTTTCTGAGGTCTGTGTACATTTTCGGTATCGCCTGCCTAGAGAAATGGAACCTAGATGGTATTTGGTACCGGGGACACAGTACCTCAATCAAGTCTATAGTTGGCTCTGAAGTAACGATGGATACCAGAACCACGTTTCTCACCGCCCAGGCTGCCAAGGCCTCAGTTATCCGCTTTGCAGCAGGATGACTGCTGTGATATTTCATTCTTCCTCGCAAAGGACTGTTGGACAGTCAATTGCTTACTGGAAGTAGTACAAGTGGTCTTCCGACTTCCCCTCTGGGATGACCATCGACTCCCAGCAGCAACAACAGCAGCGCCAGCAGCAGTAGGCGTTACACTCAATGATGCATCAGAGGAATCCCAGGCAGGAGAGGACTCGTCAGACTTGCCAGTGACATGGCCTGCAGGACTATTGGCTTTCCTGGGTAAGGAGGAAATTGACACTGAGGGAGTTGGTGGTGTGGTTTGCGTGAGCTTGGTTACAAGAGGAAGGGATTTACTGGTCAGTGGACTGCTTCCGCTGTCACCCAAAGTTTTTGAACTTGTCACTGACTTATGATGAATGCGCTGCAGGTGACGTATAAGGGAGGATGTTCCGAGGTGGTTAACGTCCTTACCCCTACTTATTACAGCTAGACAAAGGCAACACATGGCTTGACACCTGTTGTCCGCATTTGTGATGAAATAATTCCACACCGAAGAGCTGATTTTTTTTTGTATTTTGACCAGGCATGACAATGGCCATATTCCTCCCACGGACAACAGGTGTCTCCCCGGGTGCCTGACTTAAACAAACCACCTCACCATCAGAATCCTCCTTGTCAATTTCCTCCCCAGCGCCAGCAACACCCATATCCTCATCCTGGTGTACTTCAACACTGACATCTTCAATTTGACTATCAGGAACTGGACTGCGGGTGCTCCTTCCAGCACTTCCAGGGGGCGTGCAAATGGTGGAAGGCGCAAGCTCTTCCTGTCCAGTGTTGGGAAGGTCAGGCATCGCAACTGACACAATTGGACTCTCCTTGGGGATTTGTGATTTCGAAGAACGCACAGTTCTTTGCTGTGCTTTTGCCAGCTTAAGTCTTTTCATTTTTCTAGCGAGAGGCTGAGTGCTTCCATCCTCATGTGAAGCTGAACCACTAGCCATGAACATAGGCCAGGGCCTCAGCCGTTCCTTGCCACTCCGTGTCGTAAATGGCATATTGGCAAGTTTACGCTTCTCCTCAGACGCTTTTAATTTTGATTTTTGGGTCATTTTTTTACTGATCTTTTGTGTTTTGGATTTTACATGCTCTGTACTATGACATTGGGCATCGGCCTTGGCAGACGACGTTGATGGCATTTCATCGTCTCGGCCATGACTAGTGGCAGCAGCTTCAGCACGAGGTGGAAGTGGATCTTGATCTTTCCCTATTTTTTTAACCTCCACATTTTTGTTCTCCATATTTTAATGCGCACAACTAAAAGCCACCACAGGTATACAATGTAGATGGATGGATAGTATAGTATTATATTACTTATGGAGGACGAGTGACGACACAGAGGTAGGTACAGCCGTTGCCTACCGTACTGCTATATATATATATATATATATATATAATATACTGTATAATAATAACGGACCTGGTGGACACTGTCAGCAGACTGCTAAACTAGTATGAAGAAAAAAAAAGCCACCACAGGTATACAATGTAGATGGATGGATAGTATAGTATTATATTACTTATGGACGACGAGTGCACTGACGACACAGAGGTAGGTACAGCTGTGGCCTACCGTACTGCTATATATAATATACTGTATAATAATAACGGACCTGGTGGACACTGTCAGCAGACTGCTAAACTAGTATGAAGAAAAAAAAAGCCACCACAGGTATACAATGTAGATGGATGGATAGTATAGTATTATATTACTTATGGACGACGAGTGCACTGACGACACAGAGGTAGGTACAGCCGTGGCCTACCGTACTGCTATATATAATATACTGTATAATAATAACGGACCTGGTGGACACTGTCAGCAGACTGCTAAACTAGTATAAAGAAAAAAAAAGCCACCACAGGTATACAATGTAGATGGATGGATAGTATAGTATTATTATATTACTTATGGACGACGAGTGCACTGACGACACAGAGGTAGGTACAGCCGTGGCCTACCGTACTGCTATATATATATATATATAATATACTGTATAATAATAACGGACCTGGTGGACACTGTCAGCAGACTGCTAAACTAGTATGAAGAAAAAAAAGCCACCACAGGTATACAATGTAGATGGATGGATAGTATAGTATTACAGGTTGAGTATCCCTTATCCAAATATTCCGAAATACGGAATATTCCGAAATACGGACTTTTTTGCTTGACAGTGAGATAGTGAAAACTTTGTTTTTTAATGACTCAATGTACACAAACTTTGTTTAATACACACAGTTATTAAAAATATTGTATTAAATGACCCTCAGGCTGTGTGTATAAGGTGTATATGAAACATAAATGAATTGTGTGAATGTAGACACACTTTGTTTAATGCACAAAGTTACAAAAAATATTGTCTAAAATTACATTCAGGCTGTGTGTATAAGGTGTATATGTAACATAAATGCATTCTGTGGTTAGATTTAGGTCCCATTACCATGATATCTCCTTATGGTATGCAATTATTCCAAAATACGGAAAAATCCGATATCCAAAATACCTCCGGTCCCAAGCATTTTGGATAAGGGAGACTCAACCTGTATATTACTTATGGACGACGAGTGCACTGACGACACAGAGGTAGGTACAGCCGTGGCCTACCGTACTGCTATATATATATATAATATACTGTATAATAATAACGGACCTGGTGGACACTGTCAGCAGACTGCTAAACTAGTATGAAGAAAAAAAAAGCCACCACAGGTATACAATGTAGATGGATGGATACTATAGTATTATATTACTTATGGACGACGAGTGCACTGACGACACAGAGGTAGGTACAGCCGTGGCCTACCGTACTGCTATATATATATATAATATACTGTATAATAATAACGGACCTGGTGGACACTGTCAGCAGACTGCTAAACTAGTATGAAGAAAAAAAAAGCCACCACAGGTATACAATGTAGATGGATGGATAGTATAGTATTATTATATTACTTATGGACGACGAGTGCACTGACGACACAGAGGTAGGTACAGCCGTGGCCTACCGTACTGCTATATATATATATATATATATATATAATATACTGAATAATAATATCGGACCTGGTGGACACTGTCAGCAGACTGCTAAACTAGTATGAAGAAAAAAAAAGCCACCACAGGTATACAATGTAGATGGATGGATAGTATAGTATTATTATATTACTTATGGACGACGAGTGCACTGACGACACAGAGGTAGGTACAGCCGTGGCCTACCGTACTGCTATATATATATATAATATACTGTATAATAATAACGGACCTGGTGGACACTGTCAGCAGACTGCTAAACTAGTATGAAGAAAAAAAAAGCCACCACAGGTATACAATATGGATGGATAGTATAGTATTATATTACTTATGGACGACGAGTGCACTGACGACACAGAGGTAGGTACAGCCGTGGCCTACCGTACTGCTATATATATATATATATATACTGTATAATAATAACGGACCTGGTGGGACACTGTCAGCAGACTGCTAAACTAGTATGAAGAAAAAAAAAGCCACCACAGGAGTGTTTTTCAGGCAGACAAACGTATACTGGACTGGTGGTCACTGTCAGCAAAACTGTGCACTGTACTCCTGCTATAACTGCTCCCCAGTCCCCACAATTAGGCAGTGTGAGCAGTGCACTCAGCACAGATATATCATGCAGCAGTGCAGCACACTGAGCACAGATATGGTGGAGCGTTTTTTTCAGGCAGAGAACCAACGGATTAAACTGGTGGTCACTACTATTATAATCAAAACCCTGCACTGTACTCCCTAACAGCTGCTCCCCGTCCCCAATCCTCCCCACAATTATAACTAAGTCACTCTGTGTCTTTTCTACTATAACGGAGAGGACGCCAGCCATGTACTCTCCCTATCAATCTCAATGCACGTGTGAAAATGGCGGCGACGCGCGGCTGCTTATATAGAATCCGAGTCTCGCGAGAATCCGACAGCGGGATGATGATGTTCGGGCGCGCTCGGTTTACCCGAGCCACACGGGAGAATCCGAGCATGGCTCGGACCCGTGTAAAAAGGCTGAAGTTCGGGGGGGTTCGGTTTCCGAGAAACCGAACCCGCTCATCACTAACTACTGTAGAACATTTCTATGGGATAGATGAGTCAAGCTTTGTAAAGAGTAGAGAAGTGGACCAGTGGAGAAGTTGCCCATAGCAACCACTCACATTCTACATTTTATAGACTTTACTTGATTAATGCTAACTAGAATTTCATTGGTTACTATGGGCAAATTCTACATTTGTCCACTTCACCTTTCTTTTGGAGGCCTGACACATCTTCCCCTAATCTCCGTCTGGGTTAAGGTTGTATCATGCACAAGTTACTCTGTGGCTGATTCACAAAAAGACAGATCCGGGCAAGTTCCATCCGACTAAGATCTAATGGACATACATAGGGGCAGATGTACTAAGCCTTAGAGAGTGATAAAGTGGAGAGAGATAAGAGTACCAACCAATCAGCTCCTAACTGTCACTATTAAAACACAGCTCGTAACATGACAGCTAGGAGCTGGTTGGCTGGCACTTTATTTCTCCCCACTTTTTCTCTCTCCAAGGCTTTGTACAAAGACCCCAAAATGTGTTAATTTGATTCGCTGTACAGTATGCAAAAATTCACCATTTGCGCCTTTAATCGTAGATCCATGCCACTCAGAATAAGCCGCTCTGTATCATTTCACTCTGCTTCCTGTAAGCCTATCACCTCATTTTCAGCCCAACATCTTCCGATTTTCCCAGGGGCATCTTTGTGATCGTCTCACTCACTCTGGGGCGGACGCATTGCCATCTAAATATCAGTTGCAAAATGGGATCATACAAAACATTCAATGACACATACAGTGCATCCGGAAAGTATTCACAGCGCTTCACTTTTTCCACATTTTGATATGTTACAGCCTTAGTCCAAAATGGAATAAATTCATTTTTCCCCTCAAAATTCTAAACACAATACTCCATAATGACAACGTTAGATTTTTGCAAATGAATTCAAAATAATAAAAAAAAGATATCACATGTACATAAGTATTCACAGCCTTTGCTATGAAGCTCAAAATTGAGCTGAGGTGCATCCTGTTTCCACTGATCATCCTTGAGATGTTCCTACAGCTTAAGTGGGAGTCTACCTGTGGTAAATTCAGTTGATTGGACATGATTTGGATAGGCACACACCTGTCTATATAAGGTCCCACACTTCGCAGTGCATGTCGGAGCACACACCAAGCATGAAGTCAAAGGAATTGTCTGTAGACCTCCGAGACAAGATTGTCTTGATGCACAAATCTGGGGAAGGGTACAGAAAAATATCTGCTGCTTTGAAGGTCCCAATGAGCACAGTGGCCTCCATCATCTGTAAATGGAAGAAGTTCGGAACAACCAGGACTCCTAGAGCTGGCCAGCCAACTAAACTAAGCAATCAGGGCAGAAGCACCCTAGTCAGGGAGGTGACCAACCCGATGGTCACTCTGTCAGAGCTAGAGCATTCCTCTGTGGAGAGAGGCGAACCTTCCAGAAGGACAACCATATCTGCAGCAATCCACCAATCAGTCCTGTATGGTAGAGTGGCCAGACGGAAGCCACTACTTAGTAAAAAGCACATGGCAGCCCGCCTGGAGTTTGCCAAAATGCACCTGAAGGACTCTCAGACCATGAGAAACAAAATTCTCTGGTCTGATGAGACAAAGATTGAACTCTTTGGCATAAATGCCAAACATCATGTTTGGAGGAAACCAGGCACTGCTCATCACCAGGCCAATACCATCCCTACAGTGAAGCATTGTGGTGGCAGCATCATGCTATGGGGATGTTTTTCAGCAGCAGTAACTGGGAGACTAGCCAGGAGAGAGGGAAAGATGAATACAGCTATGTACAGAGACATCCTGGATGAAAACCTGCTCCAGAGCGCTCTTGACCTCAGACTGGGGCGACGGTTCATATTTCAGCAGGACAACGAGCCTATGCGCACAGCCAAGATATCACAGGAGTGGCTTCAAGACAACTCTGTGAATGTCCTTGAGTGGCCCAGACTTGAATCCGATTGAACATCTCTGGAGAGATCTGAAAATGGCTATGCACCGACGCTTCCCATCCAATTCTGATGGAGCTTGAGAGGTGCTGCAAAGAGGAATGGGCGAAACTGCCCAAAGAGAGGTGTGACAAACTTGTGGCATCATATTCAAAAAGACTTGAGGCTGTAATTGCTGCTAAAGGTGCATCAACAAAGTATTGAGCAAAGGCTGTGAATACTTATGTACATGTGATTTCTTAGTTTTTTATTTTTAATAAATTTTCAAAAATCTCAAAAAAAATAATTTTCACATCATTATAGGCTACTAGGTGATTCATCGCGCCCTACGGGCGCTCTTCACACCGTCGTTAGGGGCTACGCCCCGTTAACCTCTGCACGCCTTTGAACATACGCAGGGCGGTAGATAACAGAATCAGAAACGCAGGGCAGTATAGAGGGCATACAGAAATGGGTTACGGTTGAGATAAGATAGAGAGGCGTAGGGGGAGAGAAAGGGAATGTACAGAAACGCTCTGCGATCGGTAAAGGATAGGGAGAGGCAGGGTGGTAGGGAGAGGATAAAGAGAGGGAAGGTGTTAGACAGAAAATACCGTTGCAAGGGGCTACGATTCATTATCCCCTGCACGGGCTTCAGCTGTGCTATAATTGTTATTATATGGAGTATTACCTGGTTTTTTTTTAATGGCAGTGGGTAAATATTGTAAGGGGGGAGGGCATGCGATTGTCAAGGGGGCGTAGGCCTTTGTGAGGGCGTGCAGAGTGGCCGCAGGGCACAATGAATAACATAGTGTAGAGTGTAGTATATATTGCTAGTGTCTGCATTATGAAGTACCAGATGAGTAACAGCAATGCACTGTAGATAAGATACGAAGGTGCTGTGGCCACAGGTAGCAGAGCCGCTTATACACACAATGGCCACAGGTAGCAGAGCCGCTTATACACTCAATACCCACAGGTAGCAGAATTGCTTATACACACAATGGCCACAGGTAGCAGAGCCGCTTATACACACAGTGGCCACAGGTAGCAGAGCCGCTTATACACACAATACCCACAGGGGGCAGAGGCGCTTATACACACAATACTCACAGGTAGCAGAACCGCTTATACACACAATACCCACAGGTAGCAGAACCGCTTATACACACAGGGGGCAGAGGCGCTTATACACACAGTGCCCACAGATAGCAGAGCCGCTTATACACACAATACCCACAGGTAGCAGAACCGCTTATACACACAATACCCACAGGTAGCAGAACCGCTTATACACACAATACCCACAGGGGGCAGAGGCGCTTATACACACAGTGCCCACAGGTAGCAGAGCCGCTTATACACACAATACCCACAGGGGGCAGAGGCGCTTATACACACAGTGCCCACAGGTAGCAGAGGGGCTTATACACAATGGGCACAGGTAGCAGTGTTGCTTATACACATAATGGCCACAGTATTAGTGTTTCTAATTAATCCAATGTCCATTGGTAGCAACTATACTCACAAAAGTTTGGGGGGTTTGGAAAGGGGGTGGGTTCAGTGAGGTTCCTATCCATGGTAATCACTTGTAGCGGCTGTGGATGGTGATTCGAGGTGCTACGTGTGGTGGAGGGTTGGGTGTGGGAGGGGGTCCAGAGGTGTTGTGGGTGGCGGAGGGGTGGGTGCAGGGGCATGGATGGCGGGGGTGCAGAGGTCCTGTGGGTGGGGGAGGGGGAGGTGTAGAGGGGGCGCGGATGGGGAGTGTAGTTGCTGTTGGTGTGGGAGGGGTGGGGGAGGAGGACTGTGGATGAAGGAGGGGGTATGGAGGTGATGTGTGTGTGGGAGGGGCGATGTAGGGGTGTGCGTTTGGAGGTGCAGGGGGGGTGAGCTTAGGTGATGGCTTTCAGAAGTGCTGTGGGTGGGGGGAGGTGTGGAATGGCACGGATGGGGGATGTAGATGTTGTGGATGGGGGAGGGGTGGATGCGGGGGAGCTGTGGATGGGGGAGGGAGTCCGGAGGTGGTTCGGGTGGTGGTCCAGAGGTGTTGCGGGTGGGGGAGGGGCAGGTGTGGGAGGTCTGCAGATGTGGAGGGTGCCTGTAGATAATGCGGGCGGGTAGGTGCTGTGATTGTGGGAGTGGCGGGGGTGTTGCGGGTGAGGTACGTGATCTGGATGGGGTAGGTGATGTGGATGTGCGGTAGCTAGGGGAGGGGCGGGTGCGGGGATGGCACGGATGGGGGAGGGGGTCCGTGGGCGCTGTGGATGAGTGAGTGGTGGGTGTGGGGTTACGGCGGTTGTAGTGGGCCAGGTGTGCTGCTGCAGTGGGTGGGGGAGGGTGCCGATGCAGCGATACCGCAGTTGGGGTAGGGCGGTTGGTGCAGCTGCAGCGGGTGGGGGAGGGGCGGGGGGTGCTGCAGGTGTGGGAGCTACGGGTGGGGGCGTGAGTGCCGCGGGTGGGAGCGGATGTGGGGGATGCGTTGGGTGCCGCAGGGGGGGCCAGCGGGTGTTGGTGCTGTGGGTGGGGGAGGGGGCAGAGTGCCACGGGTGGTGCGGGTGTTGGTGCTGCGGGTGGGGGAGGGGGTGGAGTGCCACGGGGGTGGGTGGATGCCGTGGGTGTCGTGGGTGTTGGTGCTGCGGGTGGGAGTGCTGCGGGTGGGGGGGCGAATGCGGTTGGTTTGCCTCGGGTGTTGGTGCTACCGGTGGGGGAGGGGGCGGGAGTTCCGCGGGTGGGTGGTGCGGGTGTTTGTGCTCTGGGTGGGGTAGGGGATGGGAGTGCCGTGGGTGGTGGGTGGATGCGGAGGGTGTTTGTGCTACGGGTGGGGGCGGGAGCAGTGGCGCCACAACGTGGGTGCGGGCCGCACCCGGGTGTTACCCTCTGAGGGGTGACACCAAAGTGCCGGCTCCTGTCACAGTGCAGAAGCCAGCACTGCAGATTCAGCAGTGTCCGGGTGAAGGCCGTATGCCCCGACCCACAATGTGCCGAGAACCGGGGGGGGTCGGGACGCGAAGCCACGCCCCCTTCCGCGAAGCCACGCCCCCTTTTCAACCGCGACCGTGGGTAAGTGTCGGGTGGATGCTGCGGGTGGGAGGCAGATGCGGGTGGTTGCCGCGGGTGGGAGGGGGGGCGAGTTGTGCCGAAAACGGGGGTCGGGACGCGAAGCCACGCCCCCTCCGTGAAGACACGCCCCCTTTTCACCCGCGACCGCAGGTAAGTGACGGGTGGATGCCGCGGGTGGGAGGCAGATGCGGGTGGTTGCCGCGGGTGGGAGGGGGGGCGAGTTGTGCCGAAAACGGGGGTCGGGACGCGAAGCCACGCCCCCTCCGTGAAGACACGCCCCCTTTTCACCCGCGACCGCAGGTAAGTGACGGGTGGATGCCGCGGGTGGGGGGCAGATGCGGGTGGTTGCCGCGGGTGGGAGGGGGGGGCGAGTTGTGCCGAAAACGGAGGTCGGGACGTGAAGCCACGCCCCTTCCGCGAAGCCACGCCCCCCTTTTCACCCGCGACCGCGGGTAAGTGACGGGTGGATGCCGCGGGTGGGAGAGGGAGAGAGAGCAGCTGCCAGTGCTCAGCATGTCCCCCTGAACTCTGCAGCAGCCGCTAGTCTGTGAGGCGGGTAGTGTGAGTTCCGCTCACAGTCAGCGGCTGCGGTGTCACCAGAGAGAGTGTACGGGGAGAAGGGAGACAGGGGACTGGGCGGAGAGAGGGAGGGGACTGTTCCTGGCCAGATCTGTGCCTGTGACTCCGCCCAGCGTTATGGGCACAGAGTCACAGACTTGGGCAAATATATAGGAGATTGTGTGTAGAAATTTTAAGGAAAAAAATATTTTGTTCCATTTTGGAAAAGGCTGTAACAAAATGTGGAAAAAGTGAAGCGCTGTGAATACTTTCCTAGATGCACTATATATGCTGAGACGCACAGATTGTGGCTGTGTACACCATTATGATACCACATTTATTTATTTTTTTACTAATTATTGTTAGGAATGTACTAACAATCACATGCAGGGAGAGGAGCAAAAGCAATCATTTCACTTTTATAGCGTGAGGCGGGGCCCTTCTGTGCATGCATGGTCTGCTGTTCATGCGTGTGGGGCATTTTTGTGAAATAATAGCCCATAGGGAACTATATGGTAAAGCCATCTGCCAAGCCTGCAGTTGGTAAATCTACCAGCATAGAAACGTATAGGGGGCTGCATTTGCAGACAAGAATGGAGGGGCTGTGGCAGAGATCAGAGTGTAGCGGTCCTTCCATAGTACATCTGGGGTATACCTAATATTTGTGAAAGATGTAAATAGTTACAGGATAAAAAGGCCCCTACAGCATGTGTATAATAATGATGTTGAGACACCAGTCACTGTTTCAGTATGTTGCTGACAGTGACTGTATTAATTAATATGCATAAAAAATTATATAATAAAAAAAAATTGCTGCTACCCTTCCCTGCCCTACCAAAGTAGTCTCAGCACCACCGCATACAGCCTGGCCTAGTAGCATCAAAAGCATATACAGTATCACCAGTGGGCAAACAGATCTAGCTGGGGGATGTGCCGGGACACCGACAGCGGACATCTCGGAGGTAAGTATCGGGGTTCTCCTTAGGGTTAGGGCCTAAGGTGGGTTGTTAGGCTTAGGCACTGGAGGGGGTTAGGGATAGGCACTAGGGGGATGTTAGCCCTAGCTGTTACCCCCTGGAGAATGAGCCCTAGCCGCAACCCCCAGAGGATTAGAATTTGGGTACGGTGGAGGTTAAAAACACTTTCCTTCTCCGAGGTCGGGATCTTCAATGTCGGGATACCGCTGTCGGCCATGTCATCGCCGGCAATCCGACCGCCGGGATTCCATTCCGAACCCCCAGCTGGAATATGTTGTGGACCTGTAAAGAAATAAAGGGGGTCATTCCGAGTTGTTCGCTCGCAAGCTGCTTTTAGCAGCTTTGCACACGCTAAGCTGCCGCCTACTGGGAGTGAATCTTAGCTTTTCAAAATTGCGAACGAAAGATTAGCAGAATTGCGAATAGACACTTCTTAGCAGTTTCTGAGTAGCTCCCGACTTACTCGGCATCTGCGATCAGTTCAGTCAGTTTCGTTCCTGGTTTGACGTCACAAACACACCCAGCGTTCGCCCAGACACTCCTCCGTTTCTCCAGCCACTCCCGCGTTTTTCCCAGAAACGGTAGCGTTTTTTCGCACACACCCATAAAACGGCCAGTTTCCGCCCAGAAACACCCACTTCCTGTCAATCACATTACGATCACCAGAACGAAGAAAAAAACCTCGTAATGCCGTGAGTAAAATACCTAACTGCATAGCAAATTTACTTGGCGCAGTCGCACAGCGGACATTGCGCATGCGCATTAGCGACTAATCGCTCCGTTGCGATAAAAAAATAACGAGCGAACAACTCGGAATGACCCCCAATATGGTAAAATAAATGCACAAACTATCGAAATATCAAAAATATATGAAAAGAAAACAAAAACCTTGATTCCTTCTAAACGTTTTTGGAATCTACTGGGAAACATATAAAATCCCCGTACACAAACATAAGACTCCTTGTGGAGCCGCTACGCAGTCAACTAGTCACATTAGGAATATGGGAATGCTACCATTTGAAAACCGTTTCGGTATAAATATACAGTTGTGTAGTTTCCTGTAAAAAATAAATAAATATTCTAAACACTTCACTAATTCTGTTGCATTTTCACACAAATGACTAGAATTGTATTAGTTTACATTTTAAATAAAGTTGTTAAAAACCGTGCGATTAGCTGCAGTGTAAGTGTCTTGGTGTCATTCACCAGTGCCGTAACTAGCCATTTTAGCGCTGTGTGCAAGAAACGACAGTGGCCCCCCCCCCCATGTAAGATAGGGGCAGTGCGCGCCGTAGGCGTGTGAAAAAATTATAGGGGCGTGGCTTCACGGGGAAGGGGCGTGGCCACAAAATAATAGCAATTCATACTACGGTGCACAGTAGTCTACATTATTCAAATTACGCTGCACAGTAGCGCCACTACACCAGGTAGAGCCCCTTTTATACATTACAGCAGACAGCATCCCCCTTTTTACACATTACAGCAGACATTCCCCCTTTTTACAAATTGCGGCAGCCAGGACCCCTTTTGACACATTGCGGCAGCCAGGACCCCTTTTTACACATTGCGGCAGCCAGGCCCCCTTTTTACACATTACGGCAGACAGCGTCCCCTTTTTACACATTACGGCAGAAAGCGTCCCCTTTTTACACATTACGGCAGACTGCGTCCCCCTTTTTACACATTACGGCAGACAGAGTCCCCTTTTTACACGTTACGGATTTTATATATATATATATATATATATATATATATATATACATACATATATACATATACAGACACACACAGAGAAAAACGTCTGGCACTCAGCTACAATAAATCCACACACACATGAGGGCACAATGAGGTGAATTTCGCAAGTGGCGCTGCCCCGGACCCCCACTTACCACAGAGCAGGAGGACTGTGCTGCTACTTGTGGGGCTTTTCCTCGGACACGTTGGGGGTGACAGGTGCGTTGGGCGCATGGGGGGTTAATGGCGCGATGCACATGCTATTGCTGCCAAACGTTTCTGGCTCCTCGTCCTCTGCTGCGGAGTGCTGTAGCTCCTCTGGTCCTCCTCCCGGTCTGCAGCTTTAGCCAGGGGGAGAGATGGAGATCCGCAAGTCAGGTCCAGCATGTCACCAGATCACTCCACCGCTGCCCGTGCCCCGTAGTGCTCCTCTTCCTGCGTCCTGGGAGCATCCTGCCTGGCGTGGTTGCGGCCGCGGCACTCATGAACCAGGAAGTGGTGCGCATATGACCTGTCATGCTGCGCCGCCCGCACGCCGTAGCTTCAGCATCGCTGCAAAGGGGGATTAATGTCCCCTTCAGCAGCAGCAGCAGACCTGGCCTCTTCCTGTTACACAGCTGCCTCCCCGCTCCGATGCTCTGTACAGTGGAGCTGAGGCTCGCCAATAGAGCTGTACGGAGCTCTGATGCTCCGTACAGTGTTAATACAGGGCCGTGACTGCGCTCCCCAGGGCTTTGCGCTGTGTGCGAGGCCCCTCTCGCACACACCTAGTTACGGCCCTGTCATTCACCTCCCCCAGTCTTGTAACTTGTTATACGGTGCTAAGATTGGGGCATGTTGCAAGTGTTTGTAATGCGGAAAGTAGAGTGTAAATCTGTGCAGATTCTGGGCCTAATTCAGACCTGATCGTAGCAGTAAATTTGTTACCAGATGGGCAAAACCATGTGCACTGCCGGTGGAGCAGATGTAACATGTGCAGGGAGAGTTAGATTTGGGTGGGTTATATTGTTTCTGTGCACGGTAAATACTGCCTGCTTTATTTTTACACTGCAATTTAGATTTCAGTTTTTACACCCCCCACCCAAATCTAACTGTCTCTGCACATGTTACATCTGCTCCCCCCTGCAGTGCACATGGTTTTGTCCAACTGCTAACAAATTTGCTGCTGTGATCAGGTCAGAATTAGGCCCTCTGTTAGGGAAACTACACATAAAACAAGACGTACATGTAATGGGATGGGAAGCAGTTAACTTCCCAACAGATGGGATGCTGGCAGTTGATATACTGACGCCGGGATCCTGAAGTAGGAGGCGTAAACGTCGGTTTACATACAGGACTAAAAGCAACACTTTAAAAAGACATTTAATACACTTTAAATGGAGCCTCTGCGGCCGCTGTAATCAATCCTTAGCCTACGTACTTTTTACACCATTAGCGTACAGAGCTCCGTACCGTGGCCCTCATTCCGAGTTGTTCGCTCGCAAGGCGATTTTAGCAGAGTTACACACGCTAAGCCGCCGCCTACTGGGAGTGAATCTTAGCTTCTTAAAATTGCGAACGATGTATTCGCAATATTGCGATTACAAACTACTTAGCAGTTTCAGAGTAGCTTCAGACTTACTCGGCATCTGCGATCAGTTCAGTGCTTGTCGTTCCTGGTTTGACGTCACAAACACACCCAGCGTTCGCCCAGACACTCCTCCGTTTCTCCAGCCACTCCTGCGTTTTTTCCGGAAACGGTAGCGTTTTCATCCACACGCCCATAAAACGCCGTGTTTCCGCCCAGTAACACCCATTTCCTGTCAATCACATTACGTTCGCCGGAGCGAAGAAAAAGCCATGAGTAAAAAAACTATCTTCATAGCAAAATTACTTGGCGCAGTCGCAGTGCGAACATTGCGCATGCGTACTAAGCAGAAAAACGCTGCGATGCGAAGAAAATTACCGAGCGAACGACTCGGAATGAGGGCCCGTGTACGTACTTTGCATACAAACGCAGCGCTGGCCGTACAAAGTACACGCAGTGCGTACACACCCAAAGATACTCCGTGAGCACTTAGCAGCTACACGTGTGACTGAAATACACTTATAACCTTAGCAGGGAAAGGAGACACGACACCAGATTGTATTTAAAATGCCAGGTTCCGACACTCCAACATATAATTACTGAAAGGGGGTTACAATAACAATACAATACAATACAATAGATTAATGGCTACAGTCAATGGTACATACGTTTTTGGTTTCGCCTGCACTTCCCGGCCGGTCCTCAGTCATCAAGAGAGATGACCTTCAGAGTCTGTGTGTGACCGGGCATGCAGCTAGCTCTTTTATACAATAGTCCAAAACCTAACACAATGGGTACTGTAATTTCTTTGTCCATTGGACACAGGGATGGTCATTTACAGTACAGGAGAGGTCATAGGTCGGTTTGAATAGGTGGGTGATGTCTGTTCCAGGTGCACTTGCAGATGTTCTCCTCTGGGTTCCCGCCGCATACCAAATAAACAGTAAATACAGTTAATATTTATATTCTGCTCCTGCGCATAATTATACGCAGGAGCATGCGATCTTCTGCAAACCAACACCGGAATATTGCCCTTAATATACCCTACAGGTGGATACCAAACACCACCTTATAACCTAGTTCTGTCCTCTCCTATCCTGTAAAGGTGAATCCCTTTGTTCTGATACCATTTAAACTATTGTAACTTGCTGGTGTGGTGCAGGGAGACTATGTGTACATTGTGCACTATTTGGATTAAATATGTATTGTGTTTTTATGGCTTTTCCATGCGATCACAAACTCTACCGTAATTACCCATACCACGCGCTAATACGCAGGACCGTGGGAGCGACCATACGCAAATTGCGAATATGTGCACACACGGCAGAACAAGTACGCGCATGGAGACCATCTGTGTGTAGTTTGTACTTGATGTGTGTACTTCAATATTTTTCGACTTCAACAGTCCACCCTTTGGCAGTCACCAATAACTGCCACTAACTAATCAAAAAACAGAAAAATATCTATACAATATATACAGAAGCTTGGATGATCGGAGGAGAGTTGTAGGTGGGAAACGTATGACCTAGTGGGATAGTAAAAAGAATGCATGTATGAATCCATGTCTGAGGGGCATGTATCATTGTGCCGTATATGTTCTAAATAAGCTTTGAGGTATTGCGAAGTATACATTAAATCCTTCTCATCCCGTATTAAGGGTCTGTAAATGGGCCAACAAACACTACCGAGCTCCTTTCGGCTTTTTGTTCCAACAAATGGGGTGCACATTTAGTTGATGATGCATGGAAGGGGGACATATGTGAGTGCTAGTATATGTGGATATCACCTGTCGACTATGTGTGCCATTAACTGGAGGTTGCAGAGATGAAAGTAAGACACATATAAAAATACATTCACATAAACATTTTGGGAAGGGCTGACATCTTTTCAGGATGGATGTATCTGGGCAGAGGGGGAGACAAAGAAAAACGGGTGAAAGAAACAGGCCATGATATTCATTTGCAATCCTTATCATAAAGCTGTCTCTATGGATGGATCATAAATTAAATCTGCTGCTGTAACAGCGCTCTCGCTCCTTAGACTCATCAAATTTGTGCCATGCTTGCGCCGCGTTAGAATTTGAACACACCTAAATATCAAACCAATAATTATGATGACTCCCAGGATACAAAGGAGAAACTTCCCTACACTCATAATGACATTTTGAGCCCACTCTCCTAAACCTGAGAACTATTTGCGTGGGTTCAACCATGAGACCCAGCCGGTCAGTTCATTACCCACAGTCGCTAAGGTAAGGTTGTACTTCCTCCTGAACTCCCACTTCAACTGCAAGATCTCATCCATCTTCTGATCGATGATCTCCCTGGGGTCGTCAGTGCTGTTCGTAATATACGTACAGCACTTCACACCATATTGAGTTGCCAGAGTAACACAGTACCCACCTGTCACGGCTGTAATATAATTAAGGACCATCCTGTGCTGGATCAGTTCCTTCTTGTAGGCTTGTAACTCGCTTCCCGTATACCTGAAGGTGTCATCATACATCTCAGTGATATTATCTATCAAGTTAATTTATAGTTCCTCTGGCAGTACGGGTGATGTCTAATGCAAGAAGGAACTGAATCCCGGTGGATTCGTGGATCAAATTAGAGGCTGCGTGCTCTGCCCTATCTATGAGGTGTTTCTTAATGATGTGTACATAGTGAGTATGAGTATAAGGAGCCTGAGCACTGTGGTGAACGTCTTTCATTTTATCGTGGGTTATGGCCATGACCTTCGCTAGTACTCTCCCAATATAACACAATCCCTCAGAGCTCGGGGCAAGCCACTTGTACGCTTTCCTCCCACATATGAAATAGGCATCATCTGGGAGAACATAGGGGACAAAATGTAACATCACCATATTGCAAACTTTCCAAGTAAAGAAACCAATCCCTAGTTCTCCCATTTGCTCAGTACAAGTATCAGGCTGGATGATATGGGCACAATACCCTGACGATACTTTTCCAACCCACATGGTCTTGCTTCCACGGGTATAACTATACCGAAAATACCTCCCACTGTTGGCTATTTGGCGTACAAGTTCAGAGTCTATGGGTATCATATCAGCTCTGTATGAAAAGGTAATTGTCTGGTTATTCCACGTCACTTCCCAATTTCCTGGTTTTCGGTAATTGGAAATATTAAAACACAATAAGGACCTGTCTACATGATATTGGTGGAGCTTCAAACTAGGGGGCCTAGAGATACTGAATTTCTTGTCCAACGGTCTCCCATCCCGTAATTCGAGTACCTCATCTATTACTAAAGGGTATGGTACTAATCCTGACTTACTCTGACCTTGAGGTACCTGTGAGCACATCCAGCATTCTGTCTGGTTTCAGACCTTACCCACTAGTGAGTGGTAATCACTCAACGGATGGCGGTCCATGTCGATATTAAGGTTGGACTGACATCTCTGGATGCACCCATCCTCGACTATATTCTCACAATTCCTACAAATAACCCTTCACAGTGCCTCCGTGCTCCATGACTACCAGAGCGCTTACTGATACCAGCCTATACCTGAGTGATGTGCTGCTCCTGAGATCCTACAAATTCGTACTCGCCATCAGAACCCATTCCAGATCCCCGCTCGACCTCTCTGGGACCCTCACCAAAACAAATTGTCCTGATCAAAAACAGAATTACTAGCAGAACCCGAAAAGCAGTCTCTAGATCCATTTTGTTAGGGGAAAGAAGGAAAATAAGGAGGAGAAAAGGAAGGAAAATGCAGGGGGAGGTGAAAAAAGAAAATGGTGCGACAACCGTCCTAGATCTTGTTGCTCTCCGTGCTCAGGTGCCTTTCAACAGTCCTACCTCTCAACTTTCCTGGAACAAACACTCTAGTGATACGAGGTTCTCTCCACCTTGCTCTTTGTCACGAGTCCTCTCTGGGTCAGCGACCTTCTTGCAGTGGGACAAGTGGACCCAAGTCTCTTTCGGAGACCTTCAATGCTGTTGTGTTGGTTAACAAGACTTGGTATGGTCCTTCCCACCTGTCTATGAGGCAACCTGAGCGTAAGAAATTTCGAATCATCACATAATCCACAGGCTCAATGTCATGACAATTACTGTTCGGTAGGTCAGTAAACACCAGCTTTAGATTTCTTTGTTGATTTCTCAGCTGCTGGCTCATCCCAACCAAATATTTCACAGTCACTTCATTATTGCATTTCAAATCATCCTGGGGGTCTATCATTACATGAGGTTGTCGACCAAAAAGAATTTCAAAGGGTGATAAGTTAAGTGGAGACCTGGGAGTGGTCCTGATGCTGTATAACACTAGTGGTAAAGCTTCTGACCACAACAATCGAGTTTCAGCCATCACTTTGCTCAGCTTGTTCTTAATAGTGCTGTTCACTCTCTCTACTTTTGCACTCGCCTGTGGTCGGTACGGAGTATGCAGCTTGCTATTAATTCCCATCAGTTTGCACATGACCTGAAAGACTTCACCTGTAAAATGGGTACCCCTGTCACTTTCAATCATTCTAGCAATACCATATCTACACACAAATTCCTGTACAATTTTCTTTTCAGTGAACGTAGCAGTATTTGTGGCAGCAGGGAACGGTTCTACCCAGTTGGAAATTACATCAATACATGCTAACACATATTTCAAATTCCTACAGGGTGGTAACTGTATGAAGTCGATTTGTATTACCTGAAAAGGTCCGTCTGTCGGAGGGATATAGGATGGCTCTGATGGTATTGTCTTACCAATATTCTTCCTCAAGCAAGTAAAACATGTCATTGCTCTCTTACCTCATGAGAAGAGAATCCTGGCGCACACCAGTAGGCTCTTACCAGCTTGCACATACCCTCTTTGCCCAGATGAGTCTGACCGTGTGACTCCTCAGCTAGACTTCGAAGATATGCTCTGGGGGCCACCGGCTTACCGTGTCCACCTGTCAAAAGTCCTGAGGACTCCTGGCCATATCCCTTTGACCTCCAGACTGCCATTTCCTGTAGGGAACACAAATTTTGCATTTCAATTAGTTGTTGTGTGTTGATTGTGTTAAATGTCATCAGTGATGTGATGTTCGTCTGTATGGGGGTGCTTGCTGCTGATTTAGTAGCTTCGTCTGCCTGGCTGTTACCAAGTGAAATTGGGTCTTGGTTGTAAGTGTGTGCTTTGCACTTGATAACAGCCACTCTGTCTGGTTCCTGTATTGCTGTCAAAAGCCTTTTTGATGTGGGACGCATGTGCTACAGGTGTGCCCGCTGCCGCCATGAAATTTCTGAGGTGCCATAGGGCCCCAAAATCATGCACCACTCCAAAGGCGTACCTATAATCTGTGTATATATTAGCTGACTTACCCTTGGCCAATTCACACACTCTGGTTAGGGTGACCAACTCAGCAACTTGTGCTGAGTGCGGTGGGCCAAGGGGTTCAGCTTCTATGATACCTTCATCATCTACAACTGCATATCCAGTACACAAGTCTCCCAATTCTGTCTGTCTGTGGAAACTACCATTAGTGTAGAAGGTAAAGTCTACTCCTTCCAGTGGGTTGTCACTGATGTCAGGTCTTGCAGTGAAAGTTTGATTCAGGTATTCCATACAATCATGCGTATCAGTATCTGCACTAAATCATCCTTCACAATCATTCTCATCCTCCACCCTTTGTGCCTGTCCAGGCACACTTGGCAAGTAGGTTGCAGGATTTAGTGAGCTGCATCTCTTAATGGTGATGTTTACCGGGGCCATCAGTGATAATTCCGACTTTGTAAACCGAGCAGATGAGACATGTCTGGTTTGGGCGGAGTTTAGTAAGGCTGATACTGCATGCGGTGTATGGATGGTCAGGTCGTGTCCTAACACTACGTCCTCACTTTTACTTACCAGCAAAGCTATCGCTGCAACACTTCGCAAGCAAGTGGGGAGAGACCGCGCTACAGTGTCCAACTGTGCACTGTAGTAAGCGACCGGTCTGCTGGCATCACCATGTCTCTGAGTTAAGACACCTGCCGCGCACCCAGCACTTTCAGTACCGTACAATTCAAAGGGCTTCTCATAATCTGGCATACCTAATGCAGGTGCCTGTGATACACTGTTTGAGTCTCTGAAACGCCAGTTCGGACTCATCTGTGTGAGAGATCCGTTCCGGTTTGTTCGAAGAGACCATTTCTTGCAAAGGTAAAGCCAGAAAGAGAACCCTGGAATCCTGTTTCAACAGTACCCACACATTCCAAGGAAAGTGCGGATCTGTTGCTCAGTTTGTGGCAGAGTCATGTCGCGAATCGCCTATATTCTATCAGCGGTAAGGTGTCTAAGTCCTTGAGTCAAGCAGTGTCCCAAATATTTGACCCTGGTCCGGCACAACTGCAACTTATCCTTTGAAACCTTGTGTCCTGTATGGGACACATGAAACAGAAGCTGTTTCGTGTCTTTTAAGGATGATTCGAGTGAGTCAAAACGCAACAATAAGTCATCGACATACTGCATTAGTACCTATCCACTCTCAGGTTGAAAGGAGTGTAAACAGTCATGCAAGGCCTGGGAGAAAATACTCGGGCTGTCAATGAAACCTTGGGGGAGATAAGTCCAGGTGTACTGTACTCCCCTGTATGTAAAGGCAAAAAGGTATTGGCTGTCAGGATGAAGAGGGACAGAAAAGAAAGCAGAACAGAGGTCAATGACAGTGAAGAATTTTGCAGTAAAGGAAATTTGCATGATGATGACAGCTGGATTGGGCACTTCGGGGAATTTGCTCTCAACTAGTTTATCCCCCTTAGATCCTGCACTAGCCTGTAACCCCTCCCCCTACTCTTTTTCACAGGGCAGATGGGACTATTGGTGGTGCTGGACGTCCTGACTAGGATGCCCTGCTGTAACAGCCGCTCTATGACAGGGTACAATCCTAACTCTACCTCTGGCTTCAGAGGATACTGAGGGATTTTTGGAGCTATCCTACCATCTTTTACTTGTACTGCTACTGGAGCTACAGTCGCCATCAATCCAGTGTCCTGTCCATCTTTGGTCCAAAGGGAACCCGGTATTTGCGAGATCATTTCCTCTACCTTTGATGGACACTTGTCTATAACAGTAGAATGCGACATTAGCCTTTGAGGGGTGTCTAGTATATCTTGTACTTCTTGAGCATGGTTCTCAGGTATATCTAAAAAGACACCCTCAGGAGTACAGTATATGACACACCGCATTTTAAACAATAGTTCTCTGCCGAGTAGATTAGTCGGAGCCGATGCAGCCAGCAGAAAAGAATGTTTGGTTTGCAAGGGCCCTATCATAATCTCTGCAGGTCTACTCAAAGGGTATTGTTGCACTGTTCCTGTTACTCCCATTGCCGAAATCATTTTTCCCATGGTCTTTACACCTGAATTCAACACTGACCTGGCCGCCCCTGTATCTACAAGAAAAGGTAATGGTACACCAGTTACATCAACCATGACCTCAGGTTCACTACCAAGGCTAGCAATCAACTTCACTGGCTGCAGACTACAGGTGTGGCCCAACCCCTATTGCGTAGTGGGACTATCCTGCAGCGCATTGGCAGCTACGATATGTGAGGGGGTAGCTGAGAATTTTCGGAGGTCTGCCAGTCTCTCCTAGGTGGGTACCTCCTTGTTTCCCCTGTATGTGGCTCGTAATTTCTCCTATGTGGTCCCTGATCCCAATTATGTGAATTGTAGTGTGGTTCGTATCCTGGTCTATTGGGTCAGTATACATTATGTGTCCCTTTATTCCTACATTCCCTTGAGTAATGTCCTTCCTTCTGACAAATATAGCATACTACTACACGTGACTTACCATCAGGGGTCTGGGGTTTTGGCTGATGTGGTTTTGTTGTAAGAGAATGTATACTTACTGTCATCAGCTTATCCCCCTGAGACTCCCTGTGCTTACTGATGTTCCGGTAGTGCTCGATAGCGGACTCTCTCAATGCAGCCACCGAGATACCTCTCCAGTTAGGTAGAGAGGTTTGTACTCTTGTTCTCAGTGCCTCCTTTAACCCATCCATTAATACAGAAACAGCTACCTCCCTATGGTGTGCATTACCTTTAATGTCCTCGATCCCAGTGTATCTAGGTATTTCCTGCAGTGCTCGATGGAAATATTCGGATGCCATTTCACCTTCTTTTTGTCTTATGGAGAAGATTTTATTCCATTTGACAACAGTAGGGAAATACACTCCTAATTGCAGATTGATTTGCCGTACATTTTCCTGATTGTATTCATCAGTGAGAGGTACCTCTGCGTCTAACTTACAATCTGTTATGAATTTTGTAGTGTCAATATTTGAGAGTAAACACATCCGTAGCACTGTTCACCAATCTTTATTTGAGGGCTCATGGGCGTTACCTAACTCTTTAACAAACTTCTGGCATCCGACTAGATCTTTTCTGGGATCGGGAAATTCTGACATAATTGACCTTAACTCTGCTCGGGACCAAGGACAATGCATGGCAATGAGCGTCAGTCTTCCCATTGGCGACTGCAATCACCCTGACAGGATTTAATTCAATTACATCATTCTGGTTTGACTCTATAATGTGAGGAGCTATTGTTTCTGCATAGTGTATGGTGCCGTACTTACCTGTGGACACAACCTCACTTATCCCTCCGCTAGGGGACCTTGCTACAACCCTTAGTAGTTAAGCCGTGCCCAACTGAGTATTCTGTATGGTGGCTGCTAGAGAGAGTGCTGATATCGTGCTGGGCTCATCTTCCTGCTCACAGTCCTGGGGAAAATTTAAAACGGGATACAGCTGGCAAGGGTTAGCGTTAGTACATTTATCAATCACTTTCCTATCCTGTACCAATGCACCATTGCTTGTAGCCACTTTCTCCCCATCAATATATGGTGGTGGTGGTGGTGCTGTCGCCATTGTTTTCCCGCTAGGTGCTGTGCGAGCTAATTCCCTTTGCACATCCCCCTCTTGCTGCCATAGATTTAAGCAATCTGTATGTCTAAACCTTTGTTTTCTGGATTTTATTAGTCATATCCTTATCCTTAAGTTCTGTCAAAGTCAGAAAAATATCACGCTACACACTGCCATATATGCACCTCATGCGAGTGCCTGCTGCGTGTGCATGAGGTCTCCCGTGCGTGCGCATACTCACAGTTGCGTGCACCCGCAGGCGCACGGTATGCGCATTTACGGTAGAGTTTATGTGCGTCTAGCGGGCGACTCAATCGTAACATATTTTAGTCATATAATGTATTTTGTAGATTGTGGTCCCTTTGATAGAATCTGAAAGTTTAGTTAATATAGCATGTTCAGGGACAAGGAGATTCCTCTTTGTTTGATACGAAGGGTCAGACAGGGGTTACACAGTGGTGTTTAGTATCCATCGGAAGAGAATATAATTAGCAATATTCCGGTGTTGGTTTGAAGCGGATTACTCGCTCGTGCGTATAGTTATAGACATAAGAAGTTTATGGACATTTACTATATTTGCACTTTATTACCCATGCAGCGGGAAACCCAGTTTCCCTCCCACCTGAGCAGTTTGAAATAGTCACAGCCCACCTGTATGAACCAACCTATGACCTTTTGTTATAATACAGAGACGAATTCCTGTGTCCAATGAACAATAAGAATGTAGGGACCATTGTACTGTACTGTGTGTAAGTGTATATAAAGACAAGCCGATCTGGGCCAGCTCTCTACTCTCTTCAACGGTTCTCATTGCTGATAATTGGGAGCTGGATATCCAGAAAGGCACTCGCGATTGTTTCCCCTGGTGCGTAAGTTCTCTGCAACCATATTGTCTCTTATTTAATGTTATAAGCCATTCTCTCTCTCCTTCCCCTCCTTTAAATGTAATTGTATCTTTATTGTATTTTATGTGTAGTTATTCGGTTAGGTATTTTATGTTATCTTGGTAGTGTATAACTTGTATTGTATTATTCTTTTGCAATTGAACGTTCATTCATTTCCTTAAAAGGCGTTAGACCCTTAGACCGGTATTTGAGTGTTTATTATATTGCTAAGGGGTTCTCAGAGCGTCACATACGCTCATAGAGCTTTTAAACTAACAAGGTTACACTGTGTTGCATTTACACCTTATCACTGCACAAGGGTTTACAGTATAAGTACATTATTTATGGTATAGTTATAAAGGTTTAACTCTGTGAGCGTCAGCGCCGCTTGTGATCTCCTCGTGGTCTCGAGCGTCCGCTACGCTGATAGCGTATCAGTACGTTAGTCGGCAGCCTATAGCGTGCTTGCCTGTACGCTCTAAGCCGTGAGCGAACGTGCCGCTTGTGCGTCTCGTCCACGGCTAAGCGTTCGTTACACTACGTGCGTACTCTTACGGTATTCCATACGCCAATTGCGTACTGTGTTCTTTAACCTTTTAGAGTGTTTTATACAAGGTATAGAATAGGCATTGTCAATTGGGGACTCGCCCGCTCTTCACATATCTGCACTAGGTAATTTCAGCAGACATTATCGGTCAGCAAAAGGCGGGAGGTAATATTCCTCGTAGTGCTGACCAGATAAGCGTCTGCTTCGCTTAGTAAAGAGTGCTGAAGGAATCCGGAACAAAAAAAGGTAGGAACAGTACGTTATTGTCTTTTAAAACCTGTTTAGTTTCTGTTTTGCGAACGTAAGCAGTAAGCATACACATCTGTATTTCTTGTTTAGTATTGTTTTCGTGCCTCATTCTCCTGATTGCCACACGTGTTGAGACATTTGTTGTTATTAATAGTTAAAAGTAATATTTAAGGGAATAATTGTAAAAGGCACGCACACAATCTCGCCTAGAATACAAGGGAGATTTGAGTGGTGGTCAGTGAAGGATTACTGTTAAAGATCATTCACATTGATAAACGTGTAGTGTGTAACTGTAGACGTACTTGGTCTGTGTACACGTGTCCTTACAAGGGCAGGGCGTACGCAGCAAGGGTCGACGCACGGAGCGTGTATTACGCAATGGAGCGTACGGATACGCCCACATGATACAAACCACACGATAGTATTGTTTAGTAAGCGATAAGGAATTAACGCGAAAAATAACACAAATTTATCTCAAATCCAAAAGTTTAAAAGTTAAAAGAAAAAGATTTTCTCTGTTGCAATTCTTCTGGGTTAGACTATTACTGAATGAAAGGATTTCTGCGCAGAAATAAAAATTAAAGAGTACATGTGGTAAGAGTGTGTGTATATATAAGATTTCTCTTTTATTACGGAAGTGGGAACCATAGGCCAGTAGAAAGAGATACACCAGCGAGAGTGATATCGTGGGGTGGCTTGGGAGGCGTCCCTTGTTAGACTCAACACATTTATGAGCAGTAGAGTCTGCTGTACATAACAGACCAGGAGGTCACAGACCAGGAGGTCACAGACCAGGAGGTCACAGAACAAGAGGTTCAGGTACAGCAGACTAGAAGTAGAGAAGCACAACCGAAGAGGGTTGGTGCTAGACCCATATAGGCCAAAGAAGCTCATTGCTGAAGGAATTCGCAGCCGAAATTTTCGATTCCACTGATCGTTCCGCACATAAGATTAGTCGCTTGTGTGCAGATACGATTGTACCGCATGTGATTGTGTGCATTAGCGTGTCTTAAATTCAAAAGAACGCTACTTGCACATTGTTAACGTGATTTGTGTAATTTTTTTATTTTAAGGGAAGTAGCCTGATCACTCGGGGACATTCCAGCGACTGACACTTGCTGGGGAGGGTAAGACACTCCCACACGCCCGAGCAAGTAGACGTACTTAGGGGCCCTAGGTTGGGTACGGAACCTCTGGGAACTTTGGTCGCCGTATTGGCCAGCGTGGGCGGAGTTAAGTGGGCGGACCTCGAGGCAAAACCCCCACCGCAGCCTTACCCCGGACATTTTGGTTTTCTGTGAGGGTTGCCGGAGACCCTGATTGGAAGTCAGAGGTAGTGAAAGCAATGCCTGCAGAGATGGGGGCCACTTGTTCAGGTAAGGGGCGATCAACCCAGGTTCAGGTTGATTTGGTAAACCGACCAATTGGGTCGGCAAGGTATATCATGTGTGAGAAATATGGTCATCACACAGAAATGTTGTGCAATGAATGGGAAAGGATGACTGTGCATGACGGGGAAAAGTTTCCCCGGGTAGGTAGTTTTAACCCAGAAGTGTTACAGAATTTAAGGAGAAGAGTTTGTCTGATTAAGTCTTCAAAAAGGCGTATTAGACATTATGATTATTTAACATTGTGGCAACAGGAAGGTGAAATACAAAGGGGGTTGGCGCAAGCCACTGGATCTAACCCTATCAGGAAACTGATAGCCACTGCTCCCCCACCACCATACATACCTGGAGAGAAATTGGTTGCAGAGAAAGGCACTCAGGGTCATGTTAAATGTGTAGAAGTTAAGGATAATGTAACCAAAGTAATTAATGCTAACACTAATCCATGCAAGTTGTACCCTGTTTTGAACTTTCCCCAGGATTGTGACCAAGAGGATGAGCCCACAACAATATCAGCACTCTCCCTAGCAGCCACCACATCAGAAACAGCAGTAGGCACGACTCAACCCGTAAGATTAGCATCAAAGGCCCCTAGCGGAGGGACAGGTGAGGTCGTATCGACTGGTAAGTACAGCACCATACACTATGCTGAAACCATTTCACCACATGTTGTAGAATCTACTCAGAATGATGTTATTGGACTTAATCCCGTTAGGGTAATAGCAGTGCCAAATGGGAAAACTGAAGCTTCAGGAGCAACTCCTGTCAGGAACATCGCCATGCACTGTCCCTTTTCCCGAACGGAATTAAGGTCAATGATGTCTGAATTCCCTGATCCTAGGAAAGACTTAGTTGCATGTCAAAAGTATATTAGGGAACTAGGAAATTCTGCAGAGCCAAATAACAAAGATTGGAGGACAGTTTTGAGGGCATGTTTACCCCCCAGTGTTGATCCGTTAAAGTTTATCGCTGATTGCAAGTTAGATGAGGAAGTACCACTAACAGACGAGTATAATCAGGATAATGTAAAGAGAATCAACTTACAGTTAGGGGTATATTTTCCTGCAGTTGTAAAGTGGAATAAAATCTTTACCATAAAACAAAAAGAAGGTGAATCCACACCAGAGTATTTTCACCGGGCTCTGCAGGATATGGCTAGGTACACTGGTATAGATGACATTAAAACAAATGTACACCACAGGGAAGTAGCTGTTTCAGTATTAATGGACGGTCTAAAAGAGGTTTTAAGGAATAGAATACAAACCACTAGGCCTGATTGGAGAGGTATGTCGGTGGATGCATTGGGAGAGGCTGCTGCTGGGCATGATCGGAATATCATCAGACACAGGGAGTCACAGAGTGATAAGTTAATGGCTGCAAGCATACAGGCCCTCACTACCCGGCCACCTCAGCCCAGAACTGTGACCCCTGTGGGTAAGTCAACAGGTATAAAATGTTATTATTGCCACAGAGAGGGACACATAGCACGTGATTGTAAAACAAGACAAATACAAAATTCATATCAATCCCCTAGACAACGAACTGATACGAGACACTGGGATCAAAGACCGAAGGGGCGGAGCTATGAGCCACATGCAGGGGAAACAAAAAGGTATCCCCCAAGAAGAGACTGGCAAATCTCTGATAGTTCCCATCTACCCCCACCACAAGTAATTGCTGCCAGCGCGATTCAGGGAGGTCACCATACCCAATAGGGGTGTGGCCACACCTGTAATCTGCAGCCAGTGAAATTGATTGCAAGTCTTGGAAGTGAACCCAAGATCACAATTGATGTAGCTGGTAAATCATTAAATTTCCTTGTAGATACGGGGGCGGCCAAATCAGTGATAAATTCGACAGTGGGCATGAGAACCACTGGTAAAACAATTCCAGCCATGGGAGTAACGGGAGTAGTACAACACTACCCTGTTAGCAAACCAGCAGAGATTACAATAGGGCCTTTACATACCAAGCATTCCTTTTTGCTGGCTGCATCGGCACCGACTAATCTCCTGGGAAGAGATTTATTGTGTAAAATGGGGTGCGTCATTTATTGTACTCCTGAAGGTGTATTCTTAGACATACCTGAGAATCACGCTCAGGAAGTGCGAGACATGCTAGACTCCCCATCAAAATTAATGTCACAGACCGTTATGATAAATAGGAGTTCATCCCAGGTAGAAGAAATGACATCCCAAATACCAGAGTCACTTTGGACTAAAGATGGACAAGACACTGGATTAATGGCAAACGTAGCTCCAGTAGTTGTGCAAGTAAAAGATGGTAGGATAGCTCCAAAAATCCCACAATACCCTCTGAAGCCAGAGGTGGAGTTAGGAGTATACCCCGTAATAGAGCGCTTGCTACAACAGGGCATTCTGGTAAGAACATCCAGCACTGCCAATAGTCCCATCTTCCCTGTGAAAAAGAGTGGGGGGAGGGGTTACAGGCTAGTGCAGGATCTAAGGGGGATTAATAAAATAGTTGAGAGTCAGTTCCCCGTAGTGCCAAATCCAGCTGTCATCCTTATGCAAATCCCTCCCACTGCGAAATTTTTCACTGTTATTGACCTCTGCTCCGCCTTCTTCTCGGTACCTCTACACCCTGACAGCCAATATTTGTTTGCATTCACATACAGAGGAGTCCAATACACATGGACTCGATTACCACAAGGTTTCATAGACAGCCCAAGTATATTTTCACAGGCTTTGCATGATTGTTTACAGTCTTTCCAACCGGAGAGTGGATCAGTATTGATCCAATATGTGGATGATTTACTACTATGTTCAGATTCACTGGAAGCGTCCCTGAAAGATACGAAACAGCTCCTGTTTCATCTTTCAGACACAGGACACAAGGTTTCCAAAGACAAGTTGCAATTATGCCAGACTAAAGTAAAGTATCTGGGACACTGTCTGACACAAGGACTGAGACACCTGACCGCTGATAGAATTCAAGCAATTAGAGACATGACTCTGCCACAAACCCAGCAACAGATCAGAACATTTCTAGGAATGTGTGGGTATTGCCGTAACTGGATCCCAAGTTTTTCCATTCTAGCATTACCTTTGCAGGAGATGGTCTCATCAAACAAACCTGATCGGATTTCGCATACAGACGAATCCGAGATGGCATTTGAGAGACTTAAACAGTGCCTAATGCAGGCACCAGCATTAGGTATACCTGACTATGGGAAACCCTTTGAGCTGTACGGAACAGAAAGTGCTGGTTGCGCGGCAGGCATCCTAACCCAAAAGCACGGTGATGCCAGCAGGCCGGTAGCATACTACAGCGCTCAGCTAGATACGGTAGCGCGATCCCTCCCCACATGCTTGCGAAGTGTTGCAGCGATAGCATTGCTAGTTACAAAAAGCGAAGATGTAGTGCTAGGACACAACCTCACAATCCATACACCGCATGCAGTGTCAGCCTTGCTGAATTCTGCCCAAACCAGGCACGTCTCATCAGCGCGGTTTACAAGATGGGAATTGGCATTAATGGCCCCCGTAAACATCACCATAAAGAGATGCAGTGCATTAAATCCTGCAACATATCTCCCAGGTGTGCCTGGACAGGCACAAAGGGTGGAGGATGAGAGTGATGGGGAAGGAGGATTTAATACAGGAGATGACATGCATGATTGTATGGAGTATTTGACCCAAAATTTCACGGCAAGGCCTGACATCAGTGACAACCAACTGGAAGATGTAGATCTTACTTTCTACACTGACGGTAGTTGTCACAGACAGACGGACTCGGGAGACTTGTGTACTGGATACGCAGTCGTAGATGACCAAGGCACCATAGAAGCAGAACCGCTAGGCCCACCTCACTCAGCCCAGGTTGCTGAACTGGTTGCCCTGACCAGAGCATGTGAATTAGCTAAGGGCAAGTCAGCCAATATCTACACCGATTCTAGATACGCCTTCGGGGTAGTCCATGATTTCGGAACCCTATGGCGCCTCAGAAATTTCATGACGGCAGCTGGTACACCGGTAGCGCATGCAGCCCACATCAAAAGGCTTCTAACAGCGATACAGGAACCCGACAGAGTGGCTGTTATCAAGTGTAAAGCACATACATATAGCCAAGACCCAATATCACTTGGTAACAGCCGAGCAGACGAGGCTGCTAAGTTAGCAGCCGGTACCCCCAGACAGACAGACACCACACAACTGATGGTATTTAATACCGTCAACACACAGAAATTGTGTGAAATGCAAAATTTGTGTTCCACACAGGAAAAGGCAGTTTGGAGGGCAAAGGGATATGGCCAGGAGTCCTCAGGACTCTGGACAGATGGACAGGGTAAACCAGTGGCACCCAGAGCATACCTTCCAAGTTTGGCTGAAGCAGCACATGGGCTGACTCATCTAGGCAAGGAAGGGATGTGCAAGTTGGTAAGAGCATATTGGTGCGCCCCAGGATTTTCTTTCCATGCGGGAAAGAGAGCAATGTCATGCCTCACCTGCTTGAGGAAGAATATCGGAAAGGCAATACCAACAGAACCATCTCATATCCCACCCACAGGCGGTCCTTTTCAGGTAATTCAGATTGATTTCATACAATTACCCCCTTGTCGAAATTTGAAGTATGTACTAGTTTGTATAGATGTGTTTTCAAATTGGGTCGAAGCATTTCCTGCGGCCACAAATACCGCAATGTTTACTGCTAAGAAAATTGTACAGGAATTTGTGTGTAGATACGGTATCCCTAGAATAATTGAAAGTGATAGGGGTACCCATTTTACAGGTGATGTCTTTCAAGGAATGTGTAAGTTGATGGGAATTGATAGTAAGCTGCACACTCCGTACCGCCCTCAGGCGAGTGCGAAAGTAGAAAGAGTGAACAGCACTATTAAAAATAAATTGAGCAAAGTTATGGCGGAAACAGGATTAACATGGCCAGAAGCTTTACCCATTGTATTATACAGCATCAGAACCACTCCCAGGTCCCCTCTTAATCTGTCCCCTTTTGAAATTCTGTTTGGTCGACAACCGCATGTCATGATTAACCCTCAGGATGATTTAAAGTGTAACAATGAAGTGACTGTAAAGTATTTGGTTAAGATGAGTAAACAGCTAAAGAATCAGAATGATAATTTGAAGTTAGTGATTCCTGATCTGCCAGATAGTAATTGTCATGACATTGAACCTGGGGATTATGTAATGATACGGAATTTTCTACGCTCAGGTTGCCTTATTGACAGATGGGAAGGACCATACCAAGTCTTATTGATTAGCACGACAGCATTGAAGGTTGCCGAGAGAGAGACTTGGGTTCATTCGTCCCATTGTAAGAAGGTTGCTGATCCAGAGAGGTCCCGTGATAAGGAACAGACAGTAGAGGAAGTTGTATCACTGGAGTGTCTGTTTCAAGAGGACTGAGACGGCACCTGAGCATTGAGAATAATAAGATCGGAGGCAGTTGTCGATTCCCTGTTCCCTTTTATTGTTTTTCTCCACTTCCCATCCCATCTCCCTCAATTGTTTCTTTCCCCCTTCTCATTCTTCTCCATTTCCTCCTATAAGATGGACTTGCCCCAAGAGACTGTGATCCGGATTTTCCTGTTGACCATGATGTTGACCAGAGCAGTCTGTTCCGGCGAGAGTACCATGGAGGTCGAGAGAGGTTCTGGAATGGGTTCTGATGACAGAGATGGAGGCGTAGATTTCCAAGAACAACATAATCACCGAGTAAAGGCGAGTATCAGAAAACGATCTGGTAGCATCGACAATAGAAGAAATTGTGAAGGATTGTTAGCTGAAGAGAACTGTATCTGTAGACTCTGTGACAGTGTAGTTGAGGATGGGTGTATCAAGAAATGCCAATCCAGTTTTAATATCCACATGGACCGGCATCCATTGAGTGACTATCACTCCTTAGTGGGTAAAGTGTTAAATCAGACAGATTGTTGGGTATGCTCTCAAGTACCTCAAGGCCATAGCAAATCAGGATTAGTGCCCTTCCCTTTAACCATAGGGGAGGTACTTGAGCTAAGTGGTGGGAGGCCGGTGGACAGGAGGTTTAATATCTCCAGTCCTCCTAGTTTGAAGCTCCACCAATATCATGTGGATAGATCCCTAGTATGTTTTAACATTTCCAATCCCCGAAAGCCGGGAAATTGGGAAGTGTCATGGAATAACCAAACCATGATCTTTTCATACAGAGCCGATAGAATGCCTACAGATACAGAACTTATACGCCACATAGCCGGTAGCGGAAAATATTTCCGATATAGGTATACCCTAGGAAGTAGGACCATGAGAGTTGGAGAGGTATCACCAGGATACTGTGCACATATCGTACAAACTGATACGTGTACTAAACAGATGGGAGAATTAGGGTTAGGAGATTTCATATGGAAAGTGTGTAATATGGTAATGTCCTACTCCGTCCCATATGTTCTCCCCGATGATGCATATTTCATATGCGGGAGGAAGGCGTATAAGTGGCTTGCCCCAAACTCAGAAGGGTTATGTTATATTGGAAAAGTACTGCCTGAAGTAATGACCGTATCCCACACTAAAATGAAGGATATTCACCGCAGTGCCCAAGCTCCTTATACTCACACTCATTACGAGCACATCGTTAAACGGCACCTGATAGAAAGAACAGAGCATCCGGCCTCTGACCTGATCCATGAATCCACCGGGATTCAATTCCTAATCGCGTTAGATATCACTCGTACCGCCAGAGGAGTGATAAATTATAAATATATATCTGCGCTTGCAAATTTATTAGACAATATCACTGAAATGTATGATGACACATTCAGGTATACCGGAAGGGAGCTCCAAGCTTATAAAACAGAACTGGTTCAGCATAGGATGATTCTCAATTATCTCACAGCTGTGACAGGCGGGTATTGTGTTACCCTAGCGACTCAGTATGGAATAAAGTGCTGCACATATATTACAAACAGCACCGAGGACCCGGCCGAGGTCATAGACCAAAAGATGGATGACATTTTGCAATTAAAATGGGAGTTCCGAAGGAAACACAATCTCACCCTTGCCGCTGTGGGTAATGAGCTGACCAGATGGGTGTCATGGTTGAACCCACGAAATTGGTTCTCTGGTTTAGGAGAATGGACTCAAGGAATTATCATGGATGTAGGGAAATTTCTTTTGTGTATTCTGGGTGTCATCATATTGATCGGTCTGATATTTAGATGCGTTCGGGTTTTAACAAAGTGTAAACGTAGCGCCCGAGTGATGAGTTTAAGAAGTGAAGATACTGCAATAACAACGACTGATTTGGTTTATGACCCAACGATAGAGACAATGTTGTGATGTAAATGTGATTCCACGGTCCGTTTCTTTCACCCGTTTCTCCTTTGTTTTCCTCCAAGGTACAAAGACATCCGCTTGGAAGAAGAATTTGACAACCTTTTACACAGACAACTGATGGACTATGCCATAGACCCCCATATCCCTAGTACCTTTAATTTTACGCTAGCCCAACATTTTTGTAAGTCTATGGACATTGAGAAAGCTTTTGCTCGCACTTTGACAAAAGCCCAAGGAGACTACAGTCAACATGTACATCGAGACAAGACAAGACACAAGACAAGACCTCAATCGGCAAATGTACATTAAACTCACATAGTTTACGACTGCATTTACCATAATTGCTTCTTATCTTCATCTCTACAACCTTCAGGTAATGACACACATAGTCGATAGGGAATATAGGCACAGATATCAGCACTCACATATCCCCCTATTCATGTATCATCAACTAAAATGTGCTCCCCCATTTTGTCGCAACCAAAAGCCGAAAAGAGCTCGGTAAAGTTTGACAGCCCATCCACAGACCCTTAATACGGGATAAGAAGGAATTCAAATGTATACTTCGCAATACCTCGAAGCTTGATTTAAAACACGTACGGCACGATGATACATGACCCCCCAAACATGGATTCATACATACACGCTTCTGCTATCTCACTAGGTCATACCGTTTTCCCACCTTCTCCTCTCCTCCCCTACCCAACCATAGAAATGTATTTACACATGACATATATTTTTCTCTTTTTGAAATGTTTTAGGAAGTGGCAGTTATTGGTGACTGCCAAAGGGTGGACTGTCAAAGTCAGAAAAATATCACGCTACGCACTGCCATATATGCACCTCATGCGAGTGCCTGCTGCGTGTGCATGAGGTCTCCCGTGCGTGCGCATACTCACAGTTGCGTGCACCCGCAGGCGCACGGTATGCGCATTTACGGTAGAGTTTATGTGCGTCTAGCGGGCGACTCAATCGTAACATATTTTAGTCATATAATGTATTTTGTAGATTATGGTCCCTTTGATAGAATCTGAAAGTTTAGTTAATATAGCATGTTCAGGGACAAAGAGATTCCTCTTTGTTTGATACGAAGGGTCAGACAGGGGTTACACAGTGGTGTTTAGTATCCATCGGAAGAGAATATAATTAGCAATATTCCGGTGTTGGTTTGAAGCGGATTACTCGCTCGTGCATATAGTTATGGACATAAGAAGTTTATGGACATTTACTATATTTGCACTTTATTACCCATGCGGCGGGAAACCCAGTTTCCCTCCCACCTGAGCAGTTTGAAATAGTCACAGCCCACCTGTATGAACCAACCTATGACCTTTTGGTATAATACAGAGACGAATTCCTGTGTCCAATGAACAATAAGAATGTAGGGACCATTGTACTGTACTGTGTGTAAGTGTATATAAAGACAAGCCGATCTGGGCCAGCTCTCTACTCTCTTCAACGGTTCTCATTGCTGATAATCGGGAGCTGGATATCCAGAAAGGCGCTCGCGATTGTTTCCCCTGGTGCGTAAGTTCTCTGCAACCATATTGTCTCTTATTTAATGTTATAAGCCATTCTCTCTCTCCTTCCCCTCCTTTAAATGTAATTGTATCTTTATTGTATTTTATGTGTAGTTATCCGGTTAGGTATTTTATGTTATCTTGGTAGTGTATAACTTGTATTGTATTATTCTTTTGCAATTGAACGTTCATTCATTTCCTTAAAAGGCGTTAGACCCTTAGACCGGTATTTGAGTGTTTATTATATTGCTAAGGGGTTTTCAGAGCGTCACATACGCTCATACAGCTTTTAAACTAACAAGGTTACACTGTGTTGCATTTACACCTTATCACTGCACAAGGGTTTACAGTATAAGTACATTATTTATGGTATAGTTATAAAGGTTTAACTCTGTGAGCGTCAGCGCCGCTTGTGATCTCCTCGTGGTCTCGAGCGTCTGCTACGCTGATAGCGTATCATTACGTTAGTCGGCAGCCTATAGCGTGCTTGCCTGTACGCTCTAAGCCGTGAGCGAATGTGCCGCTTGTGCGTCTCGTCCACGGCTAAGCGTTCGTTACGCTACGTGCGTACTCTTACGGTATTCCATACGCCAATTGCGTACTGTGTTCTTTAACCTTTTAGAGTGTTTTATACAAGGTATAGAATAGGCATTGTCAGTTCTGTAATACCTCTGGCTCAAAGCTACCCACCCTAGTGAATGATACCCTATCTTTGTCAGTCATATGTACCCATTCAGACAAAAATTCTTCAGCGTGTGGACCATATTTTCCACACATAATAAACCTCGCTGACCCCTTGGGCGGCGGCTCTACAACCTGAACCCTGGCTACCATACGTCCACCGCTTGTGCAATTGGATCCCATCGCGGTTTTTTTCCTTTTACGCAATCCCCAATGCACGACACGAATAGACGATGAAAGTTCTTAGAGCGATTTCACCCACTCCTTCTCCGCTGAGTACACGACTCACTCCAATAGTGACCACCGCGTACCCAGTGAGGTCCCTAATTGGTTTCTTTTTACTGGAAGTGTTAGGAGTGACTTACCTTTTCCAGTAAATATCCACCGCTGGAGATTTTCCTGAGAGAGACTAGCAAAAACTCCCTATGCACTTATACACAAATCACGCTTGCGTATGCTCTACACGGCGCTAATGATACCGCAATTTTACGCAAAAGCTCTTAAAAGGGATATCAAGTTGGGCTACATATTGCACCCACAAACATGCGGTCCAATTGCACAGCGTATAGGTACTTGTTACCTAGCTGCTGTACGACCACGAGTCGATGTACAAACTGCGACCCTCAGCCGGAGCGTAACAAAAAACCTTTTTACTTCAATACTACACAATGCACAATTCCCTATTACGCTCCTCTGCAAATCTCCTCACGATTTGCGTAGTTCAATCTATACTAACATGAGTCAGCTGCCTCACGCCGCCAAGCCTCCACATACTTGGTGTACCAAACGACGGGATCCCAAATTCCACGGGGTTCAACCCACTCACTCCTGCTTTCACTCACTCAAATACGCTTTGTTTTTCTGTACAGAAAATTTCCACTTGTTCTGATCAGCAGCTTTTCCCCCAGAGGCAATACAGTTTAAACAAAAGTCTTCTACTAATCTGCTTTTGAAACCGGATAGTTATGTGCTATTGTAGCATGGCTACTGTCCCACCTTTTAACTGAATGAAACTATCGTGTAATTTGTACTTAGCGTCCGCACTCTTATGCAGTTTGCGTAAACACGCGACCGTGCGTGTCTTTTACACTGCGTGCGCGGTCCTGTACTTTGTCCGAGCCACGTGTACAAAACCGTGCGTCCGCAATAAAACAAATCCCACAACCTTTATAAATGTGAGCAATGCTAACTATAATCACTCACAAACACAATCCCCACTTGTTCTGTGTAACCCTTTACGACTGGGCCAGACCTGCGTGTTGTGCTTTATATTTACTTCCTTAAATACTTTTATTTTAAATTTAACTATATAGCAACAAATTTATCTGATTTCACACAGATCTAAACAAATCTAGCAATCTAAATCTTGTGGCAACAATGTGAGAGGGTATCCAAAGTATCAGTGCCCTTTGTGTACGCTTTTGGCGCCAAAAAAAATTCCCAGATTTTTAAATAGCTTTTTTCCTGTTTTACGGGTTCTATCAGCACCTCTGCAGACCAGACAGAGCAGATGCAATCTAACAGCACACAAATAGGGTTTTCAGAACATCCACCAACCAGGAAAAGGTTACGTAAGATAACTTTCCAACCTTTGCTGATAGATTAAGTCTGCTATGACCTGTTAGGCTGTGAGCATGTGAAAACCGGATCAAGCCCCCAATCGTAAACGTCGGTTTACATACAGGACTAAAAGCAACACTTTAAAAAGACATTTAATACACTTTAAATGGAGCCTCTGCGGCCGCTGTAATCAATCCTTAGCCTACGTACTTTTTACACCATTAGCGTACAGAGCCCCGCACCGTGTACGTACTTTGCGTACAAACGCTGCGCTGGCCGTACAAAGTACACGCAGTGCGTACACACCCAAAGATACTCCATGAGCACTTAGCAGCTACACGTGTGACTGAAATACACTTATAACCTTAGCAGGGAAAGGAGACACGACACCAGATTGTATTTAAAATGCCGGGTTCCGACACACCAACATATAATTACTGAAAGGGGGTTACAATAACAATACAATACAATAGAATAATGGCTACAGTCAATGGTACATACGTTTTTGGTTTCGCCTGCGCTTCCCGGCCGGTCCTCAGTCATCAAGGGAGATGACCTTCAGAGTCTGTGTGTGACCGGGCATGCAGCTGGCTCTTTTATACAATAGTCCAAAACCTAACACAATGGGTACTGTAATCCCTTTGTCCATTGGACACAGGGATGGTCATTTACAGTACAGGAGAGGTCATAGGCCGGTTTGAAAAGGTTGGCGATGTCTGTTCCAGGGTCACTTGCAGATGTTCTCCTCTGGGTTCCCGCCGCATACCAAATAAACAGTAAATACAGTTAATATTTATATTCTGCTCCTGCGCATAAATATACGCAGGAGCGTGCAATCTTCTGCAAACCAACACCGGAATATTGCCCTTAATATACCCTACAGGTGGATACCAAACACCACCTTATAACCTAGTTCTGTCCCCTCCTATCCTGTAAAGGTGAATCCCTTTGTTCTGATACCATTTAAACTATTGTAACTTGCTGGTGTGGTGCAGGGAGACTATGTGTACATTGTGCACTATTTGGATTAAATATGTAATGTGTTTTTATGGCTTTTCCATGCGATCACAAACTCTACCGCAATTACCCATACCACGCGCTAATACGCAGGACTGCGGGAGTGACCATACGCAAATTGCAAATATGTGCACGCACGGCAGAACAAGTCCGCGAACAGAGGCCATCTGTGTGTAGTTTGTACGTGATGTGTGTACTTCAATATTTTTCGACTTCGACAGAGGCAACGCCGCACGGGATGCCGGCGTCACATTACCGATAGCTGGCATCCCGATCATCCGGACAGCGGGGCGTGCTGGTGTCCAGCCGCGGGGCGAAGGGGAGGTTTAGTCAGAAGAAGGGGGGTTAAGGTTAGGTTGCAGGGCCAGGAAAGTTAGGGTTAGGGTCCGGGGAGGGAGGGTTAGGCACATAGCAGGGGAGGTTAGGGCTAGGCATCAAGCGGGGAGGGTTAGGTTTAGGCAGCAGGAAGGGAGGGTTAGGCACAAAGCAGGGAGGGTTAGAGTTAAGGGAGGGTTAGGGTAGGGTGCAGAGAAGGGATAGGGGGCTTACTGGAGGGCTGTCGGGATTCTGATGGATGGGATGCCGCTGTCGCCACACAAAGAATTGAAAATGGGACTTATCTTGTGCTTGTCTGATCGCAATTATTCTCACTGTACTTTCACATTTCAAGATCATATGTCCTCCTCACATCACAAAAATTTCATATGGAGGAAACAGACTCATATACAGTGAAGTACAATTTAATGAGTTAAAATTCACATACATAAACACAATCACATAAACATAGACTAAAAACACTCCATAAAAGGTTCCTTTTAAAATGTCCACACAAAAGGCAGTGATTCCTATAATAGTGCAAATAGGCAAAATTATCAGCTGATTCAGAACCGCGTTAGTTCTGAAAAAGTATTACATTGTAGAAGAGTCCCGGACACTCCAGTTCTCTCTGATACTGCTGTCCCTCCTGTTGCCGTATGGGAATCCTGCATTTACACTAACGCGTTTCGACCTCCGCAACTGAGTTTTTTTGTCAAGGTTAATGGCATATTCTAACCGCCAGCATCCCGTACATCGGAAAATTATACTGATCCCCATAGTCCTACCAGCATTATGGCAGATATGCAGAGTAGTGATCTTTTAAAAATCTTAGAAATGAAATGTGAAAACGTAGTGGCATACTGCATATGTGGCATCGAGGCACTTCCAAATTTGCCAAATATACTGTATATCTTGAAGGACTTTTGGGCCTGATTCAGAGATGTCCAAAATGTGTGACACTACCGAAATGGACGCGACACGCCTGCGATCGAGTGGCCATCCCCCTTTACCTACCTTAAATGCTCATTGTCTGTCTCCCACTTTGCGTACTAGCAAATAATTGTTACATTGAGTCCATCTTTGAACCAGGCTCTTGATCCCGGCTGCTGGGGTTGTCTATCAGGTGTGCATGACAATGTGGGTGTGTTTTATGGGTGGGAGAGTACTGTATGTACTGACATATTGGTTTACAAGAGCTAGGCACCCCCAGCGTGATGTGGCGACTCCCCCATTCTTGTATGACCACTCCCCCAGACTTACATAATTAAAAAGTTTGAAGTGTGTGTAACCCCTGGTTGCTCCCTCTAAATACAATACCGGGGTTACTATTTCCTTATGACAGAGTGCCTCCACCCAAGCAGTTGTTATACCAACCCAGGCTTGCTTGGGAAAGCTGTGGCCAGTAAGATGATATATACTGATTCACATGTATGTTGGTAATTATCTGAGTTGGTTTACCTGGTTTTCTTCTTTTGTCTTTCAGATTCGGATGTCCAGAAGACTGAAAAACGAAGTCCCTTTCAACGGTGAGTATTTATTAATATAACAGTAATACATACACAAATTAGGTTAATCACAGAATGACCAATCCCTTACCTTATATACCCAGACAGTTGTAGATTCAGAGATTAACTGTAACGCAATACATACAATAGTGGGATAATATACCCCACGATACAAATATACATAAATGAGTACTTTGCATGCAATACATCAAACGTGTTATTACCCCGATTACCTAATTGGTAATAATGGTAGCTACCATGACCTAATATGTTCCACTGCAGTCTGCCAGTTACTATAACTGGTTGGGTATACCCTTTTTATTCGTTGGTGCACTGTTGGGGCCCAATTTAATATAAGAACTCCTCAGGCTGTAGTCCTTTTAGGGAATATGAAGGACGGATAGTGTTCCCATATAGTAAGTGTCTCTATAAAGTTAATCCAGCTGTGTTACCTGGTCCGAAATCATGAAGAGAACGGGGAAATAAATACAATGATCGCTGCTACTCGCTGGTCTATTGTATGCCGGATGGGTGTATATCGTAGGATTTCAGGTGCGATATCACACTTTAGATGATCAGTGTGCCCGAAAAATGGTTGCCTAACACACTCCTTGTTATCCCGGTGGTATAGAATTTTCATAAGTCCTTTAATTAATATCTGTATAGGACTCAAAACCCTCTCAACTGCTGGTAAAAATCCCCTGATTAAATAATTATCTCAGGGTGACTACTGCGTTTACAGCCCTTCCGGAGTGTCATTTATACCGCAAAAGTATAATCCATGCAAAAGTGTCTCAGTCCACTTGAGGGAACGATAATATGGCACCTTAATACTCTTTCAGAGTTCACTGTAATATGCTGCCCTGCAATGATTACTTCAGGTGAGTGACTGAGTATCCTGCTTTATTTAAATTATTCCCAATTTTTAGAGACTGTATTGGGATGGTTCTTTGCCACCTCAGATGTCCCCCAACTTATACTAGGGATCCCTAGTGTCTTTAGTTGCTATAGTGTCTTTCTGCAATATCATCCGTCTCTTATTTAGGATACTCCTCCCCCAGCACAGGGCTAGCTTGATCACTATGGCCTTGGTCCCATTAGTCTCTCCCCCAATTACCTCAGGCTGCAGTCGTTTGCGTATTTTACCTCTAGGGGGAGACAGCCTGACCTCTTTATAGCTCGTTCGTGTCCGGCTCTCCTATACTCAGTCAGCCTTGACGATTACAGACTCCGGGCATTCCCTGCCTGAATTGATGACGGATCTCGGGTTGTTACAGCACCGCCAGCATCGCTATTTCCCGGCGCCGTAAGGTTAGTCTCCTTACCGCGGACCTGACACCGTCCTTATCATACGGTCCTCAGCTCTTACCCACATTAGCTGGTGGATATGAACACTGGTTCAACCCCGATCACTAGCTCCGGGGATGACGTGCGCCTCTCTCACACACTGCTCCCGTCCGTCTCTCCTCAGCCTCGTCTCCCGCTTCTCTCACGCGCCCCTCAACAGCTCTCTCAATCCGGGCACCCCCTAGTCGGCACGAGGGACTTCTGGAAAAGTCTCTCTAGCCCTGCTCGTGCCAATGTGCCACGTTACCCAGTACCAGATTTACTGTTTACTGTACATATTCACCACCAGCAACCCTCTATTATATACATAGTACAAGTGTTACATTAAACAGCTGGAGTAGATTTCATATATTTACACAGGCAGTACACAGATAGACTATATTTTATATATTTACACAGGCATTAAATAACTATTATATATACATATATATATATGTAGTCCTCAGGGAACAGTTATCCTCCTGTATCTCCTCATGAGCATTCATTTATTTAAAGGGCTACATGTGGTTACATAAAAGAATACTTCTATGCCCCATACTGATTGCAACTTCAGTCGTAATTAGGTAGTAATATACTGCACATTGGCCTAATTTAGATGTGGTTGGAGAGTGCGATGCCCTAGCATGATGATGCAGCAGGAGGCGTCTGGTATAAGTAGATGCTTCCTGCATGCATTAGTGATCCATGCTGCATCCTAAGATGCATGTAGCCCCCGTTTTGAAGATGTGATGGGTCCAGAGTATGCATCATCAGATGCAGACTTCCTGGACCCGGGTGTCTGAATTCTACAGCCAGCCTGAGTAAGCTTCAGCTTACACAAGCTGGCCAGTGCCTGCAACCAATGCAAATTGCGACCAACCGATGGTCTTGGTGGTGATTCGATGATGTATCCTCAGATGCAGCACTCGGATCTCGCAGATGCTAACAGGAGGCATCTACTACAGATGCCTATCTCCTACAGACACTTCCTGTTGCATTTAGTGTAGGGATGAGCGGGTTCAGTTCTCTGACAATCGAACCCGCCCGAACTCGAGGATCCAGGCCCAGATCCGAGTCAGGCATGGTTTTTCGCGCCTAACTCAGATCCGAAAATGAGGCAAACGTCTTTATCCCGCTGTCGGATCTCGCGGGTTTTAGATTCTATATAAGTCACCGGTGATCGGCGCCATCTTCACTCCGGACTTGGAGAGTGCACAGGATATGTTCCTTCTGTGTTGCTGTAGTTAGGGAAAGGGCAGGAAAGAACAATGGGGGGGGCAGGAGAGAGCAGAGGGGGGCAGGAGAGAGCAAAAGGGGCAGGAGAGAGCAGAGGGGGGCAGGAGAGAGCTGCTTGTGCCTATGTGCTGTTTCAGTCACTGTGTAGGGCTCTGCACAGTATAGTAGTGCATTGCACTAGCATACTGTGGCTGTGTATAGGACAGACCAGGTGTTCTCTGTCTATAAGGGGCTGTGTATGCTGTACACTTTGCTATATATCTCTGTGTGATCCAAAGCCAAAAATATATTTCATTTAATTGGTGCATCACTCAGTACTGCGGCTGCCGTACACTAACACTAGTGCCATATCTGCGTGGGATCCAAAGTCAAAAATATTTTTAATTGGTGCATTGCTCTGATTACTAGTACTGCGGCTGCCATACACTACTGCTACATATCCTCTGTGTGTGATCCAGAGCAAAAATATATTTCTATTGGTGTGTCACTCTGACTACTATTACAGTGGCTGCAGTATATTACTGCTATATATCCACTGTGTGTGATCCAAAGCCAAAAATATATTTATAATGTATTATGTATTTGAAAGGTGTGCTCTGCCTGCTGTATCTGAAAGGGGTGAACTGTCCATCCATCCAGGAGCTCTGCCCCAGTGTAAAATTAAAATAAAAAAAGCTAAAAACAAAAAGCCTAAAATTATAATTCTAAACAAATATATCTATTTTTTTGTTTGTGCTGTATCTCAGTGCACTATACAATTTTTATTTTACTTTCATAAGTACTGTGACACTGCCGGTCAGACCGCAGTATATTATTTCCTACTCATAAATGCATTGTGCTATGCTGTCGGTGTAGTCAACCGCAGTGTGTAATTATCTACTATATAATAGCCCTGTGATTCTGTGCCTGGGTTTCTAACGCTGGGCGTGGCTAGGAGCTCTCATTGGGTTAGTGGCAGGTCTATCACACCCAGCCCACAGCTGATTGGCCGAGAAACGCCCTCCCACAGGTTACATCCAATGGGAGGCTCTGCCCTTTACCTGTTGTGTTTTCACAGAGCAGAATTAGCAATGGGACTGATGGAGCTGCAGCTCCAGCCCCACACCCCAAAATAGTCCCACTGCATCTGCAGCAACACACCCTCCGACAATGTACACATAAACATTGATGCAAATTCGAAAAGGGGGCGTGGTCACGAGTACAGCTGCGTGGCCACGCCCCTTTTCCTATATTTTCAATGGAAGCTTGGAGAGTCAAAAAACGGTACAGACCATAAAAAAAAATGGACTGTACCTGCCAAAAAGGTACAGCTGGAGGGTATGCCACTGCATCTGTAGCAAGTCTCTGTGCTGAAGATAGGGGAAAAAACATCCTTTTACTGCAGCGTCCTATGGGGGGTCATTCCAAGTTGATCGCTGGCTGCATTCGTTCGCTGTGCAGTGATCAGACAAAAACTTGGCACTTCTGCGCATGCGTATGCAGCGCAATGCGCACGTGCGGCTTACTATTACAACGAACAATGTAGTTTTACACAGGGTCTAGCGATAATGCTTTTCAGTCGCATAGGCAGCCGCAGAGTGATTGACAGGAAGAGGGCGTTTTTGGGTGTCAACTGACCGTTTTCAGGGAGTGTTCGGAAAAACGCAGGCGTGGCTGGCCGAACGCAGGGCGTGTTCATGATGTCAAATTAGGAACTGAATGGTCTGAAGTGATCGCAAGCGCCGAGTAGGTCTGAAGCTGCTCCGAAACTGCACAAAAAAATTTGTAGCCGCTCTCCGATCCCTTCATTCCCACTTCTGCTAAGCTAAAATACACTCCCAGTGGGCGGCAGCATAGCGTTTGCACGGCTCCTAAAAACTGCTAGCGAGCAATCAACTCGGAATGACCACCAATGTCTTGCTGCCAGTCCACCTGCCCCCTCCGGCATCAACAATCCCCACTCCCTAGCCGCACCGCAGGTGGAACAAAAGCTGCTGCGGCCACCGGCATAGATGTGTATGAAAGCGGCGCAGCGGAAGACTTTCATAGGCCTCCCTGCGCCGCATACTCTCTGAGCCCCGGAGCCTGCTCTGCGTGTGACACAGAAGTGCCTCCCCGCCACAGCCGCACCCAGATGCCCAGAGGCCCTGACTCCGCAACACAGCACCTGGCCTGCCGGCCTGGAAGCCCAGAGATGGTTAATGTAGCGGATAGAGAGGGTGATATCGCGGAGGGTAATGTCTGGACGCTGAATCAATGTAAAAGGTGACAGTGCTGTGCACTGCAGTGGGTGTGCAGTCAGGGCCGTTGCTAGAGTGTTCGGCGCCCCCCTGCAAACTATAAATTTGCACCCTCGCATACTTTACAAACGCACAGCGCACATAATGACCCCTGTAGTAGAGACACTTACACATGTCATGCCCCCTGTACCAGTGCCGCTTACACACGTAATGCCCCCTGTACCAGTGACGCTTACACACGTAACACCCCCTGTACCAGTGACGCTTACACACGTAACGCCCCCTGTACCAGTGTCGCTTACACACGTAACGCCCCCTGTACCAGTAACACTTACACACATTATGCAGCAGTCACACATACACACACAGACACATATATATACAAACACACACACATACATACTGTACATACATTACACACATACACAGTCACACATATATACAGTATACACAGACACTGTATATATACACACACACTCACTCTCTTTCCAGACACTTATCTAATGAAGTCTGGCTGGCCGAAGCTGTAGCAGATCATCCTCCTGCTGCAGCATGGTCCAGTGTAGCTCCGCCCCTTACTCCCATCTAGCTCCACCCACTTTTTTGCTCCCTCCCGGCCACTGAATGTCACACAGGGGAGGGGAGGGGGGAGAGGAGATTTTGTGCTGTCGGCGCCGAGGGGGAGAGGAGGCTTTGTGCTGTCGGCGCCGAGGGGGAGAAAAGGTTTTGTGCTTCCGGCGCCGCTGCATGTGTGTAGTGTCACTGACACTGCACAGCACTCTCACCTTTTACTTTGATTCAGCCAGTCACACAGTTCTGCCAGCCAGTCACTATTGTTAGCACCAGTGTCCCAACACGCCGCATTACAGGGAAGTAGACGCACTACATAAACTACAGCTCCCAGCAGCCCTTAGCGCCGAAGCATTCCGCCCCTAAGGGCTGCTGGGAGCTGTAGTTTATTGCGTACATCTTCTTCCCTGTAATGCGGCACATTGGGACACCGGCGCGAACAATAGTGACTGGCTGCTGTGCGAGTCTCTGGGAGAGCCGCTGCCAAAAGAAGGACAGCAGCTTAGCTGCTGACAGGAGGAAAAGCAGGATAAGCATTACCCGCCCCTCCCCCACTCGCAGTACCTCCGGGCCCCATCCGCGGCACCCTCACACACCCCCTCCAGCTCCAGCAATAGCTCCGGACCCCTCCCCCACCCGCAGCGACCCCGCACCCGTACCTCCCGCCACACTACCCCATCCACCCCTCCCCCACCAGGGGGAACCCCGCAACTGCTCCTCCCCCACCCGCAGCGCCTCCGGACCACCACCCGCGGCACCCACGCACCCTCCCCCACCTATGGCACCACCGCAACCGCCCCTCCCGTGGCACCCCAGGATCCCATCCGCCTCTTCCCCGCACCCCCTACTCCCCCAACCAAAGCACCTACTAGGTGATTCACCAGGACCTGCGTGCGCTGTTCACGCCGTTGCAAGGGGCTTCCACCCCTTAACCATTGCACGCCCTTTGTCCGTGCAATATTTAACCACTCACACAATTATGATTGGAGGTAATACTCCATATAATAAAAATATTGCACGCCATAAGGGTGTGCAAGGGTTAAGGGGGCGTAGCCCCATAGGACAGTGTGAAGAGCGCCCGTAGGGCGCGATGAATCACCTAGTTATATATATTTCTGATTCATTTGTGCAACACTGTAACCGCTGGTGTGTGATATAAAGAATACTGCTAGATATTTTTGACACATTTGTGCGACACTGTAACCACAGTGTGTGATAGAAAAAATTATATATATATATCCAGTCTCGGAGAGTGTAGTGAGAGGACGTGTCTCCGTCCTCAGTGTCTGTGTGGGTACGTGAGAGTGGGGTTGCAAGTCTTGTGCTGTGTTGTGCTGCTCAGTCCAGTCCAGTGCAGTCAGTAACTTATGCTGCATCAGTCCAGCCAGTCACAGTGTTGGTGTCCTCTGCTGCTATATGTCCCCAGTGCTGCTGGCTGCTGTATAAGTCCCTTGCATGTTTGCTGTGTTGTCTTGCATCAGACAAGGGGTAGTGTCTTGTGCAGCATCAGTCCAGTACATACTTGCCTACCTGACCCTCTCCATGAGGGAGAAAATGCTCTGTTCCTGGACTTTCCTGGTAATGTATGATTGCCATCACCTGTGGTGAAACACCTTTCTTATCAATTAACTAGCTCACCACAGGTAATGGCAATCATACATTACCAGGAAAGTCCAGGAACAGAGCATTTTCTCCCTCATGGAGAGGTTCAGGTAGGCAAGTAAGGTCCAGTGACCAGTCACAGTGGTGGTGTCCTCTGCTGCCATATAGCCAGTGTAGCTGTATAAGTCCCTTTCAGTGGTGCTGTGTTGTCCTGCATTAGACCAGTGGAAGTGTCTTGTGCAGCATCTGTCCAGTGACCAGTCACAGTGGTGGTGTCCTCTGCTGCCATATATCCAGTGTTACTGGCGTATAATTCCCGTGATATTGCCGTATAATTCCTGTGATACTGCCGTATAATTCCTGTGACATTGCCGTATAATTCTCGGAATACTGGCGTATAATTCCCATGATTTTGCCGCATAATTCCTGTGATATTGCCATATAATTCTCGGAATACTGGCGTATAATTCCTGTGATACTGGCGTATAATTCCTGTGATATTGCCATATAATTCTCGGAATACTGGCGTATAATTCCTATGATATTGCTGTATAATTCCTGTGATATTGGCGTATAATTCTCAGAATACTGCCGTATAATTCCAGTTATCCTGCCGTATAATTCCATATAAATCCATATAATCACGTATGAATACAGTCCAGTGGTGCTGCTATATAAGTTCAGTGGTGCTGTCCTGTGCTGTATATTATTTACTCCAAATAAAGGAGTTATTAATATTTAATCCAAATAATTTTTACAGGGTTTGCTCTGTGAGGTGTAGGGGTACGCTCTCTTGTGCCGCATATTGTGTTATATAACTCCAGAAAAATAATGGAAACAAACATTTGGAGGATAAAATAGGGAGAGATCAAGAACCATTTCCTTCTAGTGCTGAAGCTGCTGCCACTAGCCATGACATAGACGATGAAATGCCATCAACGTCGTCTGCCAAGGCCGATGCTCATTGTGATAGTAGAGGGCATGTAAAATCCAAAAAGCCAAAGTTCAGTAAAAAGACCAAAAAAAATTAATTTGAATGGTCTGAGGAGAATCGTAAACTTGCCAATATGCCATTTATGACACAGAGTGGCAAGGAACGGCTGAGGCCCTGGCCTATGCTCATGACTAGTGGTTCAGCTTCACTTGACGATGGAAGCCCTCATAACTGAGGCCTTGACACTTATGTTGGTGTTAGACATGCATCCGGTATATGCCATTAGTGCAGTGGGATTGATGGAGGTATTGTGTCCCTGGTATCAAATCCCATCTAGATTCCACTTCACTAGGCAGGCGATAGCAAGATAATTAAAATTACTTTGCCAATTAATTCCAGTGATTTGGACGTATAATTATTAATTACAGTAATTTTGCCAATTAATTCCAGTGATTTGGACGTATAATTATTAATTACAGTGATTTTGCCTATTAATTACAGTGATTTGGATGTATAATTACAGTGATTTTGCCAATTAATTCCAGTGATTTGGATGTATAATTATTAATTACAGTGATTTTGCCAAGTAATTACAGTGATTTGGACGTATAATTACAGTGATTTTGCCAATTAATTCCAGTGATTTGGACACATAATTATTAATTACAGTGATCTTGCCAATTAATTCCAGTGATTTGGATGTATAATTCCAGGGATTTTGCCAATTAATTACAGTGATTTGGATGTATAATTCCAGTTGGAATTGTTTGTGTCGCTTGGCTTAGTCATACGGCTACCTCATTGAACCTCTTCGACATCTTTGCATGAGGTGCTGTTTGGGGCCTAGTTTTTGAAAAGTGCCATCCTGTCTGACACTGCCGTATGAGTCCAGGGGTACTGCTGTATTAGTCCTGGGGTACTGCCATATAAGTCCACCAATTGCAGAATTTAAAAAAAATGACAGGGACGTGCTGGAGATGCTGTCAGTGGACCGAACAATTGTGGGCCACTCTCGACATTCAGCAGCTGCGTGACACTACTAGATGGGCCAGGTGGTTGTGTCGCTTAGCTTAGTCATACAGCAACCTCGGTGCACCTTTTTTTCTTCTTTGCATCATGTGCTGTTAGTTGTTGATTGTTTGTGTCGCTTGGCTTAGTCATACAGCTACCTCATTGCACCTCTTCTACATCTTCGCATGATGTGCTGTTTTGGGCCATTTTTTTATATCTGCCCTCCTGTCTGCAGTGCCACGCCTAGATGGGCCAATTGTTTGTGTCGCTTGGCTTAGTCATACAACTACCTCATTGCAATTCTTTTTCTTCTTTGCATGATGTGCTGTTTGGGGCCTTTTTTTTTATATCTGCCCTCCTGTCTGCCACTGCAGTGCCACTCCTAGATGGGCCAGGTGTTTGTGTTGTCCACTTGTGTCGCTTAGTTTAGTCATCAAGCAACCTTGGTGCAACCTTTTTGGCCTAAAAACAATATTGTGAGGTGTGAGGTGTTCAGAATAGACTGTAAATGAGTGGAAATGATTGTTAATGAGGTTAATAAAACCGTAGGAGCAAAATGACCCCAAAATTCTGTGATTTTAGCTGTTTTTATGTTTTTTTCTCTCCAAAAATCATCCAGATCCAAAACCAAAACCAAAACCCGAAAGGGTGGTTTTGGCAAAACCAAGCCAAAACCAAAACACGAAAGTGGAATTAGAACCAAAACATGAAAAGTGCCAGCCGCACATCTCTAATAAATATGAAGGTTTTTTTGCAAGCAGTGTAAATAGTAATACTGGCTGCTTTTTACATGTAGACCAAAAATGCTGGACAGCTTTATTTTTACACTACAGTTTAGATTTAACTTTAGATTCAACTGGGGCACACCATTCCCAAATGTAAATCTCTCTGCATTTTTATATCTCAGGAAAAGGGGAGGTATGGGCTTGGACTGCACACCCTCATTTTAAACTTAATAAGATGTTCTACAATGCTGAGACTTGTAGTACCATGCAGGTGAAAGAAGAATACATGTGCACACTCTAAGCACTAAGAATACTGATAGTCAAAATAATTTTCTTACAATTAACAGCAGGGGTTAATGGCAGTATCAAACACGGGGTAACAGTGGTATATCAGGAGCTACAGTAGGTGCTGTGCTTCTGCTACTAGGGCATTTCACATAATAAAGATGGTTGCAGTCTGCACATGTGCAGTAGCACATAAGGTTGGCTGTTGCACCTCCCTGTAGCCTCTGGGTCACAGTGCCCAACATGTATGCACAGAGAGGAGACAGTGCCGGAGCACACTGCTCTCTTATACCCCTTTTACACCACCTGAAATATCCCGGGATTTTGCGCGCTCCTGGGACTGCAGGCGGTGTAAAGGGGTCCTTCTCCTAAACCCCGGGTCCACTTTCCCGGGAATCCAACATGGCATATACACAGGGTTGGACACGGGTAAGACCCGGGGTAGGAGGCGGTGTAAATGGGTAAGCCGTGTCAGCCAACCCGGCACCAATTTACAGCATGACAAACCTCCGGTACCGCAGTGTCCGGCAGGCAGTTGGGAAGCTGGGGGTCGCGGCGCACGCAGTCTATGCAGACAGCGTGCACCATGCTGGTTGCCATTCAGCGGCTGGGGACATGGCACATGCTTTCTATGCAGACAGCAGCGCCATGTCTGGAGCCTGGAAGCGCCGGAGGCTGCGGGCAGCACAGCAGCTTCCAGATTGCTGTGCTTGCCACTGACGAGACGCTCCGGAGTCCCGCTCTGCAGTGTTTCCCGGTGCATGGAGATGACATCATCTCTAAGTGCCGGCCCACAAGACACTGCACCCGGGTGCAGTGTAAACGGTGCCGATCCGGGAATATCCTGGATCGGCACTGCAGTGTAAATGGGGGGAGTCCCGGGTCTGACCTGGCTTGGAACCGTGTTCCAAATCCTGGATCAGACCCGGGATTTTGGTGTAAAAGGGGTATAACAGAGGGCCTAATTCAGACCTGATCGTAGATGTGCTAAATTTAGCACATTTATGATCAGTCTTCAGACATGCGGGGGGAGGCCCAGCACAGGGCTAGTCCGCCCCGCATGTCAGGCCCGACCCCCCCCCCTCCCCATACTGCAGTTTTTCCCAGCGGTGCGATCGGGTCAGAACTGCACATGCGCAGGCGCCGTAGTGATCGCCTCTGATTGACAGGCAGAAACAGTCGCTGGGCGGAAGGGAGCGGCACGGCGGCGTTTGGCTGCCGTTCTCAGAGCGCGGTCCGGCCAATGCAGGCGTGGCCAGACCGTGCGGGGGGGGGGCGGGCCGCAGCGACTTGTGCGGTGGGGCCGAGCCAGACATGTGGGGCGGACTAGCCCTGTGCTGGGCGTCCCCCCGCATGTCTGTGTCAGTGATCGTAGCTGTGCTGAATTTAGCACAGCTACGATCAGGTTGGATTGACCCCCCACTGTTAGCACCTTCCAGGAGCCAAAGGGCATCATAAAATATTAACAGTGCCTGTTCCAAAGCTGTTTTACTCTCTTCTCCTATTTTTTTTTTTGAACCAAGTATTATTTCTTAACAAAGAAAATCCAATTAGAACAGTATCCAACTATTATTAATTTTAAATAAAACAAGATACTAAATTAATATACAGTAAGTAAAATTTAACAATGAGATATCATACCTTTCTAAAATTAATTTAACAATAAAAAAGTATACACATTCATTTATTCCTTTTTTGCTTGAAACATCTGGAGATCTTTTGGAAAAATTGTTTTGATGCCAGGTAGCCAAGATATTTTATGGAGTGTCAACAAAGACAACCCACACAGTGTAGTAAGGATTAATCCAGCAGGACCAAATCTGATTATATTTAGGTTCTCAGCCCCTAGAAAGGTATATATGTCATTCATGACTTATGGTATCATTATCAAAAACTCAATCCATTTATAAAAGTCATGGACCTTCCTTAGCCATCCATGACCTTGCAATACACACCTTCCCTAAAGAAAGTAGGTTAAGCGCAAACTGTCAAACTGCCACTTCCATTTATCCAGGTTTTCTTTTAAGGTGGCTCAAACACAGCTGCCTGTGGAGGGTGTCAAAGGGAGAGACACTTGTCCTGCTATCGCAAGAAATCACATTCTGTCACAACTTACATTTGCTTACCACAATAGACACACCTCTAAAGGGCTACCATCAGAAATTGTGGGGCTTCAGACTGACAAAATAGGCAGTGCCATGGCGCTCCTGCCCCTATTTGATGTCACACATCATGATGTCATATATAGGTGGAGCACCGCAGACAGGGTCGGACTGGCCCTCAGGGGTAACAGGGAAACCACCTGTAGGCCCCACTGCCTGAGGGCCCACTCCTTCCCCTAGGGATTAGGTTCCAGACTGTGCACTTGTATTATACATGGTAGATATGTTGCATTACACTGCACTAAACTATTGTGTATTTCAAAACTCTGTGGAGACCTGCCACACCCCTAAGTATGGGCCCCTATAACTGCATCCCTGCCGGTGGGCCCTTCATGCCCCAGTCCAACACTGACTGCAGACCTGCAGGAACGATTCACACATGGATGATGTTTTTAAGTAGTCCTCCCTGTACAGCAGCATGTTGTTGTTGCTGCACAGCCTGGTGCAGATCCAGGTATCGGCAGCAGGTGCCAGAGGCGGACCCACCTCTCTGCCTGGGCTCAGGACTCCAATCCCGGCAGTCCCCCCCTGTTGGCGGCCCTGCACCTATATACCACATTTAGGGCAAAATTAACTAGAACATTCACTAAATTTCAATAACCTTAGAGGATATAAGTAAACTGTGTGCAAAATAGTTAATGAAACTGTTGATTGGAAGGTTCTAAAGCTACAGTATCTACACTAAAGTCTATAAAAGTATTGCAAATATTACAGAAGTTTATTAGGAGGTCCTATCATACTATACTTGCCTACTCTCCTGGAAGTAGCGGGAGACTAACAATTTTTGGGGGTAGACTACCCACACCCCCAGTAGAATAGGCAGATCTCCCGCATCCCACAATCTTTCTAATTGCAGGAATCTCTACGCCATTTGTACGGAGCAAGGCTAAATGATAAAAATCACATTGTAACCTCCCCCTTCACTGCGGACCTGCGAATCATGGCAATTTCCGGAGGTGGGGCTGGGCCTAATGATGTGAGAGTCCGCCCCCCCTCCCCTTCCCCCAAAGTGGCCAGTAGCGGCTCCTCTCCGGGCTTCTCTGAAAAAGTAGGGAAGTATGGATCCTATCTTCTGAGGCCAAGGGGACGCAGTCACCAAGTCGACAGTGACAATGTCGACATTCATAGGAATTTATTCAGAGTTGGTCAAATCAGCGACCCGCCAGCATTGGCAAACTGCACATGAGCAACGGCTGCATCGCGCCTGCGCAACCTTACACATTGCGAGCGTATCCTGGAAGGATGCAGCCGCAGTTTGATTGACAGCGGCGGGCATTTGGGGGACAGCGTCATGGCGTTGGGGGTCATGGCGAGCTCAATAGGGGCATTCTTGGAACATTTCCGGAGCGGCTGCGTGATGTCACACGCACCCGCTCCAATTAAGAACAATGGCGGCAAGCCATCTGACAGTGCAGCCAGGCTGCACCGCCAGGAGTCGACCTTAATTTTGAAGCATCCACAATTTAATTGCGGGCATATCTTGAGGCAGCGCTACACACACTGGGCGGCCTTGCCCTGTGCCGGGTGACCCCCCAGCATAGGAGGAGATGGACGCAGATCTGGCTGCGTATGCAGTGATCTGCGCCCATCTCTGAATAAGGTCCATAATGAGGACAAAAGAAGGTTGACGTTCATGATGATGACATGGTTATAATGTCGATATCATGTCAACACCTGTAAAATTTTAACATTGACAGAATGTTGACATTTGCATTAGACTAAGGGGTTTGTGTAAGGGTTGCCATTTGTGATTGATCATTAGGTTTAGTCTTAGTGGTAGGTATACCATTAAGGTTATTGTTAGGGTTAGCATTAGCGATATGGTTACCATCAGTGGTAGGGTTACCCTTCGGGTTAGCATTAGCAGTAGGGTTACCATTGGGGCTAGCATTAGTAGTAGGGTTACCATTTGGGTTAGCATTATTTGTAGGTTTGCTGTAATTAGTAACCCCTTGCTGCACAGTCTCCCTGATACAGTTGTTGGCGCCATGTAACTGGTAACCCCTTGCTGCACAGTCTCCCTGATACAGTCAGCGGTAGCCATGTAACTGGTAAGCCCTTGCTGCACAGTCTCCCTGATACAGTCAGCGGTAGCCATGTAACTGGTAAGCCCTTGCTGCACAGTCTCCCTGATACAGTCAGTGGTAGCCATGTAACTGGTAACCCCTTGCTGCACAGTCTCCCTGATACAGTCAGTGGTAGCCATGTAACTGGTAACCCCTTGCTGCACAGTCTCCCTGATACAGTCAGTGGTAGCCATGTAACTGGTAAGCCCTTGCTGCACAGTCTCCCTGATACTGTCAGCGATATCCATGTAAATGGTTACCCCTTGCTGCACAGTCTCCCTGATACAGTCAGTGGTAGCCATGTAACTGGTAAGCCCTTGCTGCACAGTCTCCCTGATACAGTCAATGGTATCCATGTAACTGGTAACCCCTTGCTGCACAGTCTCCCTGATACAGTCAGCGGTAGCCATGTAACTGGTAAGCCTTTGCTGCACAGTCTCCCTGATACAGTCAGCGGTAGCCATGTAACTGGTAACCCCTTGCTGCACAGTCTCCCTGATACAGTTGTTGGCGCCATGTAACTGGTAAGCCCTTGCTGCACAGTCTCCCTGATACAGTCAGTGGTAGCCATGTAACTGGTAAGCCCTTTCTGCACAGTCTCCCTGATACAGTCAGTGGTAGCCATGTAACTGGTAACCCCTTGCTGCACAGTCTCCCTGATACAGTTGTTGGCGCCATGTAACTGGTAACCCCTTGCTGCACAGTCTCCCTGATACAGTCAGCGGTAGCCATGTAACTGGTAAGCCCTTGCTGCACAGTCTCCCTGATACAGTCAGCGGTAGCCATGTAACTGGTAAGCCCTTGCTGCACAGTCTCCCTGATACAGTCAGTGGTAGCCATGTAACTGGTAACCCCTTGCTGCACAGTCTCCCTGATACAGTCAGTGGTAGCCATGTAACTGGTAACCCCTTGCTGCACAGTCTCCCTGATACAGTCAGTGGTAGCCATGTAACTGGTAAGCCCTTGCTGCACAGTCTCCCTGATACTGTCAGCGATATCCATGTAAATGGTTACCCCTTGCTGCACAGTCTCCCTGATACAGTCAGTGGTAGCCATGTAACTGGTAAGCCCTTGCTGCACAGTCTCCCTGATACAGTCAATGGTATCCATGTAACTGGTAACCCCTTGCTGCACAGTCTCCCTGATACAGTCAGCGGTAGCCATGTAACTGGTAAGCCTTTGCTGCACAGTCTCCCTGATACAGTCAGCGGTAGCCATGTAACTGGTAACCCCTTGCTGCACAGTCTCCCTGATACAGTTGTTGGCGCCATGTAACTGGTAAGCCCTTGCTGCACAGTCTCCCTGATACAGTCAGTGGTAGCCATGTAACTGGTAAGCCCTTTCTGCACAGTCTCCCTGATACAGTCAGTGGTAGCCATGTAACTGGTAACCCCTTGCTGCACAGTCTCCCTGATACAGTTGTTGGCGCCATGTAACTGGTAACCCCTTGCTGCACAGTCTCCCTGATACAGTCAGCGGTAGCCATGTAACTGGTAAGCCCTTGCTGCACAGTCTCCCTGATACAGTCAGCGGTAGCCATGTAACTGGTAAGCCCTTGCTGCACAGTCTCCCTGATACAGTCAGTGGTAGCCATGTGACTGGTAAGCCCTTTCTGCACAGTCTCCCTGATACAGTCAGTGGTAGCCATGTAACTGGTAAGCCCTTGCTGCACAGTCTCCCTGATACAGTCAGCGGTAGCCATGTAACTGGTAACCCTTGCTGCACAGTCTCCCTGATACAGTCAGCGGTAGCCATGTAACTGGTAAGCCCTTGCTGCACAGTCTCCCTGATACTGTCAGCGATATCCATGTAAATGGTTACCCCTTGCTGCACAGTCTCCCTGATACAGTCAGTGGTAGCCATGTAACTGGTAACCCCTTGCTGCACAGTCTCCCTGATACAGTCAGTGGTAGCCATGTAACTGGTAAGCCCTTGCTGCACAGTCTCCCTGATACAGTCAATGGTATCCATGTAACTGGTAACCCCTAGCTGCACAGTCTCCCTGATACAGTCAGCGGTAGCCATGTAACTGGTAAGCCCTTGCTGCACAGTCTCCCTGATACAGTTGTTGGCGCCATGTAACTGGTAACCCCTTGCTGCACAGTCTCCCTGATACAGTCAGCGGTAGCCATGTAACTGGTAAGCCCTTGCTGCACAGTCTCCCTGATACAGTCAGTGGTAGCCATGTAACTGGTAAGCCCTTGCTGCACAGTCTCCCTGATACAGTCAGTGGTAGCCATGTAACTGGTAACCCCTTGCTGCACAGTCTCCCTGATACAGTCAGTGGTAGCCATGTAACTGGTAACCCCTTGCTGCACAGTCTCCCTGATACTGTCAGCGATATCCATGTAAATGGTTACCCCTTGCTGCACAGTCTCCCTGATACAGTCAGTGGTAGCCATGTAACTGGTAACCCCTTGCTGCACAGTCTCCCTGATACAGTCAGCGGTAGCCATGTAACTGGTAACCCTTGCTGCACAGTCTCCCTGATACAGTCAATGGTATCCATGTAACTGGTAACCCCTTGCTGCACAGTCTCCCTGATACAGTCAGCGGTAGCCATGTAACTGGTAAGCCCTTGCTGCACAGTCTCCCTGATACAGTTGTTGGCGCCATGTAACTGGTAAGCCCTTGCTGCACAGTCTCCCTGATACAGTCAGTGGTAGCCATGTAACTGGTAACCCCTTGCTGCACAGTCTCCCTGATACAGTCAGTGGTAGCCATGTAACTTATAACCCCTTGCTGCACAGTCTCCCTGATACTGTCAGCGATATCCATGTAAATGGTTACCCCTTGCTGCACAGTCTCCCTGATACAGTCAGTGGTAGCCATGTAACTGGTAACCCCTTGCTGCACAGTCTCCCTGATACAGTCAGTGGTAGCCATGTAACTGGTAACCCCTTGCTGCACAGTCTCCCTGATACAGTCAGCGGTAGCCATGTAACTGGTAAGCCCTTGCTGCACAGTCTCCCTGATACAGTTGTTGGCGCCATGTAACTGGTAAGCCCTTGCTGCACAGTCTCCCTGATACAGTCAGTGGTAGCCATGTAACTGGTAACCCCTTGCTGCACAGTCTCCCTGATACAGTCAGTGGTAGCCATGTAACTGGTAACCCCTTGCTGCACAGTCTCCCTGATACTGTCAGCGATATCCATGTAAATGGTTACCCCTTGCTGCACAGTCTCCCTGATACAGTCAGCGGTAGCCATGTAACTGGTAACCCTTGCTGCACAGTCTCCCTGATACAGTCAGTGGTAGCCATGTAACTGGTAAGCCCTTGCTGCACAGTCTCCCTGATACAGTCAATGGTATCCATGTAACTGGTAACCCCTTGCTGCACAGTCTCCCTGATACAGTCAGCGGTAGCCATGTAACTAGTAACCCCTTTCTGCACAGTCTCCGATACAGTCAGTGGTAGCCATATAACTGATAAGCCCTTGCTGCACAGTCTCCCTGATACAGTCAGCGGTAGCCATGTAACTAGTAACCCCTTTCTGCACAGTCTCCGATACAGTCAGTGGTAGCCATGTAACTGGTAAGCCCTTGCTGCACAGTCTCCCTGATACAGTCAGTGGTAGCCAATTAACTGGTAAGCCCTTGCTGCACAATCTCCCTGATACAGTCAATGGTAGCCATGTAACTGGTAACCCCTTGCTGCACAGTCTCCCTGATACAGTCAGCGGTAGCCATGTAACTGGTAAGCCCTTGCTGCACAGTCTCCCTGATACAGTCAGCGGTAGCCATGTAACTGGTAAGCCCTTGCTGCACAGTCTCCCTGATACAGTCAGTGGTAACCATGTAACTGGTAACCCCTTGCTGCACAGTCTCCCTGATACAGTCAGTGGTAGCCATGTAACAGGTAACCCCTTGCTGCACAGTCTCCCTGATACAGTCAGTGGTAGCCATGTAACTGGTAACCCCTTGCTGCACAGTCTCCCTGATACAGTCAGTGGTAGCCATGTAAGCCCTTGCTCACAGTCTCCCTAATACAGTCAGTAGTAGCCATCTATGTAACTATTATAATATAGGTAAAAGATTGGTGGTCCTTTCTAGTCTATTAATATTAAAATGGAACTCACATATTGCTTACTCCACCCTCTATAGATATCAAAGCAACACCGCCACCCAGAGGACACTATCAGCAAAGCAAGTCATTTTTTAATGCCATTTCCCTTTTAACAATACTTTAAATAAAATGCACTTTTTCCTTTATGCTCAGTGTTATCAGTTTTTCATAAATACCCAGATGACTGTCTCTCATTATATGACTAATGCTCTGTCTACAGTCTGGTTTCCAAGCACCTTGTGATAGATTTTTAGATGCAAGTGTAACGAAATCGAAAAATCCTATGAAAAATAGCATTTATTTTTCATTATTCTGCAGATGTGTAATTCCAAATAAATCAATTACATACACAGGCAGGTTCCCTACCCGGAACGACACTCTCCCTGAAGTTGGATCTCTAGTTCCATTGTACTGTCTTATCTCTGTGCCGGCAGCGTCAGTATAAAAGAAGGACACAATTTTAATGGCGATATTACTAATTGCTTTAATAGCCTCAGGTACAGAACCATAGAGTTCTGTGAGTGGATACTGCGTGATGAGGGAAGTTATGAATCTTATCTGTACGGATAGGGAATACGGATATGTTTGGTATTTTATTTTTCCAGCACAAGTCTTTGGAAGATAAAAAATATACAATTTGAGTTAAAGTTTTTGCTTCTGTTCTGTTCAATCCAAAATTTAAATGCAAAGCAAAAGGATGGTGGAAATTTAGGAGCCCCCGGAAAAGGTCCTGCTGTTTTCTTGAAGATAATTTCTGCAGGAAAAGAAAAAAAAAAACTGTAGAATAGAGTTTTAGGAATAGCATCATCTCGCACAATATTATCTGTGCCGTTGTAGCTTTTTGGCTGCAGGGCGAGTGTATCTGGATCCGTTCCATCCTGTCTAGAGAAACAAGGCCATCCTCACATTTAGGTCTCAGCAACAGAGGTTTCTTTGCCCTAAATAAATCAATGTTCTGCCATGCAAGGTCAGCAAAGGTGATAAATTACCTGCGGGGTTATGGGTGAGATTATTTTGGGAGCTTCACTACATATCACGCTACAGTATGCCATATACTGGCAGTAATAACATGGTACAGGCAAAAATGCATTAAATATGGGAAAAGATAGGGCATAAATGCAATGATCGGGGTGAAATGTTTATGTGACTATTATTATAAAGGTACTGAAAGTAAACAACCCTATGGCTCTTACAGGGATTGGACTGAAATAAAGACTGTGATTAAAATATTGCTGTTAATGTTTAGCATAGTATTACATATGATGATATGATGAATGTAAAAATATAAATGTGTGCAACCAGAAATAAAAAAACATAGAACCTAATCCAGTAAGGATAGCAAATTCTGCTAAGTACAGATGGGTCCACATTTATCTTGACTTCTTTGCTGCACCTAGGCACACCATGGTTTATTAACATAAACCCTTCATCTTAGCAGAATTTGCAATATTTTGGATCGCATCCTGGGATCTGCCCTACAGAAACGGAGCGTTGCTATTCCCCCCCCCCCCCCCCCCCGATTGACAGGCAGGGGCGTTCGCATTTTCTGCCAGGCGCCCACAGTAAATGCGGTCGCATGCACTGGAAGGGCGCATGTGCAGGATGGGCGCTGCACATGCGCCAGCGGGGCAATCGTAAGAATTCCTGTTGGATCGCTTTTTGCAGCTGCCGGGTGACATGGGAAACATGAACCATGTGGGGTCCTGAGGACTGAGTTTGAGAACCACTGCACTAGAACATCTGCAATCACAGGCTAAGTGGCAGTATTTTTATATATGCAAAATATTTAGCATCTTATTCATTATGTCTATAAAAAGGACCACATGTCCTCAAACAAAACAGGCCCCACGGGTGCGTCGGCCCACCGGGAATCTTCCCTGTAAACCCTATGGCCAATCCGCCTCTGGATACATTTACTAAAGTGGGAGTTTGTTAGAACTTGTGATGTTGCTTGTAGCAGCCAATCAGATTCTACTTAACATTTATCTAGCTGCTTCTAGAAGATAATAGATATAATCTGGTTGCTATGGGCAACATCAACAGTTCTAAAAAAACTCCCACCTTAGTAGATTTACCCCTAAGCATCATATTTGTGATGACCTGTTATCCCACTCTTCCTGTTAATAATAGTTCAGTAAAGTCTTCAAAAGTGCAATAAAATAACCAAAACATTATTCTTTTAACATAATCTGGCATTGGCAGCCTATTATCATACATGTAAATCATGAACTGTATCAGCACTTACTTACTACATGGACAGCAAGTTGCTGAGAACCTTGGTTGGGTAGGAGGGTGTCAGAAACACTTAGGCCGGATTTAATCAGCCGCAGGCTTATGCAGTGGCTGGGGCTATTCAATTGTAGCCCGTGATAAGCCTGCAAGCTTCACTTAGCACAGATTTCTGTTTGAGCCTCAGGACGGTTTGAACAGAAATTCATGGTAAGTAGGGCTTTCTGCCTTTTTCACGGGAGCTGCAAACTTGTCAACCCAAAGCTCTGGGCACTTATCCCAGAATCTGTGGGTTGACACACGTCAGCTATGGATTTACCACACAAGGAAAAGGGCTTATAATTGAATAGCTCTTTGCGTAAAAGTCTAAGGCTACAAGCACTTTTCCTAATGTGGTAATTAGCGTGGGTAATTACTGTAAATCTTCTTCTTCTTTGTCTTTATCTGCTACTCATCAGCCAGTGCTGATGGTCTCCTGTACAGTAGGTGACTTTATTGGTTTATCATTATTATTAACCTTTCTCATACGTCTTAGAGGATGCTGGGGTCACTTCAAGAACCATGGGGTATAGATAGACAGGATCCGCAGAAGACATGGGCACTTTAAGACTTTCAGATGGTGTGACCTGGCTCCTCCCTCTATGCCCCTCCTCCAGACTCCAGTTTAGAATTGTGCCCAGGCAGACTGGATGCACACTGAGGAGCTCTACTGGGTTTCTCGGAAAAATACTTTTGTTAGGTTTTTTATTTTCAGGGAGACTGCTGGCAACAGGCTCCCTGCTTCGTGGGACTTAGGGGAGAGAAGGCAGACCTATTTCTAGTGAGTTTAAAGGCTCTGCTTCTTAGCTACAGGACACCATTAGCTCCTGAGGGTTTGGAACACTAGGTACGCCTAGGGGTTCATTCTCAGAGCCCGCCGTCACCCCCCTTGCAGAGCCAGAAGTCAAAAGACAGGTGAGTAGAAGAAGCACAGAAGACTTCAGTGACGGCTTCTGAGGTACCGCACAGCGATCGCACGCTGCGAGGCATGCTCCCACACACAGAAGCACTACAGGGTGCAGGGCGCGCGGGGGGGGGGGGGGGGGGTTGCGCCCTGGGAAGCATATATACCTCATTTATGAGACTGGCTATAGGGGACATAGGTGCTGGGGCACTGTCCTAACCTAACCACCGCCAGGATAAAAATGTAAACTAAAATAGCGGGACTGAAGCGCGCCATTGCGGGGGCGGGGCTTAGCCCTCACAGCTCACACAGCCAGCACCATTTTCTATTGGAGTACACTGGTCCTTCCTCACACTGCTGAATGTATCAGGGTGCAAAACGAGGAGGGGGGGGGGGGGCACAGTCAAATGGTGCAATATATGGGTAATATAAAAACGCTGCAGGTTTGGGGACATTCTATAATGTTCAGAACTGTGGGTTATGAGCTGGCAAACGCTATCTGTGTCTCTCTGACATGTTTGGTACACGTGTGTCGGCATTTCTGAAGCGGAGTGCTTCCCACAAACGACTGGGGGAGTGACCCTGTTGGTACGACCGACTCCTGATGGTACTTGGTACATGTGTGTCAACATGTAGGTGGATGGATGTTTTTTTTCCCAAGTGAAAACTACATTAGGGACACAGACGCGGGTGGGTGGCCCTGTCGGCACCACCGTTATATGACTGGGTAAAATAATTGCATATCTGTGATGCATATCAGAAAGGGCTATGTATATACGTATATACACTGCTCAAAAAAAATAAAGGGAACACTAAAACAACACATCCTAGATCTGAATGAATGAAATATTCTTATTAAATACTTTGTTCTTTACATAGTTGAATGTGCTGACAACAAAATCACACAAAAATTATCAATGGAAATCAAATTTATTAACCCATGGAGGTCTGGATTTGGAGTCACACTCAAAATTAAAGTGGAAAAACACACTTCAGGCTGATCCAACTTTGATGTAATGTCCTTAAAACAAGTCAAAATGAGGCTCAGTAGTGTGTGTGGCCTCCACGTGCCTGTATGACCTCCCTACAACCCACACAAGTGGCTCAGGTAGTGTAGCTCATCCAGGATGGCACATCAATCCGAGCTGTGGCAAGAAGGTTTGCTGTGTCTGTCAGCGTAGTCTCCAGAGCATGGAGGCGCTACCAGGAGACAGGCCAGTACATCAGGAGACATGGAGGAGGCCGTAGGAGGGCAACAACCCAGCAGCAGGACCGCTACCTCCGCCTTTGTGCAAGGAGGAACAGGAGGAGCACTGACAGAGCCCTGCAAAATGACCTCCAGCAAGCCACAAATGTGCATGTGTCTACTGAAACGATCAGAAACAGACTCCATGAGGGTGGTATGAGGGCCCGACGTCCACAGGTGGGGGTTCTGCTTACAGCCCAACACCGTGCAGAACGTTTGGCATTTGCCAGAGAACACCAAGATTGGCAAATTCGCCACTGGCGCCCTGTGCTCTTCACAGATGAAAGCAGGTTCTCACTGAGCACATGTGACAGACGTGACAGTCTGAAGACGCCAAGGAGAACGTTCTGCTGCCTGCAACATCCTCCAGCATGACCGGTTTGGCAGTGGGTCAGTAATGGTGTGGGGTGGCATTTCTTTGGGGGGCCGCACAGCCCCCCATGTGCTCGCCAGAGGTAGCCTGACTGCCATTAGGTACCGAGATGAGATCCTCAGACCCCTTGTGAGACCATATGCTGGTGCGGTTGGCCCTGGGTTCCTCCTAATGCAAGACAATGCTAGACCTCATGTGGCTGGAGTGTGTCAGCAGTTCCTGCAAGACGAAGGCATTGATGCTATGGACTGGCCTGCCCGTTCCCCAGACCTGAATCCAATTGAGCACATCTGGGACATCATGTCTCGCTCCATCCACCAACTCCATTGCACCACAGACTGTCCAGGAGTTGGCAGGTGCTTTAGTCCAGGTCTGGGAGGAGATCCCTCAGGAGACCATCCGCCACCTCATCAGGAGCATGCCCAGGCGTTGTAGGGAGGTCACACAGGCATGTGGAGGCCACACACACTACTGAGCCTCATTTTGACTTGTTTTAAGGACATTACATCAAAGTTAGATCAGCCTGTACTGTGTTTTTCCACTTTACTTTTGAGTGTGACTCCAAATCCAGACCTCCATGGGTTAATAAATTTGATTTCCATTGATAATTTTTCTGTGATTTTGTTGTCAGCACATTCAACTATGTAAAGAACAAAGTATTTAATAAGAATATTTCATTCATTCAGATCTAGGATGTGTTATTTTAGTGTTCCCTTTATTTTTTTGAGCAGTGTATATAGCAAGGTTGAATATATCGGTGTAAGAGACACAGGAATATCTATGGATGTCTTGTTCATAGCTATGTTTCCCTCAGACCCCTCAGGGTCGCAAACAGCTTATTTTGCACAGTTACTACTCCCTTATACCGACACAGATGCTAATCACTGTGTTCACCATAATGCTTCCTGATGTGATAAAAAAAAAAAAAAGAGCATTTAGTACATGATTAGCACATAATAAGGACGTATTAACGTCACTGTGGACCCTGCTGTTCTAAATAAAGGGGTCTATGTGCGTAGATGTATGTGTTTATATGTATATATATATATATATTTTTTTTTTATAATATGGCTGAAGTAACATTCTTCATTCTCCTGTGCTAAATGCTCTGTTCGAGAAGGTCTGGGTCAGCCCTGACAAGATGATTTCAAATCCTCAAGAGGATTCCGTTTATTCTTTTCCCGCCGCTGATAGAATACGGTGGGTGTCGCCCCCTGTTCTACACGGGGCCCTGTCACAAAGCCAGCTGATCATATGTAGGAAGCTTTCATTAGATTCTAGTTTTGTGTCCACGCGTACATCAGTTAGACCTGGCCATTACATGCGCATGGGGAGTAGTAGTATTAAAAAAATGGTCGGTTGCCTGCTCATCCGTTATAGATACCCTGGGGAGAGATGGGATACTCCTTACTTTGGGTCGTATCAAGGATGCTGCAGCATGCTTTCGTGTGACTGCAAGGGATAGCGGTCTCTTGGGTTCGCGGGCCGATTCCATGGCGGTTTCGGCTAGGAGGGTGTTGTGGATTCACCAATGGAATGCTGAGGTTGACTCCGAGAAGATATGGAGTCTCTTCCCGATGGTGAAGCCCCGGTCGGTGACGACCTAGTTAATTTGATCTCGGCAGATGCCGCGGGTAAGTCTACCTTCTGGACCTAGGTTCCCTCGAAACGGATGATGACGCATAATTGTCAGATGCAGTCATGTCAGCCTGATAGATACGGATTCCCCCTTCTTTCTTTGCAGGTAAAGGAAGGAGAAATAGGAAGAGGTCAGCAGCCTCTTCAAGGTCACAGGAGCAGGATTCATCCTCTGTTTCTGCCAGATCCACCGCTTGACGCTGGGACTCTCTTGCGGGAGCCCACACCGGTGAGGTTACGTCTAATACTTTTCAGTCAGTCCTGGAACGGACTTGGACCCGTGGGTTTTACGAATAGTGTCCCAAGGGTGCATACTGGAGTTTCCAGGCGTTTTTCCCTTACCAATTCTTCATTCTTACCGATTCTCCTCCGGAAGGGGAGGGAGTATGCAAGGCAACATAAGAGTTGTGTCAGGATCAGGTTATGGTCCTGGTGTCTCCTGTCACAATAGGGAGAAGGCTGTTATTCAAGCCTCTTCGTGCTCCCGAAGCCAGACGGCTAGGTCAGACCAATCCTAAATCTGACATCCCTTAATTTCTATTTAAAGAAATTCAAATCCAATCTAAAAAAGAATAAAGGAGGTCTAATTACATTTTCCTCAGCCTTAGATTTACCTGAGGTTTGCTGTTCAGGATGGTCAGTACCAATTTCACCAGGGTAATGGCAGTAGTGTTGGTTCTCCTTCTCTAGTACGGAATCACGTTTATCCCGTACGGGGACGTTCTCCTGATAAAGGCGAGATCAAGAAACCAGTTGGTGCGAAACGTTGCACTCTCCCTGCCAGTTCTTCAACAACAGGGTTGGCTCCTGAACTTGCCAGAATCACTGATGGCCCATCGACGCGATTGTTATGGGAATAATACTAGATACTACAGAGAGTTTTTTCTTCCAGTGGAAAAGGATCTGGAGATCCAGAGTCTAGACATACGAATTCCAAGACCAGCTGGAGTGTCAATCCATCAATACATTAGAAAGGATGGTTGCGGCCTACAAGGCCGTTCAGTTGGCAGGTTCCTTGCCAAGGTGTTCTAGTGGGTCCTGTTGGACAAGGGGTCCGGTTCCCACCTACACATGCGCGGGAAGATAATCCTGTTGTCGAAACCCAGGATTTCGCTCCTGTTGGGGCTCCATACCTCCATTACTAGAGGGACGTAGGTTCGGGATTCAGGACTGGGTCCTGGTAACCACGGAGGCAAGTCTCCAAGGCTGGGGAGCTGTAACTCAAGGGAAAAGCTTCCAAGAAAGATGCCTTCACATGAATATGCTGGAATTAAGGACCATGTAGGATGGCCTGCAGCAGGCGGTAAGTCTTCTTCAAGATCACCCCGTGCAGATCCAGTTGGATAAGGTAACAGCAAGGCAGAACAAAAAGCAGAGCAGAATTGGCAGAGGTGACGAAGATCCTCCTCTGGGCAGAAAAATATGTAAGGGCTCGGTCGGCAATTTTCATTCCGGTGGACGACTGGGAAGCAGGGTTCCTCAGCAGACACGATCTCCGTCCGGGAGAGTGGGACTTCCACCAAGAAGTCTTCGCAGAGGTGACAAGTCTTTGGGGAGTTCCTCCAGTAGACAGGATGACTTCTCGTCTCAACAAGAAACTTCAGAAAAATTGTTCCAGGTCAAGGGACCCTCAGGCAATAGCAGTAGATGCTATGGTAACCCAGTGACTATTCCGGTCAGTGTATTCCTTCCACTTTCACTGATCCCAAGAGTTCTCGGGATAATAAGAAGAACAAGGGTTCGGGCCAGATTGGCCAAGGAGGGCTTGGTGCTCAGATCTTCAGAAGTTGCTCATTGAAAGATCCTGGGCCTTTTTCCTCTTTGCGAGGACCTACTACGGTAGGTACCGGGCGTGTACCTAGACTTGCCGAGGTTACATTTGACGGCATGACTGATGAGCGCCGAATCCTACCCTAAAAGGGTATTCCCAAGGAAGTCATTACCACTCTTGTTCAGGCCAGGCAAGGTAAACATTACCACCGTTTTGGACAAAATTTATGTCTTGGAGTAAATCCAAGACAGTTTCAACGGAAGTGTTTCAGTTAAGGTGTTTTCTCCGTTTCCTACAGGCTGGGGGAAATGCGGACTGCAGTTGGACTCCATTATGGTCCGGTTTTCAGCATTGGAGAGTTTCTTTATGAAACTATTAGCTTCCTTTCAGGAAGTTCAGTTTGAGTGAAAGACGTGTTGCACGCCCAACCTTCCGTTGTGCCTCCAGTGGCACCTTGGGATCATCATGGGGTGTTGCAGTTCCTTCAATCACATTGGTTTGAACCTTTACAGAAGGTGGAGTTGAAATTCCTCACTTGGAAAGTGGTCATCCTATTGGCCTTGACATCTACAAGGCAGATGTTTGAGTTAGCGGTCTTGTCTCTCAAGAGCCCTTAGTTGATCTTCCTGGAAGATAGAGCTGAATTGAGGACACATCAGCAATTTCTACCGAAGGTGGTTTCCACTGTCCACACCGACCAACCTATGGTGGTGCCTGTGGTTAATGACACCTTCACTCAGTAAAAATATCTGGATGTGGTCAGAGCGTTGAAGATTTGTGTCGCCAGAACGGCTCAGATTAGGAAAACAGAGGCTCTGTTTGTTCTCTATACTCCCAACAAGGTTGGGTGTCCTGCTTCCAAGCAGATCATTGCATGCTGGATCCGGAACACCATTCAGCACGCTCATTCCACGGCTGTATTGCCGTTACCGGTATCGGTGAAAGCCCTTTCTACTAAATAGATGGGCTCATCCTGGGCGGCTGGCCGGGGGGTCTTGGCATGGCAACTTTGCCGTGCAGCTACTTGGTCAGGGTCAAACACATTTGCAAAGTTCTACAAGTTTGACACCTTGGCCGATGAAGACCTTAAGTTGGTCAATCGGTGCTGCAGAGTCATTCGCACTCTCCCGCCCGTTCTAGAGCTTTGGTATAAACCCCATGGTTCTTGAAGTGACCCCAGCATCCTCTAGGACATATGAGAAAATAGGATTTTAATACCTACCGGTAATTCCTTTTCTCTTAGTCCGTAGAGGATGCTGGGCGCCCGTCCCAGTGTGTACTGTATCTGCAGTTATTGGTTGTGGTTACACACAGGTTGTGTTACGTTTTTTGTCAGCGTATTGCTGCATATTCTTCATGCCGTCGGCTGGTTTTCTATTGAATGCCACGTTCTGCGGCATGCTGGAGGTGTGAGCTGGTAAGATGCTCATCGTGGTTTAACAATAAATCCTTTCCTCGAAATGTCCATCTCCCTGGGCACAGTTCCTTAAACTGGAGTCTGGAGGTGGGGCATAGAGGGAGGAGCCAGGTCACACCATCTGAAAGTCTTAAAGTGCCCATGTTTCCTGCGGATCCCGTCTATACCCCATGGTTCTTGAAGTGACCCCAGCATCCTCTACGGACTAAAAGAAAAAGATTTACCGGTAGGTATTAAAATCTTATTTTCATTTATACAGCACAAATATACCCCCGTAGTGCTGTACAGTCAGAGTTGGAACTTCTCTCATGTGTATCTGCATTTTTCGCTGAGACAGCTGAAGCACTTGATTTCCTGATATGACACTTCTGTGATTTCGCTGAGATGCTGTATACGGCTATTTGATGAGCATCTCCTCTTGAGCTGCATCACTACTACTTAAATACAGTAGCAAAACTTCTAGGCTTGATATGTTAAACTCTTGAGTATTAGGGACAGGGGCGTAAGTTCATCCCAGTCACCTGGAGGCAAATTGGGAAGAACAAATATGCTGTTAGTGTATGTGTGTGTATATACACACACAACATACATAATAATATAGATAGTACTCCCAGCCAGTCTACAGGGACGTTGTGATTCAGAAGTCTGCAGCATCAGCGGTCACTGGTGGGTCCCGTCTCATGGTCCAGCAGCACATCGGGTACACCGTTGCTTGCTGCAGCGCACGCTGAGCGGTACCAGGCGGGAACTATCCTGTCCCCTATTGTAGGTGTAAGCGGGGCTCCTGGGACAGGGACGATTAACTCTGCAGCAGCTATAGGTTCACCGCAGAGCTACATTGGAAGAGCAGCGGTCACACTTGGGTCCCGCTGTGAACGATACAGGTGCTGCTGTACGTGCAGGTGCCCCAGAGGCAGGTGTCTCCATTGCCTCTAGGAGTAACGCCCCTGATTCGGGATCATTCCGACTCAAGCATTTCAAGTAATTAAAAAAAAAATACTCTCTTAACTAGCACCCATTGGTAATTAAAAATCCCATATTTTCCCAATGATGGCAGCTACCAAACAGGGGGTACCCTTGTTTGTAAGCGTGCATTTACTAACCCCTACACTGCAGAAATCATTTCAGCATTTACTAGGTCATACTGTACATATGTGTTTAACACCTTGGTACTAAGCTAGCCACATTTATAGATTCCTGATATTTTATCATTTTGTATTTGTTGTTAAAATATACCTTTTAAAATACTGATCCGGACAATCCTTTACTCCTATATGCTAATCCATGTGAGCTTGATTGGGGTAAGAAAGGGGAAAGTCCTAAGGGATTCAGTTGTTAAAGAAACCTTGCTGGGTACTGCAGTTACTATTGCGAGTAGGGTTTGCCTACCAACCTTTGATACATGCATAAACTGGTGACATGAAAACTTTATATGTCTGTTGCAGTCAGCTCTATTGTGAAAATGGTATGCTCTTTGTATTCCCCTGTTTGTGGTGAAGGGAACCACTATCTATCTATCTATCTATCTATCTATCTATCTATCTATCTATCTATCTATCTATCTATCTATCTATCTATCTCTATCTATCTATCTATCTATCTATCTATCTCCCTTATTTATCAATGAGTGATACATTTCACTATGAGTGATAAGTTGCGCCAGCCAATCAGCTCCTAACTGCCATGTTACAGACTGTTGCCCTTATTTATCAATGAGTGATAAATTTCACTGTGAGTGATAAATTGCACCAGCCAATTCGATCCTGTCATTTTTCAAACACATGCCCTTATTTATCAATGAGTGATACATTTTACTGTGAGTGATAAATTGCACCAGCCAATCCGCTCCTAACTGTCATTTTTCAAACCCAGGCGGTGACATGGCAGTTAGGAGCTGATTGCTGGTGCAATTTATCACTCACAATGAAATTTATCACTCATTGATAATAAGGGCATGTGTTTGAAAAATTACAGTTAGGATCGAATTGGCTGGTGCAATTTATCACTCATGGGTAAATTTATCACTCATTGATAAATAAGGGTCTATCTATCTATCTATCTATCTATCTATCTATCTATCTATCTATCTATCTATCTATCTATCTATCTATCTATCTATCTATCTAATGTTGTAGTTTGGCACTCTGGATGATGGGCAAAACCGCGGTGCCCTCCTCAATGTAAATATGTAGCAAGTTTCTCTAGTAAGGAGAAACGGGGCACCTGTAGAAAGAAGCACATGGCTCTCCACAGATTTGTGTCATTTAAAGTATATTGAAAATATAAAAGCACATTTAAATCAACGTTTCCAGGTAATACAGGACATTTTCATCAGGTGGTGCCTCACTGACACTTTCAATTACACAAATCTATATATACTTTTTATTTTTTTTAAATCACCCCCTCCCCTCCCCAATCCTGTGTTTGCCCCTGCCTATCTTGTGACAAATAAAGATAGGGGACCTCTCATTCAATGCTGTAGGACAGGGGTGGCCAACCAGTCAGAGACAAAGAGCCAAAAAATCTTGTTAGGTACATCTAAGAGCCGACATCGAACCAAACTTGCGTGTACAAAAATGGGGTGTGGCCTTGTACCTGCTAGGCCACATCCCTGGTAAAAAAAAATACATTGAAAAAGCTAGATCCACATAAAATACATTTAAAAACCAGATCCACACAAAATATATTGAAAAAGATTCACATAATACACTTCAGCTCCACCATGTGTCACTCCAGCCAGCATCCTTCTGTGTAACTCCAGCCAGTTCGACCCATGTGTCACTCCTGCCAGCACGATCCTGTGTCACTTCAGTCAGCTCCTCCCTGTGTCACTCCTGCCAGCACCTCCTGTGTCACTTCAGCCAGCTCCCCCATGTGTCACACCTGCCAGGATCCTCCTATGTCACTCCAGTCAGCTCACCCATGTGTCACTCCTGCCAGCACCTCCTGTGTCACTTCAGCCAGCTCCCCCATGTGTCACTCCAGCCAGCTCACCCATGTGTCACTCCTGCCAGCACCTCCTATGTCACTCCAGTCAGCTCCCCCATGTGTCACTCCTGCCAGGACCCTCCTATGTCACTCCATTCAGCTCCCCCATGTGTCACTCCAGCCAGCTCCCCCATGTGTCACTCTTGTCAGGATCCTCCTATGTCACTCCAGTCAGCTCCCCCATGTGTCACTCCTGCCAGGACCCTCCTGTGTCACTCCAGCCAGCTCCCCCATGTGTCACACCTGCCAGCACCATCCTGTGTCACTCCAACCAGCTCCCCCATGTGTCACTTCTGCCAGGATCCTCCTGTGTCACTCCAGTCAGCTCACCCATGTGTCACTCCTGCCAGGATCCTCCTGTGTCACTCCAGTCAGCTCACCCATGTGTCACTCCTGCCAGCACCATCCTGTGTCACTCCAACCAGCTCCCCCATGTGTCACTTCTGCCAGGATCCTCCTGTGTCACTCCAGTCAGCTCCCCCATGTGTCACTCCTGCCAGGACCCTCCTGTGTCACTCCAGCCAGCTCCCCCATGTGTCACTCCTGCCAGGATCCTCCTATATCACTCCAGTCAGCTCCCCCATGTGTCACTCCTGCCAGCACCCTCCTGTGTCACTTCAGCCAGCTTCCCCATGTGTCACTCCTGCCAGAACCCTCCTGTGTCACTCCAGCCAGCTCCCCCATGTGTCACTCCTGCCAGGACCCTCCTGTGTCACTCCAGCCAGCTCCCCCATGTGTCACTCCTGCCAGGATCCTCCTATGTCACTCCAGTCAGCTTCCCCATGTGTCACTCCTGCCAGGACCCTCCTGTGTCACTCCAGCCAGCTCCCCCATGTGTCACTCCTGCCAGGACCCTCCTGTGTCACTCCAGCCAGCTCCCCCATGTGTAACTCTTGCCATGACCCTCCTATGTCACTCTAGCCTGCTCACCCATGTGTCACTCCTGCCAGGACCCTCCTGTGTCACTCCTGCCAGCACCCTCCTGTGTCACTCCAGCCAGCTCCCCCATGTGTCACTCCTGCCAGCTCCCCCATGTGTCACTACAGCCCCCCAACTCTTGCCATTGCAGCAGCACCTTATTTGTCCTCTGTTTGCTGGTGGGTGTCTCACTTCTAGTATCTGGTTCCCTCAGCTGTCAGTCCCCATAGTGCTGCTGTGTGACTGGCTGGAGTGCAGCGTTTTCTGGAACTGTTGTGGACCTCGAGTGTCGGGAGCCACATTTGAATAAAGAAAGAGCCACATGTGGCTCAAGAGCCACAGGTTGGCCACCGCTGCTGTAGGGTTTCTAGTTATCAAAATTGCATGCCTATATGGGGCTACTGTATAACTATATACTATACATGATGAATGTCATAATGGTAAATGTCAACATTATAGCCATATCAGCATTCTCATGATGACATAGTGAATGTTGACTTTGATTGTCGACATTTCGAACCCAATCCCACTCAAAGAGTGCCATAATAGGCTCAGCACAGGAACAAGAAAACCTGAGGTGGCAAAGGGGTTACTGTGCATTAGTGGGTACATGAGAGGTAGATGCCATCAGGTGCTGCTGTTCCCCACATTGCAGAGCATCGCACAGCCCCAGTTTTCTCGCGGGCATTGAGCTGAATCATAGGCTCGTCCCCTAGGAAATATGACTGCACGTTCCAGGCTCTGTGGAAGGTGAAGGCAGATGCTAGAGATACAGGGTAATACAGCATTAAAGCAAAGGTACTGCTCCGTGTAACACTCTGATCCACATTTGCCTCTTAAAAAAAAATGCTATTTGCTTTTTAAATCAATCAGTAATGCCACAAGACTCATCAGACATGTGCTGTGAAAGCCATATACAAAGTAAAGCCAGACTGTTAGCTATTCATAATATGGTCGTAAATAAACGTCAGCATTTGTTTAATAGTTTTCTGGTGGAAGAAAAAGACCATTAATAAGGAATTAGGGGAAACGGATGGGGAGGTCAAAGTTCACATGATGCAAGACACCAATTTATATGCAAACTCGCCGGCCCAGGAACACACTTAGGAAATTCTAATCAACACAGTTGTGATGACTTCTCACTTACAATTGTGGGTGCAATCAGTCTGATCGTATTACCAGCAGATTTGTTATCGGCTCCAAATATAGGTTGGGTGCAATTGGTTTTAGGAACATGCTGATTTACTCTATATTAAGTTTACCTCAAGTACCCTCTAGTGAAAAAGGATTTAATACAAATTTTTGCTTGGGTGGAAATTATTCTGTAAAATTATGCTTAATCGTAAATATGTTTTGAAAGCACCAATTTTTTATTCTTCTACATAATTCTTGCTTGGATAGTATCCAATATCACCAGGAATTCATGCAGATTGTTCATCTGAGGTTACATTTGGGCATTAACAGGGGGAATACTGTATTAAGCAGCTCCTGGGTGGGCCCAGGTACAAAATCTGCCCAATATCTTACATTTCCCAGTGTATGATGCAGCTATAGCCTGGGGGTGACTGCAGTACATTCTGGCCAGTAGACGTTGACCCGTTTTTGGAGAAGTCACCGTATTACAGATCCCCCTTTGTGCACATAGACACCTATTTTGCAGAAATATTAATTTTCTCAAAAATACCTCTTTTGAGAATATAATCCTCAAACACAACCACCCACCTGCCGAGATATTCTCCTCTCTCTCCATTTACACAGATGTCCATCTCTAAGCTCTCCCACATACCCTTTGTACAGACTATTATGAACCCTCTAATGATGTGATAGACTTATTTGTGCTACCAGGATGTAATCACTCATGATGATTCTTCTCCAGTCCAGCTATTTGTACTGAACCAATGACCACAAGGGTCCCCAAATACCTGGTGGAGTGGGCCCCATGGACATTAGATGCAGTGCAAGATAATAGAGTTAGGTCAGAGATTCTCAAATGCAGTCCTTAAGGCACCCCAACGGTCCAGGTTTTAAGTTTATCGATACTTGGCCACAGGTGTCTTAATTAGCTCCTCAGTCTCAATTTGATTTAACCATATTTGCTGAGCCAAGGATGCACCTAAAACCTGGACTGTTTGGGTTACAGTGAGGACTGCATTTGAGATCCTCTGGGTTCGGCACCAGATTATCTCATAATGAACGAAAGTATAACAAACTTTATTAACATTTCTTCCTTTAGCACAGCAAGCAGAATGGCTTCATGTACAGATTCTCCCGCTGCGTCTTATTGTGTACTGCTTCAGCATATGACGAATGCATCAAGTTACAGGCTCTAAACTCCACCTGCACAATATTCTTTCTTTTTTTTTTTTATTAAAGTTCAATAAGATTTCACATACAAAAATATTAGCAATTGTACAAATTCATGTATAACATCGTAACAACAAATAATAATGTGTTTCAACTTGTAAGATTACATACTGTATATTAACTTTTTCAATGTATTAAATTTGTTCCAGGTATATCTGTTTAAAACATTAAAGGGGAGCAGATATTATTTTTAGAGATGAGCGGATTCGGTTTTACTCGGTTTTACTCGGTTCTCAAAACGGCATCTTATTGGCTCACGGATGTCACGTGTTTTGGATAGCCAATAAGATGCCGTTTTGAGAACCGAGTAAAACCGAGTAAAACCGAATCCGCTCATCTCTAATTATTTTGTGAATATTTAATCAGTCATAACAATTGGAAAAATCTAAAAAAAATGATTTTCTCAGTGAATGGGATAACATATTAATACATCCTTCCCATGTTTCAAACAGGTTTTCTGTGTATTTTCTCTATATTTTGAATATTCCAACCATTCTAATCCAAATACAAAAGCACTTTATTTAAAAATAACAATAACAACAACGGGGGTTAGGGTCAGTCCAGGACTGTACCATGCATTTTTTAGCTTCTGCTGATACACTCGTAAGTATTTTGCTGCTGCCTTTAGTAAACCTTAATGTAGGCTCGAAGACTCCCAGTATTGCCCATTCTGCTGTTAAGGGGGAATACTCTACCAAGTGTGTATATGTGAACATTTATACCTATCTCCAAAAATGTTTTATCACAGGACATGTCCATAGGCAATGATAAATACAAAGCCCTCTGTTGACTATATTTACAAAAAAAACTAATTTGAGTAATATAACTAGTGGCTGGAAGACTCACAGAGCCCAGGGAGCTCATGTAAAACCTGTCCACCTCGAATGGCCCACCGCAAGTCTCTGCACAATTGGGGTTGTTCATAGGGGTCTTCTATATTATGCCGGGCATGGGGAATCCCGGCAATACAATTACCAGCGGCCATTGACTGCGGGTAATTGGATACCCCCCATTGTCATAAATCTGATGTAATAACCTGGAGAAGGCATAAGGAAGTGATAAACCAGTGATATGTGCAAGGTGATAAAGGCAGCAACCAATCAGATCCTAACTGTCAATTTACATATTGGAACTGATTGGCTGGTGCCTTTATCACCTGGCACATATCACTGGTTCATCACTTCCTTATGCCTTCTCCAGGTTAATACATCTGCCCCACTATCCTTTATCGTTACTTACCTTTTCCAACTGATTTTCACAACTGTCTGCTTTACGGTTTCCATATAAGAGTTTCCTTACATGTTCCAGCAAGATAATAATGATTATTTTCATACATTTCTTCTCTAACCTGTTTCAGTTGGTCGTCACTTCATTGCATACTCTATGTGAAAGTGAAGATATAACACCCATTATCAGATACGGCTAGCAATAAGCATAATCTTATCAGGGGCTGTGAGCCTTCTGCCAGGAGCAGGGCTGCAGCAGAAGACAATCAGCCTGCGATTTTTGTCTTGCCGTGGAGGCCGCTTTGACTGCAGGCTATTATTTTTGACAAGTGATGCCGCTGCGGTGTTATTATTTCCTTACAAGTGTAGATTGTTTAGATGCTCTAGATAGTTGGGGATTAGTGGCACAATCCGGTGATAAGCTTAATTTGTTCAGGTGTTGTGTGTTCTCTGCCAAGTCACCTCAGTAGTTCCTGACATCAGCCTGCTATTATTATCTTTCTGCCGGATTCCTATAGCTACAGGCAAAGCTTTTGTTCTAAATTGTATAGTAAATCAATGTCCTCTACTGGGTATAAGAAGCTCACGCATTCCAATAAATATGAGACCGGTTTATAGATTTAAACAATGCTCCTATATGGGGGGTCAGATGTCATTTTATGATTAATGATTCTTGTGTATTATTTAGAGATGAGCGGGTTCGGTTTCTTTGAATCCGAACCCGCACGAACTTCACTTTTTTTTCCACGGGTCCGAGCGACTCGGATCTTCCCGCCTTGCTCGGTTAACCCGAGCGCGCCCGAACGTCATCATGACGCTGTCGGATTCTCGCGAGGCTCGGATTCTATCGCGAGACTCGGATTCTATATAAGGAGCCGCGCGTCGCCGCCATTTTCACTCGTGCATTGAGATTGATAGGGAGAGGACGTGTCTGGCGTCCTCTCCATTAGAATAGAGATAGATAGATTAGATAGAGAGAGATTGTGCAGAGTCGCAGACAGAGTTAGTTTACCACAGTCAGTGACCAGTGCAGTTGCTAGTTAACTTTTATTTAATATAATATATCCGTTCACTTCTCTCTGCTATATCCGTTCTCTGCCTGAAAAAAAAAACGATACACAGCACAGTCAGTCACACAGTGTGACTCAGTCTGTGTGCACTCAGCTCAGCCCAGTGTGCTGCACAGTCATCAATGTATAAATTAAAAGCTTATAATTAATTGTGGGGGAGACTGGGGAGCACTGCAGGTTGTTAGCAGGAGCCAGGAGTACAATTATATTAATTAACAGTGCACACTTTTGCTGCAGGAGTGGTGACCAGTGCCTGACCACCAGTATAGTATTGTTGTATACTACTAATATCTCTTTAAATATCAACCAGTCTATATTAGCAGCAGACACAGTACAGTGCGGTAGTTCACGGCTGTGGCTACCTCTGTGTCGGCACACGGCAGGCAGTCCGTCCGACCAGAATTGTATTATTTATTATTATATACCTACCACCTAACCGTGGTTTTTTTTTTCATTCTTTATACCGTCATAGTGTCATCCTAATTGTTACGAGTATACTACTATCTCTTTATCAACCAGTGTACAGTGCGGTAGTTCACGGCTGTGGCTACCTCTGTGTCGGCACACGGCAGGCAGTCCGTCCGACCAGAATTGTATTATTTATTATTATATACCTACCACCTAACCGTGGTTTTTTTTTCATTCTTTATACCGTCATAGTGTCATCCTAATTGTTACGAGTATACTACTATCTCTTTATCAACCAGTGTACAGTGCGGTAGTTCACGGCTGTGGCTACCTCTGTGTCGGCACACGGCAGGCAGTCCGTCCGACCAGAATTGTATTATTTATTATTATATACCTACCACCTAACCGTGGTTTTTTTTTCATTCTTTATACCGTCATAGTGTCATCCTAATTGTTACGAGTATACTACTATCTCTTTATCAACCAGTGTACAGTGCGGTAGTTCACGGCTGTGGCTACCTCTGTGTCGGCACACGGCAGGCAGTCCGTCCGACCAGAATTGTATTATTTATTATTATATACCTACCACCTAACCGTGTTTTTTTTTTCATTCTTTATACCGTCATAGTGTCATCCTAATTGTTACGAGTATACTACTATCTCTTTATCAACCAGTGTACAGTGCGGTAGTTCACGGCTGTGGCTACCTCTGTGTCGGCACACGGCAGGCAGTCCGTCCGACCAGAATTGTATTATTTATTATTATATACCTACCACCTAACCGTGGTTTTTTTTTCATTCTTTATACCGTCATAGTGTCATCCTAATTGTTACGAGTATACTACTATCTCTTTATCAACCAGTGTACAGTGCGGTAGTTCACGGCTGTGGCTACCTCTGTGTCGGCACACGGCAGGCAGTCCGTCCGACCAGAATTGTATTATTTATTATTATATACCTACCACCTAACCGTGGTTTTTTTTTCATTCTTTATACCGTCATAGTGTCATCCTAATTGTTACGAGTATACTACTATCTCTTTATCAACCAGTGTACAGTGCGGTAGTTCACGGCTGTGGCTACCTCTGTGTCGGCACACGGCAGGCAGTCCGTCCGACCAGAATTGTATTATTTATCATTATATACCTACCACCTAACCGTGGTTTTTTTTTCATTCTTTATACCGTCATAGTGTCATCCTAATTGTTACGAGTATACTACTATCTCTTTATCAACCAGTGTACAGTGCGGTAGTTCACGGCTGTGGCTACCTCTGTGTCGGCAGTCGGCAGGCAGTCCGTCCATCCATAATTGTATTATTATTATAATATATACCACCTAACCGTGGTTTTTTTTTCATTCTTTATACCGTCGTCATAGTGTCATACTAGTTGTTACGAGTATACTACTATCTCTTTATCAACCAGTGTACAGTGCGGTAGTTCACGGCTGTGGCTACCTCTGTGTCGGCAGTCGGCAGGCAGTCCGTCCATCCATAATTGTATTATTATTATAATATATACCACCTAACCGTGGTTTTTTTTTCATTCTTTATACCGTCGTCATAGTGTCATACTAGTTGTTACGAGTATACTACTATCTCTTTATCAACCAGTGTACAGTGCGGTAGTTCACGGCTGTGGCTACCTCTGTGTCGGCACTCGGCAGCCCGTCCATAATTGTATATACCACCTAACCGTGGTTTTTTTTTCTTTCTTTATACATACATACTAGTTACGAGTATACTATCTCTTTATCAACCAGTCTATATATTAGCAGCAGACACAGTACAGTGCGGTAGTTCACGGCTGTGGCTACCTCTGTGTCGGCACTCGGCAGCCCGTCCATAATTGTATACTAGTATCCAATCCATCCATCTCCATTGTTTACCTGAGGTGCCTTTTAGTTGTGCCTATTAAAATATGGAGAACAAAAATGTTGAGGTTCCAAAATTAGGGAAAGATCAAGATCCACTTCCACCTCGTGCTGAAGCTGCTGCCACTAGTCATGGCCGAGACGATGAAATGCCAGCAACGTCGTCTGCCAAGGCCGATGCCCAATGTCATAGTACAGAGCATGTCAAATCCAAAACACCAAATATCAGTAAAAAGCCTCTTTTTTTCTTTGCGTCATGTGCTGTTTGGGGAGGGTTTTTTGGAAGGGACATCCTGCGTGACACTGCAGTGCCACTCCTAGATGGGCCCGGTGTTTGTGTCGGCCACTAGGGTCGCTAATCTTACTCACACAGCTACCTCATTGCGCCTCTTTTTTTCTTTGCGTCATGTGCTGTTTGGGGAGGGTTTTTTGGAAGGGCCATCCTGCGTGACACTGCAGTGCCACTCCTAGATGGGCCCGGTGTTTGTGTCGGCCACTAGGGTCGCTAATCTTACTCACACAGCTACCTCATTGCGCCTCTTTTTTTCTTTGCGTCATGTGCTGTTTGGGGAGGGTTTTTTGGAAGGGACATCCTGCGTGACACTGCAGTGCCACTCCTAGATGGGCCCGGTGTTTGTGTCGGCCACTAGGGTCGCTAATCTTACTCACACAGCTACCTCATTGCGCCTCTTTTTTTCTTTGCGTCATGTGCTGTTTGGGGAGGGTTTTTTGGAAGGGCCATCCTGCGTGACACTGCAGTGCCACTCCTAGATGGGCCCGGTGTTTGTGTCGGCCACTAGGGTCGCTAATCTTACTCACACAGCTACCTCATTGCGCCTCTTTTTTTCTTTGCGTCATGTGCTGTTTGGGGAGGGTTTTTTGGAAGGGACATCCTGCGTGACACTGCAGTGCCACTCCTAGATGGGCCCGGTGTTTGTGTCGGCCACTAGGGTCGCTTATCTTACTCACACAGCGACCTCGGTGCAAATTTTAGGACTAAAAATAATATTGTGAGGTGTGAGGTATTCAGAATAGACTGAAAATGAGTGTAAATTATGGTTTTTGAGGTTAATAATACTTTGGGATCAAAATGACCCCCAAATTCTATGATTTAAGCTGTTTTTTAGTGTTTTTGGAAAAAAACACCCGAATCCAAAACACACCCGAATCCGACAAAAAAAATTCGGTGAGGTTTTGCCAAAACGCGTTCGAACCCAAAACACGGCCGCGGAACCGAACCCAAAACCAAAACACAAAACCCGAAAAATTTCAGGCGCTCATCTCTAGTATTATTTAGGTGTGAGGGAAATCATTTGTGTACCTGGGAAAACACACAAAGGAGAAAAACTTATTATCGGGAACCGTGTTTTTGTCTTTTCCATGCAGCATACTGTAGCTTTGTGTTTGCCTCTGTTTTCATAATATAAGGAGGACTCGTACATTTAATTTTAATGTATTCACGCAAATGTATGAAGATGGAACACGACACAACCTTAGTTATTGTGATTGCAGTGGTATTTTGCTACTGGTGGGAAGGGCAGAGGGGGCGGAGCTGTGGACAATGTAGGAGGAGCTGCATTGGGGATGGGGCATAAATTGTTGTCCACTTAGGAAGCAACACTGATTGACAATCAATTTCACATGCTGTTGTGCAAATGGAATAGACAACAGGTGGAAATTATAGGCAATTAGCAAGACACCCCCAACAAAGGAGTTGTTCTGCAGGTGGGGACCACAGACCACTTCTCAACTCCTATGCTTTCTGGCTGATGATTTGGTCACTTTTGAAAGCTGGCGGTGCTTTCACTCTAGTGGTAGCATGAGACGGAGTCTACAACCCACACAAGTGGCTCAGGTAGTGCAGCTCATCCATGATGGCACATCAATGCGAGCTGTGGCAAGAAGGTTTGCTGTGTCTGTCAGCGTAGTGTCCAGAGCATGGAGGCGCTAACAGGAGACAGGCCAGTACATCAGGAGACGTGGAGGAGGCCGTAGGAGGGCAACAACCCAGCAGCAGGACTGCTACCTCTGCCTTTGTGCAAGGAGGAACAGGAGGAGCACTGCCAGAGCCCTGCAAAATGACCTCCAGCAAGCCACAAATGTGCATGTGTCTACTCAAATGATCAGAAACAAACTCCATGAGGGTGGTATGAGGGCCCGACATCCACAGGTGGGGGTTATGCTTACAGCCCAACACAGTGCAGGACGTTTGGCATTTGCCAGAGAACACCAAGATTGGCAAATTCGCCACTGGTGCCCTGTGCTCTTCACAGATGAAAGCAGGTTCTCACTGAGCACATGTGACAGATGTGACAGAGTCTGGAGACGCCAAGGAGAACGTTCTGCTGCCTGCAACATCCTCCAGCATGACCGGTTTGGCAGTGGGTCAGTAATGGATGTGGGGTGGCATTTCTTTGGGGGGCCGCACAGCCCTCCATGTGCTCGCCAGAGGTAGCCTGACTGCCATTAGGTACCGAGATGAGATCCTCAGACTCCTTGTGAGACCATATGCTGGTGCGGTTGGCCCTGGGTTCCTCCTAATGCAAGACATAGCTAGACCTCATGTAGCTGGAGTGTGTCAGCAGTTCCTGCAAGACGAAGGCATCGATGCTACGGACTGGCCCGCCCGTTCCCCAGACCTGAATCCAATTGAGCACATCTGAGACATCATGTCTCGCTCCATCCACCAACGCCACGTTGCACCACAGACTGTCCAGGAGTTGGCGGATGCTTTAGTCCAGGTCTGGGAGGAGATCCCTCAGGAGACCATCCGCCACCTCATCAGGAGCATGCCCAGGCATTGTACGGAGGTCATACAGGCACGTGGAGGCCACACACACTACTGAGCCTCATTTTGACTTGTTTTAAGGACATTACATCAAAGTTGGATCAGCCTGTAGTGTGTTTTTCCACTTTCATTTTGAGTGTGACTACTCCAAATCCAGACCTCCGTGGGTTAATAAATTTGATTTCCATTGATAATTCTTGTGTGATTTTGTTGTCTGCACAATCAACTATGTAAAGAACAAAGTATTTAATAAGAATATTTAATTCATTCAGATCTAGGATGTGTTGTTTAAGTGTTCCCTTTATTTTTATGAGCAGTGTGTATATATATATATATATATACATACACACACATAGGAAAGCGTGCGCGCGCGGGGGGGGGGGGGGGGGGGTCCAGTTGCCCGGAAACACCTATTCTCTTGGCAAGTGACTCAAACTATCACAACAAAAGCAATGTTATATAATTACTAGAGCTTCTGCCACATCATGCAGTGTGTGGGACAGAGCTTCACATGCCCACTGGAAGCAGCTCCTTCTACCATGTTTGCTGTGTGTGGAGTCCTCAATCAGTGCACTGAACCAGAGAGTAGCTACCAGGAAGAAGAGATAGGAGCCTTACCATGAGTTGGGAGAATGTTTCAGTATAGTACTGGATCTATTATGTTTGTGTATTTATTTAGTATGTGTAACCTTTTCATGGCCACTATATTTTTGAAATGTTTGATACAGGCTAGTCTAAAGACCATCTATACTGTTAAATATTAATACTGTATACATTATCCAGTGTATAAAAAGACCAATGTTTACATTAATTTACATTAATGTCCAGGGTCATTACTAGGTTCTACTACCGCTCCCCCAGACTCCCACACTTGCTCCAATGTTCTGCACAGCTGGAGATTGTGGACTACATTTGGAAACCCCCCCTCTAGAAATCCTGCATTTGCCACCGTGCACTGCTTTTGTACTTGTGCAACGGGGCAGGGCCTGACATGCGGGTCCCCCCCATGTCAGGGAAGCTGATCGTAGATGTGATAAATTTAGCACATCTACGATCAGGTCTGAATTAGGCCCAATGTTTTAAAGGACTTTTGGAGCAGTTTTTGTGAAAAACTGCTCCAAACTCTTTAATTCTTTTTTTTTTTTTTTTTTTTTAGCAACCTACATCATATTGGTCATACTTATAATGAGAAATGCGATAAGGATGAATTTACAACAAAAAAAAGTTAAAAAACACTGCAGTGTGCCCTGTGATAAGCAGCCTTTTGCAGAGCTTTCTCTGCCCCCACACACATTTATAGACCACTGCAAGAAAATGGATTTGGACACAAATCCTCTTTATACCACATTCATGCACTTAACTTGAGGGGTCATTGTTATTCAGTTACAATACCCTTTATTACATAATACATTTCAATATACTGCGATGCCCAGTATTCAAACCAATAACCTGTTGAATTCTAATCAAACACCCTACTCATTGAGCTATTTGATCCTGTGTAAAAGCTATGAACACTATATGAAGCTACTGATACTTTGTAAAAAAAATAATCAGCACTGCAATTGAGTAGATCTATGTAGTGTGCAGCCACACATCCAATCTCTTGCAGCGCCACACTACATAGATCTGCTCAGCCACAATGCTGATCATTTTTTCACAAAGTACAAGGTAAGCTTCAAATAGTTAGAATGAATAGATTGTCTGACTGCAATGCCACAGGCGATGAGTTTGAATCCCGTCAGCATCTTGAAATGTAATAAAGGACAGTGTGACTGAATAACAAAGAAATCTCAAGTTGAGTTCATGAATGTTGTATAGGTATTAGCGACAGAAGGGGTCAGGGTAGGAAACAGCAACGGCAACGGCCACCCTGCAGTGCTATGTCTGGTTTTCCCTCCGCACACACCTAGTTATGGCCCTGCATCTTGCTCCCTGCCACCTTACACTAATCAAAAGAAATGTAAATTTGTGAGCCCCTGTAAATGGCGCCCTGGAAGCTGCCCGCAGTGTGATTCACCACAGTTGAATCTCACCAATAATTCAAAAGTTACACAGATTTAAAACAAAGAATGTGTGGGACTCAAACAATTACAGGCGCTATAATATTAACAAAATTGATACTTCACAGTACGTTCCTCAGATGAATTCCACTCTACTAGGTAGATAGAGTTCTGGTTTTCTTCAACAAGACGTTCCTTCCTCTCGTATGGATGTTACCATGGAAAGAAAGAATTGTATAAATGTGTAATAAAGTCTTAAAGTACATGAGTCTCTCTTGTTGTTATACACTTTCTAGCAGTGAGGATAATAATTGTTTCACCGAAGAGGCGTACCCCAACTCACTTTTCCGCAAAATAGGTTAAACTCATAAAGGTATCTTTTATCCACCACTGTGTTTGACAGACTCACTCTGGTGATGAACCCTTTTAACCAGGAAGGATAAGCGTACCTCACTCACAATAAAAGCAGGCTGACTCAAGCGTATCAAGGTTTCTTTCGTTGATAGCTCCCTACTTCCTCAAGCCAGATGTCTTTTCCTCTCATGGGGGTATCGCCATGAAAAGAAAAAAATAAAATAAATATATATATATATATATATATGTGTGATATCGTTTTCAACCATATGCCACTCTTTATAATTGCTGTCAAAATTCACACATACATAAATTATATCTCCTTCACTAAGGGAGCGTACCCCGACTCACTTTTCACATAAACGGTATAAACCTATAAAGGTATCTTCCGTCCACCACTATAACAGGCAAAACAATCTGATGAACCCTTTTTGGCAAAGAAGGATAAGCATACCTCACTTACAAAAAAGGAGGCGAATTCAAACACATAGCGGTTTCTTTCGAGAATATTCCTCTATTTCCTTCAATCAGGGTGTTTTTCCTCTCGTGTAGATATTACCGTGGGGAAAAAAACATAAATGTATATGTGTAGTAATGTTTATTTTAAACTACACCATATTTTCTCTCATTGCTATATACATTCACACCTAGGAAGATGGTAATCGTTATGGGGGAGGTGTACCTTAACTCACTCTTTGTGTAAGAGAAAAACACCCATAAATGTATCTTTTAATCCACCACTGTGTTTAGAGAATATCCATCTGGTAATGAGCCCACTTTGCCAAAGTAGAAATAGGCATACCTCACTCACACAAGACAAATGCTGGTAAAAGCACATAAAGGTTTCTTTTTGTGCTTAGTGGATGAATATCAGGCGTACCCTACTCACAAGAAAGATGGTTATATACAAGCGCATCTGGGTTTCTTTGGGAGACTGACTAGGATGAAAGAATTCTTGTCTCTGTATGTGATGTTTCCACAGTGGTGGCGAGTTATTCAGAATTTTTTTTTTCAATCACCATAGATCCACATGAAAAAAACATGATTTTTATTGTAAAAAAAATGCCCAACACAATTGGGGAAATATGTACAACTGACAGAACACTTTTTCTTACAAAACATACAGAGTCTGAAAAAGATTGTAGCAGCAAGACTCTAATATAAAACGAGATCCAAAAAACATCCAAAAACATACAATGAAATTCGTATATACAAAAGAAAAAATTCCTTGAAAGAGTACTTAGTTCATACCTATGTAGTAAAATTGAATAGATCCACACTCTCAGCTGGTCGACATGTTTCGGCCTTTAATAGGCCTTTATCAAGACATGCTGAGAGAGTGGAATGACCTGATATTTATGTGTGGACCCTCCAATCAGCAACCATCAATTGCTGACATCATCTTTAGGTGACAGTTTTTTTATTAGAAGCACTGTTAAATAAAATACAACAATCCAACCGCATATAGCTCTTCCATTATATTAAACAAAGTTGTGAAATATGTGGCATTGACAATGAATGATTTAAAATGTTGTTACATGAAATCCCCATGGCAACCGTGAATCACAAAACACAGTGTCTTTCTACTACTAGTGATCAGGGTGAGTGCATATTGCGCCTCCCGAATTTAAGTGGAGTAATTATTTACTCTTCCTAATGTGACTCCTCGTGTGAATATTTTCCCCCCAATAAGGCAAAGTGGCTTTTTAATAGAAAAATGATCCGCGCCGTTGTCATGGCAATGTGGCTCGTGTGCAGGAAATGCCGGTATGCGCCACTGGAACGCATAGTGAACCGCACCTCGGTTCACATGAGTTTCCTGTCGTCAAGACAGGGAAACCAGCCCGCTGGTTGTGGAGCTCGTCATGCGTCGTTGTTATGGCGACATCGCCTCAACAACGGAAGCGTGCACTCGTCACTGACCCGCACAGTGGTACGCAAACAGGAAGTCACTGAGACGTCTTGAAGAAATTGTTTATATCCAGTGAAATAGTGATTCTATAATTATAAACAAAACAAGTGACGCATTGGTATATGTTATTCCTGTGTCCTTTTCTGACAATAAAAACAAAGAAAAAGTGATAATAATATTGTGAAAGGTTATCGATACATGGGAGGCCATTTTTAAAATGGTCAGACAATGCCCATAAATAAAAAAACACTTTTGGTAGTGATTTAACCGAAAATAATAGTATTCCCATATTGTGCATATTACATATTAATGCCGTGATTTTGGAAGTTACCATGGTGATTCCCCACCTTATAATAATGTAAAATGACACATTTTTAATGACGTGCCGACAGCCATTTCTCTTCAATCTTGAATGTTCCAGATGTAATTATGAACCTAGGAGAACTGGAGAACAATAATCAGGATGAGCCAAACAAACCTCACAGAATTTAGAGCCCAAAATGTACATTGTAGGAACCATTTAAGCTCAAAATCTTTGTTTAACCCCCCTGGAGCCAAAGTGTCACAATTAAAGATCATGTTCATTTCCGTTTTCGCCAGAAGTTTGGAACTATCTTTATTTCTGATGTTCCCATTAATGGCTATAATCCCACAAAAGAATAGTAAACCTGAGGTGGAACAACCATGTACTTGTTTGAAGTGAGCCGAAAGAGCGTGGGTCTCTAGCCCCTTTTTAATATTGCATATATGTTCCCCTAGCCTCACCTTTAATGGGCGTGAGGTTCTACCTATATATACTTTATCACAGCTACATCTTATTGCATATATTACGTTTTTAACGTTGCAAGTAATAGATTCCTTAATTTGTATCCTATTCCCATTAATGGTGATCTCTTCAACTTTATTTCCACCTGTTTTTTATGTTCTTACATCCCACACATGACCCACAACGGTAAAAACCAGTTGATGTTATGGTTGATGTCAAGGGTGGTGGAGGTAGGGCGCTTGATACAAGTTTGGATTTTAGGTTAGGAGCTCAACGGTAAATCACTTTCGGTTTGCTAGGTAGTAACGGTCCCAACACTGTATCTTTCTGTAAAAAAGACCAGTGTTTTTTTATTATCTTTTCTACTGTTTTGTGTTCCTTTGTATAGTTAGTAACAAAAGAAAAATTAAAGTCACACTTTTCCTTTGACATCGTTTTCTTAGTCAATAAGTCTTTATGTTCTAAATTCTTTGTTTTCTCAATTGCCTGGTCCACCCTCCTTTCATTATAACCGCAGGCCTTAATTTTTTCCCCCATAATGTGTGCCTGATCGGAAAACACTTTTTCATTAGTGCAAATTCTTCTATGTCTTTTAAATTGACCACTGGGTATTGCATTTATCCAGTTGTCATGGTGGCAACTACTTGCCAGAAGGTACGACCCTGAATCTGTGGGTTTAGTGTATATTTTAGAGTAGATTTTACTCCCCTCTATATAGACTGTCACATCCAGAAAATTTATACTTTTCTCCTGTATGTCAAAGGTAAGTACAATGTTTTTAACATTTGAATTCAATACAGTACAGAATTGGGTGAGACTGGTTCTATCGCCCCCCCACACAAAAAAGATATCATCTATATATCTTGCATAGGACACCAGGTTCGTCCCGAGGTCATGGCTTGACCAGATCGTATCGTCCTCCCATGCACCCATAAATAGGTTTGCATAACTCGGGGTGAACCTGGTGCCCATAGCAGTGCCCGTTTTCTGTAAATAGAATTCATCTTTGAACAGAAAGAAATTATTAAGTAAAATAAATTCCATTCCCTCAAGCAAACAGTTTTTTAAACTGATTGGTAATGAAGATGATTCAAGTGAGCAACGAGCAGCTTCCAGGCCATCCTTGTGGTCAATAATTGTGTAGAGGGCACTTACGTCAGCTGTTACTAGAAGGTAATTTTCTTCCCAGACGATAGTGTCCAATAGGTGCAGAAAACTTGTGGTATCCTTAAGATGTGATCTATTAAGCCCAACTAGAGGTTGTAAATAATAGTTGATATAATTGGTCTACCGGGATTTTTTCCAAATTCTTATGAATTTTAGGTAGGACGTACATAACAGGCACTGTCGGATCGTTATTAATGATGAATTTTGCTTCCTTATCTGTAATAGTTCCTTTTGATACAGCCTTATCAACCATTTGTATTAGTTTTTGTTGTATCTGTTTAGATGGGTCTCCCAGATACCTTTATGGGTGTTTTTCTCTTACACAAAGAGTGAGTTAAGGTACACCTCCCCCATAACGATTACCATCTTCCTACGTGTGAATGTATATAGCAATGAGAGAAAATATGGTGTAGTTTAAAAGAAACATTACTACACATATACATTTATGAGGAAAGAAGGTATACAGCGCTCATTGACACAGTGTAATCTAAAAAGGTAAATATTTAATAATAAGTTTCACGCTTTGACAAAGCTGCCTGGAGCAGTGAAATGCGTTAGGTTGAGATCTGTGTGGACATCTGACAACCAGCACCATCACCACGCCACCATCTACAGTCAGGACCTTGCATTCCTCTTGTCTCCGTGAACCAGGACTCCTACTGGCATCGCCATTGCTTATTACATCTACAGGAGAACCCACACAATGGAACACGGAGTTCCGAGTGAACTGTGAACCAGGACCCCAACAACTGTCGCCGTTGCCATACGGACTTGTACCTCACGGGAGCCTCTTTAAACGGAACACAGACTTGGTAACCACATCCAATTGGATGAATTATTATACATCTGGTCCGTTATTATGACTGTATATATGCTGGTTTTAAATATGTTGATGAGTGCCAAACTTACCGGTTGGTGTCAGTATTAATAGATTTATAAGTCCACCTGAAGTCAATATTGAGACACATTATATCTTAGATTGCATGTTTTTTAATTGTCTAAGTCTTTTTAAAGAAAACTTATTATTAAATATTTACCTTTTTAGATTACACTGTGTCAATGAGCGCTATATACCTTCTTTCCTCCTCTTGTTATTGAAAGGGTTTGACTACCCCTTATCTATTCAGCTGCTAGGAAAAGCACACTCATCACAGCGCCTGTATATATACTTGATATATATAACCTTTCATCAACATATACATTTACGTTTTTCCCCACGGTAATATCTACACGAGAGGAAAACACACCCTGATTGAAGGAAATAGAGGAATATTCTCGAAAGAAACCGCTATGTGTTTGAATTCGCCTCCTTTTTTTGTAAGTGAGGTATGCTTATCCTTCTTTGCCAAAAAGGGTTCATCAGATTGTTTTGCCTGTTATAGTGGTGGACGAAAGATACCTTTATAGGTTTATACCATTTATGTGAAAAGTAAGTCGGGATACGCTCCCTTAGTGAAGGAGATATAATTTATGTATGTGTGAATTTTGACAGCAATTATAAAGAGTGGCATATGGTTGAAAACGATATCACACATATATATATATATATATATATATATATATATATTTTCTTTTCACGGCGATACCCCCACGAGAGGAAAAGACATCTGGCTTGACGAAGTAGGGAGCTATCAACGAAAGAAACCTTGATACGCTTGAGTCAGCCTCCTTTTATTGTGAGTGAGGTACGCTTATCCTTCCTGGTTAAAAGCGTTCATCACCAGAGTGAGTCTGTCAAACACAGTGGTGGATAAAAGATACCTTTATGAGTTTAACCTATTTTGCGGAAAAGTGAGTTGGGGTACGCCTCTTCGGTGAAACAATTATCCTCACTGCTTGAAAGTGTATAACAACAAGAGAGACTCATGTACTGTTAAGACTTTATTACACATTTATACAATTCTTTCTTTCCATGGTAACATCCATACGAGAGGAAGGAACGTCTTGTTGAAGAAAACCAGAACTCTATCTACCTAGTAGAGTGGAATTCATCTGAGGAACGTACTGTGAAGTATCAATTTTGTTAATATTATAGCGCCTGTAATTGTTTGAGTCTTCTCATTCTTTGTTTTAAACCTTACACTAATCACCACCAATCCTACAGACTCCTCCCACCCACATCACATGTACACCCAGGGCTGTAGTTAGGTGGGTACACACACTGGTCTGGGCTGCTGCCATTACCCGACCACACATATAGAAAAAGAAAGGAAAGACAAAAGAAATCCTTTTTGTGAGCACTCTTATTTTAAATTTTTTATTTATTAATTAATATTTGATCATTTAAAACAATATGATGATGTGATAATGGATAATCTAAAACGTAACATTTATTCTGTTCCTATTAAAATATCGACCAATGCGGTCCAATGTAATTATAATCTCTATCTTAATTTATAGAGTAGAGAGTAGAAAGGTGAAATAAAAGATATATAGTGAGAGTAAGCAGCAAAGAATTGCTCCACCAGTGTTGTTGAGAATGAAAATTAGGTGATCATCTTGGTGATATCCACAGTGCCTGGTATTCCTAGGTGGTCCCCCTTCAAAGTACTAGCCAGGTCTATCCTATCAGCTTCCGAGATAAAAGATCGGGCTACTTTCAGGATAGTACGACCTTGAATAGTAGAGATGATATATGAAGGAAGAGAGAACCCACTTCTACTGTCTGTACTCTGCCTGTTATTCGTTACTGGATCAGTTGGCCCCAGGCTTTTCCAGATGAGAGAGTGTTGGAAAAAAGAACCATCACCTATCTTATTATGAAATAAATAATCCTTTTCTTTGGGTATACAGCAGAGAAAAGGAGAGAAGAAAGAAAGGACCACTTCTGCTTTCTGTTGTGACAGCAAAATGTACGCTGAGAAGGGCAAGGCCCTTGTCAACACTGCTGTCAACCAGATGAGAGAGTGATGGAAAAAGGCTCAGCTCAAGACAGAATATGGGAGGAGTCAATATATGATAACTTGGTGGAAATGTTTCATTCAAAAGAAAATCCCAATTTCATTTGTAGCTGATCACCTTTTAATTAACTGGATAAGATACCCAGTAGTAACAATGATTATGAAGCTGATGTAACTGGATCCACAAAAATACTCATTTTGGATATTGTTATATATCATAAACATTGATCAATTTGCATATAATGATGGTTCCAATTGGGAATAGTCACATTTGGATGTAATTATATGTCATAAGCATTAATCAATCTGTATATAGTGATGGTTCCAACTAGAAATAATCAGATTAAATTTGGCAAAGTCTGGGGAGATAAACAAGATTATATTCACCTAGACACCAATTGAAAGTAACGCATAAGAGCACCAGACTCTCACATATATAGAGTAAATATACAAGAAATAAATGAAACAAAGTTGCTGAAAATCTTCAAAGCACAAAATCTGCACAGTGAGGTCAGAAATTCATTTATCCTTCATTAGATAACACAGTGCTGCAGTGGCTATCTCATCAAGTATTGTTAAGCTAATTAATTCGAAGGATTATTGTCCTCAGTTGATATAACTAGTAATTGAGTCTATAGAATTCTGACATCTTTAATATAAACAATCATAAATTGGTGCTTTCTGCAGAAGAAAAATAGCATAATGCTGCAACAGCTATACTAACCAAGCATTATTCTACTGCGAAATTAATTCAAAGGATCATTATCCCCTGCTGGCATAGCTGGGAAATTGAATCTATGACGAATCTGACACATTCATTTGTTGATATAAATAATCATAGACTAGTGCTTTCTGCAGATAAAAAATGCAACATGGAAAAAATGAAATGAAACAATGTTGCTTCAAGCACAAAATCAACAGCATTAGTACGAACAAACAATGAATTGAACCTTCTTTAAGTAGCACAGTGCTGCAGGCGCTATATTGCCAAACATCATTAATTGATTAGTTCAAAACAGTCATTATCTTCTGCTAACACTGCTGAGAAAATAGGTCTATAGAGTTCTAAAACATTCATATGCTGATGTAAACGAACATGGAACAGTGCTTTCTGCAGAGGAAGAAAATAATGCAACCTATAAGTCAAAAATGCACCTCCTGAATAATTTTATATAGGGGCAGCAGGCGGATAATATAGGCTAATGTGATTGTTAAATATATTAATACATTAGTCCTGTAGGAAGATATATATATAAAGATCCCTGTTATCCTCAAAATTATGAGGTGCGCTATGGATAGAGGAAAGGGGAAAGCAAAGCAGGTGCCGCCGTGAGTAAATACTTAATTACGGTGATAGACAGCCAGTGTGTTACCCAACGCCGCTCCAAGCTGCTTCGGATGCCGGCGTGTGTCAGTGTCCTCCACTGCTCCGACCGACTGCCAGCTTCCCTTGTTCACTTCTGCCACGCGCCATCCCACTGAGGTGCTGCGGCCGCCCAGACCAAGAAGGGGGGCGTGGCCGCACGACGTCGAATGACGTCAGTCCCGACGTACGTTTCACCGCTGGGCTTGTTCACGGGAGCTGTCTATCACCGTAATTAAGTATTTACTCACGGCGGCACCTGCTTTGCTTTCCCCTTTCCTCTCTCCATATATCTTCCTGCAGGACTAATGTATTAATATATTTAACAATCACATTAGCCTATATTATCCGCCTGCTGCCCCTATATAAAATTATTCAGGAGGTGCATTTTTGACTTATAGGTTGCATTATTTTCTTCCTCTGCAGAAAGCACTGTTCCATGTTCGTTTACATCAGCATATGAATGTTTTAGAACTCTATAGACCTATTTTCTCAGCAGTGTTAGCAGAAGATAATGACTGTTTTGAACTAATCAATTAATGATGTTTGGCAATATAGCGCCTGCAGCACTGTGCTACTTAAAGAAGGTTCAATTCATTGTTTGTTCGTACTAATGCTGTTGATTTTGTGCTTGAAGCAACATTGTTTCATTTCATTTTTTCCATGTTGCATTTTTTTATCTGCAGAAAGCACTAGTCTATGATTATTTATATCAACAAATGAATGTGTCAGATTCGTCATAGATTCAATTTCCCAGCTATGCCAGCAGGGGACAATGATCCTTTGAATTAATTTCGCAGTAGAATAATGCTTGGTTAGTATAGCTGTTGCAGCATTATGCTATTTTTCTTCTGCAGAAAGCACCAATTTATGATTGTTTATATTAAAGATGTCAGAATTCTATAGACTCAATTGCTAGTTATATCAACTGAGGACAATAATCCTTCGAATTAATTAGCTTAACAATACTTGATGAGATAGCCACTGCAGCACTGTGTTATCTAATGAAGGATAAATGAATTTCTGACCTCACTGTGCAGATTTTGTGCTTTGAAGATTTTCAGCAACTTTGTTTCATTTATTTCTTGTATATTTACTCTATATATGTGAGAGTCTGGTGCTCTTATGCGTTACTTTCAATTGGTGTCTAGGTGAATATAATCTTGTTTATCTCCACAGACTTTGCCAAATTTAATCTGATTATTTCTAGTTGGAACCATCACTATATACAGATTGATTAATGCTTATGACATATAATTACATCCAAATGTGACTATTCCCAATTGGAACCATCATTATATGCAAATTGATCAATGTTTATGATATATAACAATATCCAAAATGAGTATTTTTGTGGATCCAGTTACATCAGCTTCATAATCATTGTTACTACTGGGTATCTTATCCAGTTAATTAAAAGGTGATCAGCTACAAATGAAATTGGGATTTTCTTTTGAATGAAACATTTCCACCAAGTTATCATATATTGACTCCTCCCATATTCTGTCTTGAGCTGAGCCTTTTTCCATCACTCTCTCATCTGGTTGACAGCAGTGTTGACAAGGGCCTTGCCCTTCTCAGCGTACATTTTGCTGTCACAACAGAAAGCAGAAGTGGTCCTTTCTTTCTTCTCTCCTTTTCTCTGCTGTATACCCAAAGAAAAGGATTATTTATTTATTTCATAATAAGATAGGTGATGGTTCTTTTTTCCAACACTCTCTCATCTGGAAAAGCCTGGGGCCAACTGATCCAGTAACGAATAACAGGCAGAGTACAGACAGTAGAAGTGGGTTCTCTCTTCCTTCATATATCATCTCTACTATTCAAGGTCGTACTATCCTGAAAGTAGCCCGATCTTTTATCTCGGAAGCTGATAGGATAGACCTGGCTAGTACTTTGAAGGGGGACCACCTAGGAATACCAGGCACTGTGGATATCACCAAGATGATCACCTAATTTTCATTCTCAACAACACTGGTGGAGCAATTCTTTGCTGCTTACTCTCACTATATATCTTTTATTTCACCTTTCTACTCTCTACTCTATAAATTAAGATAGAGATTATAATTACATTGGACCGCATTGGTCGATATTTTAATAGGAACAGAATAAATGTTACGTTTTAGATTATCCATTATCACATCATCATATTGTTTTGAATGATCAAATATTAATTAATAAATAAAAAATTTAAAATAAGAGTGCTCCCAAAAAGGATTTCTTTTGTCTTTCCTTTCTTTTTCTATATGTGTTGTTAATCTACAAAAGTACTTTGGGAGCACCACCAATAAGTAAAGTGCTACTCAAAGATTTGGCTTTTAGCACTATGTATATTGGTTATTTCTATGTCTGGTTATATTTAAGTGTGGCTTTATAGTACACTGCTAGTGCGGAACTGACAAACCATATTACAAACATTACCCGACCACAGCCAGGAAGTTGTTGGCATTGGGGAGGGGGTTCATGTGTTGGGGAAAGGGGGTTCTGTGGCATTAGTGTGAGGGTTTTTTTTATTTGTCTTTTATTTTGGATGGGGGTGGGGGAATTACTGCCTTGCCCCTGGTGACGAAAACCTTAGTTTCGGCCCTGCAAACACATGACTGAAGGATGACTTATAAATATCTGAATTTCACAATAAGAAACCTTTGGCCTAGGGGTTCTGTGAAAAAAATTCTGGTACTCTAAAAAAAGTAATGATTCAAAAAGTTTGTGAACCCCTGCATTAGACTATAATTTTTAAGTAAAAATCATTGATATGTTTGTGGTGGTGTTACATTGATAAATGGATGCAAGTCTTAAAGTCACAATGTCAAAATGGTAATGGTATTGTTATGAGACAATGGGGTACATTCCGAGTTGATCACTAGCTGCTGATGTTCGCTGCGTAGAGATCATTTAAAAAAAGGCAAAAATGCGCATGCATATGGGGCACAATGCACACGTGCGGTGTATGGGTACAAAGAGCATTGTTGCTGTGCAATGGTTCTAGCGACGATTCCATTCGCACAGCCGATCGCAAGGAGATTGACAGGAAGTGGGAGTTTATGGGTGTCAACTGACCGTTTTCTGGGAGTGTTTGGAAAAATGCAGGCGTGACCAGGCGTTTGCAGGGCGGGTGTCTGACGTCAATTCCGGGACCTTCGTCGCAGCAATCATCATACAGAATAAAATGCAAATCCCCAAGGGAGGGGAAGGGAAAAAGAAACCAGGTACAATTCAAGGTGCACTCTACCCAACTAACAATTTTTAATGTTTATTCTCAAAAATGTATATTCACAGCAGTAATATCAAATAAAGGCTTAAATGCCCATTGACCTAAATTATTCCTTAAAATGATTATTTTTGTGGGACTTGAATATGTCCTTTATTGATAGAGCAAAATATTAAAATCAAAATAGAGAGATGTGATAGAAAATAAACATAATGTGAATAAAGATTTTAAAACAAAGCTGACGTGTTATTCCCTTTATTTATTTCCTTGTAATAGTTTCAAATGTACATACACATGCATGTATTTGTACAGCACTGTATCAGTGCTAAATTTATTCGAGACCTATAATTTCCGTGTTAAATGGAGCTTGTACCATGTATCACAGAAGGAAATATATTACCTTACTTTTAAGTCACAAACTAATATTCAGATATTGCAACGATGAAGCTCTATACCTGTCATACAAACTTTGAGTATGGTGAGATATTTCTTAATGTGATAAATTGGGATAGATGAAACTCTGTTGCTAAGTATGTGACTCATACAATGAATCCTGGAACTATTATGGGGGTCATTCCGAGTTGTTCGCAGCAGGAACTTTGTTAGCAGTTGGGCAAAACCATGGGGGTCATTCCGAGTTGTTCGTGCGTTGCCGATTTTCACTATGCTGCGATTTGTTGCTAATTGCGCATGCGCAAGGCACGCAGGGCGCATGCGCTTAGTTATTTAACTAAAAACAGTTTTGCTGTGGATCCTGCGGCGCTTTTCAGTCGCTCTGCTGATCGGTGAATGATTGACAGGAAAGGGGCGTTTCTGGGTGGTAACTGAGCGTTTTCCGGGAGTGTGCTAAAAAACGCAGGCGTGTCAGGGAAAAACGCGGGAGTGTCTGGAGAAACGGGGAAGTGGCTGGCCGAACGCAGGGCGTGTTTGTGACGTCAAACCAGGAACTTAACGGACTGAGCTGATCGCAATCTGTGAGTAAGTCTGGAGCTACTCAGAAACTGCAAAGAATTATTTATTAGCAGTTCTGCTAATCTTTCGTTCGCTATTCTGCTAAGCTAAGATACACTCCCAGAGGGCAGCGGCCTAGCGTGTGCAATGCTGCTAAAAGCAGCTAGCGAGCGAACAACTCGGAATGAGGGCCCATGTGCACTGAACATGTGCAGAGAGAGTTAGATTTGGGTGGGTTATTTTGTTTCTGTGCAGGGTAAATACTGGCTGCTTTATTTTTACACTGCAATTTAGATTGCAGATTGAACACACCCCACCCAAATCTAACTCTCTCTGCACATGTTACATCTGCCTCCCCTGCAGTGCACATGGTTTTGCCCAACTGCTAACAAAGTTCCTGTTGCGATCAACTCAGAATTACCCCCTATGCACAGTACAAAAGCCTTGCAATGTTACATGTATTACCTAAACACAGAGAGAGCTAATTGGGGATATGTTTTAAAATGACAGCATATATAGAATCATGTGCAGATATATAATAAATCTCTCATTTATAGTGTCAGTCCACAATAATAAATTGCCTTATTACACTGTGTTAGATTATATCTGCTCAGTGAATCACGGCAATATTTAAAGCCCACTGATCATATTTATGGTGTATTGCAGAAAGATATTCAGTAAGTGAGTGGAGAAAGTAAGTTGATATCTCCTATATAATATCATAGTTTAAAGTTTAACTTTTACAGAATGATCTAGGTTGGTACAATTAAAAAGGGGACATTTGTTTGTTTACTCACCAGGTCTCCTTTAGGATGGTGGATGGGCAGTGTCCTCTATATTGGTGCCAGGAAGGATTTCAGGCGGTATCACCTACTTGAGTTCCTCCTTGTAGGTGGTATAATGGACAGGTGCTGCACGTCCACCCCCTGTTCCGCGCAAACCCTGCAGTTCCTCCCCTATTTTCGCTTTCAAGACAAGATTTACATTATTGAAATGCTTCTTTATGTTAGACACTTCTCCTCCCGCGTCTCCTCCTCTTCCTGAGTCTTCTGCTTCTCAACCCCAACTCTAAGCCTGAAAGACAGCTACTTGCTGTTGCCAAATCACACACTACTCTCTCTCAACAGCAAAAGTCTCCACTCCCTCCCTGTCTCCTTCCAAGACCTATCAAAGAACAAAATGCCTGAGGTGGGACTTATTGAGGCGTTGTGAGGTACAACTCAGGCAACTTTTGGGAACCAATGGATCACTTTCTTTCAAAATAATCAACTTGCATAAAGTTACCCGCTTCCGATTTGCGAGTTCTTTGCGGCTTCCCCATGAGAAATCTCGATTGATGTAGCATGGGAATTACATAAATCCCCGAAATCTCTCACCTATTACATAGTGCGAGTTGCGGTACAAACTTGAACTGAACTTCTCGCAAACAAATTTGCACCCTTACACTCCGCCCATGGTCAGGTGTCTGGCCACTGTGAGAAAGAAGGGCCACTGAATAGTGTACATGGAGGAAAGATGGGAACGACAGAAGCAGCAGAATCTGTGGACTCTTCACATTATTTTCTGCTGTGATTTATGACTCCAATTCACTGTTACATATCATTTATTTATGTAGCTTCTTAGCATCTGGGTACTTCCGCTAGATAATTTCACAGTTAGCTAAAACCCACTTGGCACTTTATTAAGTGGTCTGACAACTGGAGGGCCAGTAAATCAATGAATGATGAAATCAGAGTGAGGAACTTGTCCTCATATGAATTAGAGTGGCTGTAACTGTGAAATGAAAGGTGCATGCAAAAAGACAATTTCATATATTTGATATCTGATGTAAAAACATAGCATGAACTATTGGCACAATTGCATGACATTCCATAATGAGGTCCCAGGTAACTGGGATCAATACTGTATTAAGGGCCTAATTCCGAGTTGATCGCAGCAGCAAATTTGTTAGCAGTGGGGCAAAACCATGTGCACTGCAGGGGGGGGGGGCAGATATAACATGTGCAGAGAGGGAGAGTACAGTGGGGGAACTCACGGAGTGATAATCTAAGCAATCTGACTAGATTGCTTAGATTTTAAGCATGATCACTCCGTGTGTACCCCCACAGCGATAGCGATGCGCAGCCTCGCGTATCACTATCCCCAGTGCTAAATTGGCATGCATGCAGGCTCAATCTAGCACGTTGCTCATTTCACCCACTGGGTGAAATGAGCGCCCCCCGTTCCCCCCGGACGCTCAGCACACATCGCGCTGTACTGAGCGGGAGGAGAGATGTGTGCTGAGCGGTTCGCTCAGCACACATCTCTCCCCAGATCTGCCCGTGAATACGGGCTTTTAGATTTGCAGAGAGAGAGTTAGATTTGGGTGGGGTGCGTTCAAACTGAAATTGCAGTGTAAAAATAAAGCAGCCAATATTTACCCTGCACAGAAACAAAATAACCCACCCAAATCTAACTCTCCCTGCAGTGCACATGGTTTTGCCCAACTGCTAACAAATTTGCTGCTGCGATAAACTCTGAATTACCCCCTAAATACATAGGGGGGTATTCAATTAGTGACGTTGTTTCGACCAGTTGAAAAAAATGCACTTTTCGCCCAATTTTAGGTCAAATTTACATTAAACCTATTCAATGACCGTGCCGTTTTTTTGACTGGTCGAAAAAATTCACACAGAGGGAAACCACATGAATCGGAGAATTCGCTGCTGATCCACGTGTTTTGTCGAATTTGCAGCCGTTTTCAACAGTTTTTGGGTCTGTTTTCACCCATGCCGATTCGACAGAATAAAAAAAGAAAAGAAAAAGAAAGGCATGGGTGAAAATGGATTAAAAAATGGGCGAAAAGTAAACGCCCGCTATTGAATACGTTGACGTTGAATCAGTGTCGATTTTCCAACTGTCTGAAAATTCAGCACTAATTCAATATACCCCATATACCCCATAACCACCAAAAAAGCAAATAATGGGACCTGGCCCTATAAAAAAAAAAAAATCTGGTGAGTAGAACCTACAGTTATTTAAGGATTGCTACAGAAAGAAACTAATTGTTTATTCAAGAATCACTTTCTAAACTCTGTGGACTTACAGTATGCTCAAATTTGTTTTCTTTTTCCTATAGCACCACGTCCCACTATTTTTTTGGTATTCATGTTTTAGGTTTATGGGAACACCTATATAGAAGGACAGGCAGCAATAGACAGGAATGCACCTTTTATCTTTAGCCATTTAATTATTCACATCCTGACATACAGATATGTAGAGGACATAGCTGCGCCTGATCAGTCAGTTTCAATGTGGGCCAGCACGTACAAATGACATTTTGTGATGTTATTATAAACCTGTATTTCTGCTACTGTACCTGATAGTATGCTAAGAGTATGAATTTGCTCATTGAAATGGATGTGGAATTGAAAAGATTGATTCTACAGTGTGATGGGAAGATCGGGCCATTCCTGGTGGAACGCGTGGTGCATTTGTTTCCCTCATTCAGTGCCCTTTTGTAAAACAAGATTTTGTGCAATGGATAACAAGGTGCTTGGCAGTAAAAACACATAATATATGTACAGTATTTAAAAAACAACAAGGACTATAGAATTCTGATAATTATAAAACCAGAATTTTGAAGGTAAATATTTTGAACATTAATTATTTCAGCTTGTCAGGTAAAAACTAAGATGGATGAATTTGTATCAAATCCCTGCTTAGGTTACTTCCCTTATTCTTCTGGGCTCCAAATACTAAAGGGCAGATTAATGAATATTTTTTTTAACTAAAATAATGTGAAAGGAGGAGTAATCACACCCTTTTCATACTATTTTTGAATCACCTTAATGTATTAGAGGGCTTTTGGAGCAGTTTTTGTGAAAACTGCTCCAAACCCTTTAATCCACTTTTTTTTTAAAGTAATCAGATCGCATTTCCATACTTACAATGGAAAATGCGATGTGGCTGAATTTGCAAAAAACAAACAAACAAACAAACAAACAAGTGAACCCCCCCCCACCACCACCACTGCAGTGAGCCCTGTGACAACTACGCTACCTTCAGATAGCGTTATCTCAGAGCACTTTGCAAATCCCGTACACCTGCACACAGAGCCAGATTAAGGCCCCGGGAGGCCTGGGGTACTAAATTGCAGGGGGCCCCATGGACTAAAAAACTAATAAAAAATAAATAAAAATAAATAAATATATATATATATATATTTTTATTTTTTTATTTTTTTTTTATTAGTTTTTTAGTCCACTGAAGGAGGAGGGATTTATATACATATATATATATATATATATATATATATATATAAAAATAATTTATCTAAGAATCCCTCCTCCTTCAGTTCAGCGTGCGGCGCGCCAATGACTGAGCCGCAGGCTTGCTGAGCCGGACAGCAATTGGACAGCTGAGCCGTCGCTCAACTGCCCTGACTACAGCTGTTAGAGCACTCTTCTTAGAGCTGTAGTCAGCGCAGCTGAGCAACGGCTCAGTTGTCCAATTGCTGTCCGGCTCAGCAAGCCTGCGGCTCCGTCATTAGTGCGCCGCACGCAGGGCCGTTTCTAGACAATTTGGCTCCCAGTGCGAGATTTCAAAATGCGGACCCCCCCTTGCTATAAAAAAAATTGCGTGCCCCCCCCCATATAGCCAGAAAAAGAAAAAGCATGCGCGCGCGCTCCCGACAAGGGTGTGTGGCCTGATTAAAATGGGCGTGGTCTCATTAAAGTGGGCGTGGCCTCGTCTGATATCATCACACCCACCACAGGGGGAAAAAATAAAAATAAAAAAAGTCCCCTTTTTACACATTACACCAGGCAAGTGTCCCCATATTACACAGTACGCAGGCAGGTGTTCCCATTTTACACAGTACGGTAGGCAGATATCCCCATTTTACACAGTACGCAGGCAGATATCCCCATTTTACACAGTACGCAGGCAGATATCCCCATTTTACACAGTACGCAGGCAGGTGTCCCCATTTTACACAGTACGCAGGCAGGTGTCCCCATTTTACACAGTACGCAGGCAGGTGTCCCCATTTTACACAGTACGGCAGGTGTCCCCATTTTACACAGTGCGGCAGGTGTCCCCATTTTACACAGTGCGGCAGGTGTCCCCATTTTACACAGTGCGGCAGGTGTCCCCATTTTACACAGTACGCAGGCAGGTTTCCCCATTTTACACAGTGCGGCAGGTGTCCCCATTTTACACAGTGCGGCAGGTATCCCCATTTTACACAGTGCGGAAGGTATCCCCATTTTACACAGTGCGGAAGGTGCCCCCATTTTACACAGTGCGGCAGGTATCCCCATTTTACACAGTGCGGAAGGTATCCTCATTTTACATAGTGCGGCAGGCAGGTGTCAAGTGGGGGGGGAGGAAGGGAGGAAGAGAGAGAGAGAAAGAGAGAAAAAAAAAATACTTACATCTTCCCGCTCTTTGGGTCCCGCCAACTCACGTCCCTCGCGCCGGCCGCCTCCTCCTTCGATGCTTATCTCCTCTCCTCCCTCTCTCTCCCCCCGATCGCTCCTGCTCGGGGGGCGGGGCTTCGCGGAATGACGCGTTTGCGTCGTGACGTCACGACGCAAACGCGTCATTCCACGAAGCCCCGCCCCCCGAGCAGGAGCGCTCAGGGGGAGATAGAGGGAGGAGATAAGTAGTCACAAAGTGCCGCGGCGGGCGCCCCGTGCGGTTCCACGGCTCGCCCGCCGCTAAACGGCACTGGACGCACGTTGTACTGAAGGAGGAGGAGGGACAGGGCAGCGGGGAGCCGGGGCTCGTGAGCGCTGCAACGCAGATCGGATTGAAGAAAGATCCGATCTGTGGTGTGGCAGGGGGCCCTTTTGGAAAGGGGGGCCCGGGGTATGTATCCCCGGGACCCCCTCCTTAATCCGGCTCTGCCTGCACAGCTGTGCTAGGACCTAACCAGTGTGATCAGGTTTACATAATGTCCAGCATAAGAACACTGGTGCAAGTTTACAGGATGTCCGGCGTAGGAACTCTGGTGCAGGTTTACAGGATGCCCAGTGTAGGAACTCTGGTGCAGGTTTACAGGATGCCGTGTGTAGGAACTCTGGGGTGGGATTACAGGATGCCATGTGTAGGAACTCTGGGGTGGGTTTACAGGATGCCATGTGTAGGAACCCTGGTGCGGGTTTATAGGATGCCGTGTGTAGGAACCCTGGTGCGGGTTTACAGGATGCCATGTGTAGGAAGGAACCCTAGTGTGGGTTTATAGGATGCCGTGTGTAGGAACCCTAGTGTGGGTTTATAGGATGCCGTGTGTAGGAAGGAACCCTAGTGTGGGTTTATAGGATGCCGTGTGTAGGAACCCTAGTGTGGGTTTATAGGATGCCGTGTGTAGGAAGGAACCCTAGTGTGGGTTTATAGGATGCCGTGTGTAGGAACCCTAGTGTGGGTTTATAGGATGCCATGTGTAGGAAGGAACCCTAGTGTGGGTTTATAGGATGCCGTGTGTAGGAACCCTAGTGTGGGTTTATAGGATGCCGTGTGTAGGAAGGAACCCTAGTGTGGGTTTATAGGATGCCGTGTGTAGGAACCCTAGTGTGGGTTTATAGGATGCCGTGTGTAGGAAGGAACCCTAGTGTGGGTTTATAGGATGCCGTGTGTAGGAACCCTAGTGTGGGTTTATAGGATGCCGTGTGTAGGAACCCTAGTGTGGGTTTATAGGATGCCGTGTGTAGGAACTCTGGTGCGGGTTTATAGGATGCTGTGTGTGGGAACCCTGGCGCAGGTTTACAGGATGCCCAGTGTAGGATCTCTGGTGCAGGTTTACAGGATGCTGTCTGTAGGAAATCTGGTGCGGGTTTACAGGATGCCGTGTGTAGGAACTTTGGTGCGGGTTTACAGGATGCCGTGTGTAGGAACTCTGGTGCGGGTTTATAGGATGCCATGTGTAGGAACCCTGGTGAGGGTTTATAGGATGCTGTGTGTAGGAAGTTAGGAACCCTGGTGCGGGTTTACAGGCCCTTTAAAAAGAGCCATGTTTGGATTGAAACGTGTTGCTGGAGGGAGTGCAGGCTCTCATTCATGCATAGCAGCTCTTCTTTCCAGAGACAGATTGTTACCTTTGGGTACAGCAGTCTGGACTTTTCAGCATTTACTAGGTCATACTGTACATCTGTGTTTAACACCTTGGTACTTACTTAGCTAGCCACATTTATAGATTCCTGATATTTTATCATTTTGTATTTATTAAAATATACCTTTTAAAATACTGATCCGGACAATCCTCTACTCCTATATGCTAATCCCTGTGAGCTTGATTGGGGTAAGGAAGAGGAAAGTCCTGAGGGATTCAGTTGTTAAAGAAACCTTGATGTGCTGGGTACTGCAGTTACTATTGCGAGTAGGGTTCTCTTACCAACCTTTGATACATGCATAAACTGGTGACATGAAACCTTTATATGCCTGTTGCAGTCTGCTCTATTGTGAAAATGGTATGCTCTTTGTATTCCCCTGTTTGTGGTGAAGGGAACCGCTATCTCTATCATCACCGCTACATATCAGGATTTGAACACCTTAGGGTGGACTTTACATTCATGTCATAAGAACGTAGTACACTATAAGTATTTCTCTTTCTGCTTTTACATGTACATGGAAAAAACTACAGTAAAAGGAAGTCTGAGGACGGAAGGACACTTCACCTTACTGTTGGGACAAAATTAAGGAATAAGTATCCATTTGTTGGTATCAATGTTATAAAATATTGGGTTATGTGAAGACCATTGTCCATTTTCATCTTTTTGTATACGTTCAGGTTTACCGGATACTAGAGATGAGCGGGTGCAGTTCGCCGAGAACCGAACCCCCCCGAACTCCACGTGTCAAACACGGTTCCGTGCCCGGCTTGGTTATTCCCGCCTGACTCGGAAAACCCGAATGAGGCAAAACGTCATCATCCCGCTGTCGGATTCTCGCGAGATTTGGATTCCATATAAAGAGCCGCGCGTCGCCGCCATTTTCACTCGGGCATTGTAGAGATTACAGAGAGGACGTGGCTATGTTCTCTCAGTGTCAGTTCTCAGTATCAGTGCTCAGTATCAGTGCTTATTGCTGCTCAGTAATACTAGTACAGTGTCTCTCTTGTGCTGCATCTTGCTGCAGTAGGGTGCTGTGGTAGTAGTGTCCTGTGACTGTGCTTCGGTCATCATCATTTCAGTCACAGTGGTATCTGGGGGGTGACAATTCCAGAGTGCTTTTGTGCTGCTCACTAATACTAGTACAGTGTTTTGTGCTGCTCAGTGTCATTTCTCAGTATCAGTGCTCAGTATCAGTGCTTATTGCTGCTCAGTAATACTAGTACAGTGTCTCTCTTGTGCTGCATCTTGCTGCTGTAGGGTGCTGTGGTAGTAGTGTCCTGTGACTGTTCATTGGTCATCATCATTCCAGTCACAGTGGTATCTGGGGGGGGTGACAATTCCAGAGTGCTTTTGTGCTGCACACTAATACTAGTACAGTGTTTTGTGCTGCTCAGTGTCAGTTCTCAGTAGTATCATCAGTGCTCAGTATCACTGCTCATTGTCTTGTGCTGCACTGTGGTGCTCAGTAATACTACATTACTAATACTAGTACAGTGTCTTGTGCTGCATCGTGCTGCTCAGTGTCAGTTCTCAGTAGTATCATCAGTGCTCAGTATCAGTGCTCAGTAGTATCATCAGTGCTCAGTATCACTGCTCATTGTCTTGTGCTGCATTGTGGTGCTCAGTAATACTACATTACTAATACTAGTACAGTGTCTTGTGCTGCATTGTGGTGCTCAGTAATACTACATTACTAATACTAGTACAAAGTGTTGAATTGCTGTTGCTGCCTGTGACCAGAAGGAGGTACAGCTTAGTAGGGAGAGCTTCAAATTAAAACCCCTATATACTCTGCTATGTGCCTTCCATAGAAGGTCTTAGCTTGTAAACACGCCCTTTGGCAGTCTATTATAGCTTTTTAAATATAAAAAATTTAATGGTATACAGTACACTATGGTTTCTCCATCTTTTATGTTTTACATAAATTTACCTGAAAGAGACTGAGAACAACGGAGGTGGATTAAGAACCGGGTGAATACGGTTTCTGATCTGAAGGAATCCAGAAGATGTTATTGTCGGAATGAATAAGGATAGAGACTACTGATTGCTTGGTTCAAAAACATTAAACATTTTTTTACATAGGAACCAATTCCCTATTTTAACCATTTGACTTTATTGTTTGGACATATATGATCTAGACTCATATTACCTTTAGAAAAGTGCGCAGGACTCTATTTTTTGTTTCATGATTATTTATTTGTGGTCGGGTGAGATCCACGTTTGAATCCTGCAGCCGTTTCGCTAACAAGGCGCGCAAATTTGTTTACATTTTTTCCCTACAATACTAGTACAGTGTCTTGTGCTGCATCGTGCTGCTCAGTGTCAGTTCTCAGTAGTATCATCAGTGCTCAGTATCAGTGCTCAGTAGTATCATCAGTGCTCAGTATCACTGATCAGTGCTCAGTGTCTTGTGCTGCATCTTGTTGCTGTAGGGTGCTGTGGTAGTGTCCTGTCACTGAGCATAGGTCATCATCATTCCAGTCACAGTGGTATCTGGTATCTCTCTAGTGGTATCTAATTCCAGACATTACTGCCGTCTAATTCCAGATATATTACTGGCATATAATTCCACACATTAAAAAATGGAGAACAAAAATTTGGAGGGTAAAATAGGAAAAGATCAAGATCCACTTCCACCTAGTGCTGAAGCTGCTGCCACTAGTCATGGCAGAGACGATTCAATGCCATCAACTTCGTCTGCCAAGGCCGATGCCCAATGTCATAGTAGAGAGCATGTAAAATCCAAAAAGCAAAAGTTCAGTAAAATGACCCAAAAATCTAAATTAAAATCGTCTGAGGAGAAGCGTAAACTTGCCAATATACCATTTATGACACGGAGTGGCAAGGAACGGCTAAGGCCCTCTCCTATGTGCCTCATGACTAGTGGTTCAGCTTCATATGACGATGGAAGCACTCGTCCTCCCGCTAGAAAAATGAAGAGTTAAGCTGTCAAAAGCACAGCAAAGAATTGTGCGTTCTAAATCACAAATCCCCAAGGAGAGTCCAAATGTGTCAGCGGGTGTGATGCCTGACCTTTCCAACACTGGACGGGAAGAGGTGGCTCCTTCCACCATTTGCACGCACCCTGCAAGTGCTGGAAGGAGCACCCACAGTTCAGTTCCTGATATTCAAATTGAAGATGTCACTGTTGAAGTACACCAGGATGAGGATATGGGTGTTGCTGGTGCTGAGGAGGAAGTTGATGAGGAGGATTCTGATGGTGATGTGGTTTGTTTAAATCAGGCATCCGGGGAGACAGTTGTTGTCCATGGGATGAATAAGGCCATTGACATGCCTGGTCAAAATACAAAAAAAAAAAAAAAAATCACCTCTTCGGTGTGGAATTATTTCAACAGAAATGCGGATAACAGGTGTCAAATCAAGCGTTGCCTTTGTCAAGCCATAATAAGTAGGGATAAGGACGTTAACCACCTAGGAACATCCTCCCTTATGCGTCACCTGGAGCGCATTCATCAGAAGTCATTGACAAGTTCAAAAACTTTGGGTAACAGCGGAAGCAGTCCACTGACATCTAAATCCCTTCTTCCTCTTGTACCCAAGCTCCTGCAAACCACACCACCAACTCCCTCAATGTCAATTTCCTCCTTAGACAGGAACACCAATAGTCCTGCAGGCCATGTCACTGGCAAGACTGACGAGTCCTCTCCTAACTGGGATTCCTCCGATGGATCCTTGAGTGGAAAGCCTACTGCTGCTGTTGCTGCTGGCGCTGCTGTTGTTGCTGCTGGGAGTCGATCGTCATCCCAGAGGGGAAGTCGGAAGACCACTTGTACTACTTCCAGTAAGCAATTGACTGTCCAACAGTCCTTTGTGAGGAAGATGAAATATCACAGCAGTCATCCTGTTGCAAAGCGGATAACTCAGGCCTTGACAACTATGTTGGTGTTATACGTGCGTCCAGTATCCACCGTTAGTTCACAGGGACTTAGAGAATTGCTTGAGGTAGTGTGTCCCTGGTACCAAATACCATCTAGGTTCCACTTCTCTAGGCAGGCGATACCGAGAAGGTGTGTCCTCAGTGTCCTAAAAAATGCAGTTGTACCCACTGTCCACTTAACCACGGACATGTGGACAAGTGGAGCAGGGCAAACTAAGGACTATATGACTGTGACAGCCCACTGGGTAGATGTATTGCCTCCCGCAGCAACAACAGCAATGGCACCAGTAGCAGCATCTCGCAAATGCCAACTCGTTCCTAGGCAGGCTACGCTTTGTATCACCGTTTTCCATAAGAGGCACACAGCTGACAACCTCTTACGGAAACTGAGGAACATAATTTCATAATGGCTTACCCCAATTGGACTCTCCTGGGGATTTGTGATATCGGACAACGCCACCAATATTGTACGTGCATTACATGTGGGCAAATTCCAGCACGTCCCATGTTTTGCACATACAATTAATTTAGTGGTGCATAATTTTTTGAAAAACGACAGGGGCATGCAGGAGATGCTGTCGGTGGTCCGAAAAATTGCAGGCCACTTTCGGCATTCAGCCACCGCGTGCCAAAGACTGGAGCGCCAGCAAACACTCCTGAACATACCCTGCCATCAGCTGAAGCAAGAGGTGGTAACGAGGTGGAATTCAACCCTCTATATGCTTCAGAGGATGGAGGAGCAGCAAAAGGCCATTCAAGCCTATACATCTGCCTACAATATAGGCAAACGAGGGGGAATGCACCTGACTCAAGCGCAGTGGAGAATGATTTCCATGTTGTGCAAGGTTCTCTAACCCTTTGAACTTGCCACACGTGAAGTCAGTTCAGACACTGCCAGCCTAAGTCAGGTCAATCCCCTCATCAGGCTTTTGCAGAAGCAGCTGGAGAGATTGAAGGAGGAGCTAAAATGGAGCGATTCCGCTAGGCATGTGGGACTTGTGGATGGAGCCCTTCATTCGCTTAACCAGGATTCACGGGTGGTCAATCTGTTGAAATCAGAGCACTACATTTTGGCCACCGTGCTCGATCCTAGGTTTAAAGCCTATGTTGTATCTCTCTTTCCGGCAGACACAAGTCTGCAGATGTTCAAAGACCTGCTGGTGAGACAATTGTCAAGTCAAGCGGAACGTGACCCGCCAACAGCTCCTCCTTCATTTTCTACCGCCACTGGAGCTGCCAGGAAAAGGATAACATTTCCAAAACCACCCGCTGGCGGTGATGCAGGGCAGTCAGGAGCAAGTGCTGACATCTGGTCCGGACTGAAGGACCTGCCAACGATTACTGACATGTCTACTGTCACTGCATATGATTCTGTCACCATTGAAAGAATGGTGGAGGATTATATGAGTGACAGCATCCAAGTAGGCATGTCAGACAGTCCGTACGTATACTGGCAGGAAAAAGAGGCAATTTGGAGGCCCTTGCACAAACTGGCTTTATTTTACCTAAGTTGCCCCCCCTTCAGTGTGTACTCTGAAAGAGTGTTTAGTTCAGCCGGTCACCTTGTCAGCGATCGGCGTAGGAGGTTACTTCCAGAAAATGTGGAGAAGATGATGTTCATCAAAATTAATTATAAATTCCTCCGTGGAGACATTAATTAATACTCTGTGAGGAGGAGGATGTACACAGTGAAAGGGGTGAGGAATCGGAGGATGAGGTGGACATCTTGCCTCTGTAGAGCCAGTTTGTGCAAGGAGAGATTGATTGCTTCTTTTTTGGTGGGGGCCCAAACCAACCAGTCATTTCAGCCACAGTCGTGTGGCAGACCCTGTCGCTGAAATGTTTGGTTTGTTAAAGTGTGCATGTCCTGTTTATACAACATAAGGGTGGGTGGGAGAGCCCAAGGACAATTCCATATTGCACCTCGTTTTTTATTTATCTTTGCATCATGTGCTGTCTAGGGACTATTTTTATAAGTGCCATCCTGTCTGACACTGCAGTGACACTCCTAGATGGGCCAGGTGTTTGTGCCGCCCACTTGGGTCGCTTAGCTTAGTCATCCAGCGACCTCGGTGCAAATTTTAGGACTAAAAATAATATTGTGAGGTGTTCAGAATAGACTGGAAATGAGTGGAAATTATGGTTATTGAGCTTAATAATACTATAGGATCAAAATTACCCCCAAATTCTATGATTTTAGCTGTTTTTGAGGTTTTTTAAAAATCACCCGAATCCAAAATACATCCGAATCCAAAACCCGAAAGGGTGGTTTTGCCAAAACGCGTCCGAATCCAAAACACGACCATGGACTCGTATCCAAAACCAAAACACGAAAAAATGCCCGCTTCACATCTCTACCGGATGCCCAGTGTAGGAACACTGGTGCACGTTTAAAAGGTTCTTCAGTGTAGGAACACTGGTGCAGGTTTACAATATACCCAGTGTAGGAACACTAATGCAGGGTTGCAGGATCATCAGTGTTGAAACATTGGGGCAGGTTTACAGGTTACCCAGTGTAGGAACACGTATATGTAGATTAGCAGGTTCTTTGGTGTACGAACACTAATGTAGGGTTGCAGGATCTTCAGTGTAGCAACACTGGTGCAGGTTTATAGGTTCTCAGTGTAGGAACACTGGTGCAGGTTTATAGGATGTCCAGCGTATGAACACTGCTGTAGAGTTGCAGGATCTTCAGTGCAGGAACATTGGTGTAGATTTATAGGTTCTCAGTGTAGGAACACTGGTGCAGGTATATAGGATGTCCAGTGTAGGAACAGTTGTGCAGGTTTACAGATTCTTCAGTGTAGAAACACTGATCCAGATTAGCAGGATCTTCAGTATAGGAACATTGATGCAGGTTTATATTATGTCCAGTGTAGGAAAACTAGTGAAGGCTTACAGGTACTTCAGCGTAGGAACACTGGTGCAGATGAGCAGGATCTTCAGTGTAGGAACACTGATGCAGGTTTATAGGCTGTCCAGTGTAGGAACAGTGGTGCAGATTTTCAGGATGTCCAGCATAGGAACACTGGAGCCGAAGTAATATCCTCTCAGAGAATTGTTTACTGGTGACACAGGGAGACCAGCGGTGGGCTGTAATGCCACCCGAGTCCTGCGGCCTCGGACGTTTCTTTTAAAGGGGCAATCACTAACAAGGCAAAACCATGCCTTGTAACTGATTGTCCCTTTAAAAAAAAGTCTGTGTTGGGCCAGCATCCCGCACTGCTGCAGGACTCGGGCGGCATTACATCCCGCCGCAGGACCCCAAAACACGCAATCCATCATGGAGATATAGTATAAAATGGAAATTGTGGACTAGGATGGCACGCCAATAAAAGTATCAAGCAACATGAGTTTTTCCTGGTTTTACCCTGATAAAAACAAAAAGAATACAGAACAATACATATAGAAAACTCTCAAAGTGGCTAAACCTTAATAACAAAAATAAGTAAAAATCCTGTATAGGAAGAAACAACACTTTCTTGGTTTGGACAGGATAACGGTGATGTGTTTTCCATTGAATTGATGTAGAATGTAAAACAAAGACAGCAAACAAAAAGAACCAAATACAGTAGTGCAGTGTTTCCCAAACTGGGTCCTCAAAGTGCACTAACAGTCCAGGTTTTAGAGATATCCATGGCTCAGCACAGATGGTTTAATCAAATTGACTGAGGTACAGTCAGTGTCAGACTGGGGAAAGAAGGGCCCACAGTGGTGCTTAGGGGTGTGGTCACTCTCCAGAGAGGTGTGGCCAGCCACCACAGATGCTTGTCTAACCTTTAAAGAGTACATGGTCTGCACTCCTTTATAAATATAGTAAATACTGCTAGTGCATACACGATAATGGCCTTCATTCCGAGTTGTTCGCTCACTAGCTGCTTTTAGCAGCATTGCACACGCTAGGCCGCCGCCCTCTGGGAGTGTATCTTAGCTTAGCAGAATTGCGAACGAAAGATTAGCAGAACTGCTACTAAATAATTATTTGCAGTTTCTGAGTATCTCCGGACCTACTCACAGAGTGCGATCAGCTCAGTCCGTTTAGTTCCTGGTTTGACGTCACAAACACGCCCTGCGTTCGGCCAGCCACTCCCCCATTTCTACAGACACTCCCGCGTTTTTCCCTGACACGCCTGCGTTTTTTAGCCAACGCCGGGAAAACACTGAGTTGCCGCCCAGAAACGCCCCTTTCCTGTCAATCATTTTCCAAACAGCAGTGCGACTGAAAAGCGCCGCAGATGCCACAGCAAAACTGCTAAGTTTTGTGTTAAATAACTAAGTGCATGCGCCCTGTGTGCCTTGCGCATGCGCAATTTGCAACAAATCGCAGCATAGCGAAAATCGGCAACGAGCGAACAACTCGGAATGACCCCCCCATGTACCAGATTAATAGCAGCAATGCACTGTAGAGAATATACCATAGTCCTGTGCAGTATAATGTAACATATGTATAATGTATAAATCAAGTACACAGTCTGGATCCTAATTCCCTAGAGGAAGAAATCCTGATCCCCATGCCCTGGGGTTTCAGAGCTGAAGACCCCGCAACCAATTTTAAAAAAAATTGGATACAGCGGGTATCGGTAACGCGTATACCCGCCGTATTCCAAAATTAGGCGTAAGATTGGCAAGGTTTTTTTTACCTCGCTAAACCTCATGCCCAATTGAATTCCCCTCTTCCTGCTCCTTGAGGAGTGAGTTTGGAAACCAATGCAATAGTGTGATACTTTCACGATAATGATAAAATATTACATAGATTCAATAAAATGCATGAGCAATAACACTATACAATGAGAGAAATGTTTCAGGGTTTTGATTCAACCTTTAAGGGTTTCTGCTTACTGAAGTAGATTTGGATGTGCAGTAGTAAAATCTATGTGTGCACGTGGGGTTTACCCCCCCACACCGCCGACCCTGCGATCCCCACCACGACCCTGCCTGCTGAGTTAAGTTACCTGCATGCATCTGTTGCTGAGAACAGAGAAGTGGTCTATTTAGTAAACTCGTGGCTGATCACAGGCAGCATCTCCAATCTCAGCCTTTACTGCCAGCATGCAGGGAGTAAAGGGGGGTACTCATGGAGTGATATTCTATGCAATCTGACTAGATTGCTTACAATTTAAGCAGGATCGCTCCGTGTGTACCCCATACAGCGATAGAGATGCGCAGTCCCGCACATCGCTATCGCTGCTGCTAGATTGGCCTGCATGCAGGCCAATCTAGCGGGTCGCTCACTTCACCCGCTGGGTGAAGTGAGCGGCCCCCTGTCTCCCCCCGCACGCTCAGCACAGATCGCGCTGTGCTGAGCGGCGGGAGAGATGTGTGCTGAGCGGTTCGCTCAGCACACATCTCTCCTGCATCGGGCCGTCTATACGGGCCTTAAGGGAAACAGGGGGAAGCCCTAATAAAGCTATCTCAAGATAGCATTATTATCACAGGGCTCCCTCCCACATTTTTTTTACTTTATTTTTTTGTCAGTAAATTCAGAAAGAACGCATTTCCCATTACATGTAGAAGAAATGTGATCTACTTTCTAAAAAAAAATGCAAATTTTGGGGCTTGGAGGAGAATTTTGCTAATTCTCTTCCAGCTGCACTTTAATACACTAACAGTGGCGGTTCTTGCCACGGGCAAGCAGGACTTTTGCCCGGGGCGCCGCCTTCCGGAGGGCGCTGGCGCCATCTGGAGGGCGCCGCACCGTGGCAAGATCCGCCACTGCTGCCCGCTGTGTCCCCCGTCCGCCTCCGCTGCCCGCTGCCGTCCCCGTCCTCGGCGCCTCCTGTGAAGGGAACTAGACGCTATGCGTCTAGTTTCCCTTCGTGGAGAGTAACTGCTGAGTGGTGCGCGATGACGTCATCGCGCACCGCACAGCAAAGGTCCTCTCCACGAAGGGAACTAGACGCATAGCGTCTAGTTTCTCTTCGTGGAGAGGACCTTTTGCTGTGCGGTGCGCGATGACGTCATCGCGCACCGCTCAGCATTCAAGCGGCGCTTTCAATGTACAGGGGGCGTGACTCACCACGCCCCCTGTATTAGGCCACGCCCCTTTTCTGCCCAGGGCGCTCTGCGCCCTTGAACCGGCCCTGTACACTAAACACCCCTTTTCACTTTGGGGGTCATTCCGAGTTGTTCGCTCGGTAAATTTCTTCGCATCGCAGCGATTTTCCGCTTAGTGCGCATGCGCAATGTTCACACTGCGACTGCGCCAAGTAAATTTGCTATGCAGTTAGGAATTTTACTCACGTTTTTTTCTTCGTTCTGGTGATCGTACTGTGATTGACAGGAAGTGGGTGTTTCTGGGCGGAAACTGGCCGTTTTATGGGTGTGTGTGAAAAAACGCTACCGTTTCTGGGAAAAACGCGGGAGTGGCTGGAGAAACGGAGGAGTGTCTGGGCGAACGCTGGGTGTGTTTGTGACGTCAAACCAGGAACGACAAGCACTGAACTGATCGCACTGGCCGAGTAAGTCTCGAGCTACTCAGAAACTGCACAGAGAAGTCTTCTCGCAATATTGCGAATCTTTCGTTCGCAATTTTAAGAAGCTAAGATTCACTCCCAGTAGGCGGCGGCTTAGCGTGTGCAAAGCTGCTAAAAGCAGCTTGCGAGCGAACAACTCGGAATGACCCCCTTTGTTAGTTAAAATATTTTTGTTAAATATGCCTGTTGGTCACAGTACAGTTAATAGAACAGTTACAAATATCACAGTAATGACTATACAATCACAAACTACAGCAGAGGCTGACAGGGTATACTGGGACCTTTAGTTCCATAACAGTGGTTACATTCTTCTGCAATCTGCAGAATTTTGCGTTGAATCTGTTAAACCTGTACAATCTCAGATCTGAGGACCTTTCTCCTGTGCTGAAGGGAATGCACAGCTTATTTCACAGCATGGCTCTGTCTCCCAGCTTAGGTATTCATCCCACACGGTCACCAGTTTACCTAGAGCATCTCTCAGGCACTGGAGGTAAGATGTTACTGCCCGTGGCAAAGGTCCTGACTTGTGTTTAAAAAAACATTTATCCTTTCCTGCAAAGATAACAGTATTCAGCTAAAAACATTTCACTGTTCTACTTCCTGATCCAGCCCCCCCCCTCCCCCCTCCCCAGAGTAATAAGCGGCCTCTCTGCTGTTTTTGAATTACGTTTCTTTCACAGCATTTTCCTTCAAGTCTAGTCAGAAAAAGCCATGAAATGTATTAAACACAATGGTCAGAGGAAACAACGTCTAAGATTTAGTAAATATAACGGCAGTGTAATGATAATGGGTGTAATCCATACTTGCCTACTTTTGAAAAGTAGTTTCAGGGAGTTTATAAATTGCGTGCCATTGAGGGGGCGTGTCACATTCCACCCAAGGGGCGTGTTTATCTCCACCTATGGGCGTGTCTATTGTCACTCAAGGGTGTGTCCTGCAGTGGCAGATGAAAACTAAAGTACAAAGCACAGGACATGGGGGGGTCATTCCGAGTTGTTCGCTCGCAAGCTGCTTTTAGCAGCATTGCACACGCTAAGCCGCCGCCTACTGGGAGTGAATCTTAGCTTATCAAAATTGCGAACGAAAGATTAGCAGAATTGCGAATAGACACTTCTTAGCAGTTTCTGAGTAGCTCCAGACTTACTCGGCATCTGCGATCAGTTCAGTCAGTTTCGTTCCTGGTTTGACGTCACAAACACACCCAGCGTTCACCCAGACACTCCTCCGTTTCTCCAGCCACTCCCGCGTTTTTCCCAGAAACGGTAGCGTTTTTTCGCACACACCCATAAAACGGCCAGTTTCGGCCAGAAACACCCACTTCCTGTCAATCACACTCCGATCACCAGAACGAAGAAAAAACCTCGTAATGCCGTGAGTAAAATACCTAACTGCATAGCAAATTCACTTGGCGCAGTCGCACTGCGGATATTGCGCATGCGCATTAGCGACTAATCGCTCCGTTGCGAAAAAAATATAACGAGCGAACAACTCGGAATGACCCCCATGGTACACACTGACATCACAGCTACATTACACAGCAGAGATACATACTGACATCACACCTACATCATCATAGCACATACAGTATATGTGACACACATACACGTGTCAGACATTAATACGGCCCAAGGGACTACTTTAAAGTTTAAGCTTTGATGTTCTTAAATTTGTTTTTTTAACATTCCACCTTGGGGGGAGAGGCCACTGCTTCCACTCCTGCCACTGCCGAGAAACAGTCTTGCCTAGTGTGCTAGCGCTACTGTGCTGGGCGGCCACCGCTACTCACAACCCCATGGCGGTGCCAGTGGCTGGCCTATAAACAACTCCCCTAGAGGCCCCGCCTGCAGACAGTGGGAATCCGGGAGCTGCAAGTCAATTTGCAGGACAGCGGGCAAAAAATGTGACTCTCCTGCATGACAAGTCTGCTCTAAATATGTGTTAATGGCTTTATTCAATTAAATACATTCAGTTGCTCAGCAGCACTTCCCACCAATATCCCCCAAAATCAGCAGATCAGGACCCCGGGGAGCCTATGTTACATTGAGGGCAAGCCCAGCATCCTGACAGCTGCTGGGCAGCCCACAGCCTCCGTGTCTGTGCAGTGAATGGACGCCACACTCATGCGCGCGGTATCCATTCACCTTCACCCCGTCACCAGCATAGCAGGGCAGACACCAGCGGAGACTGCGTGTGCCCTGTCCCGCAACTTTCTGACCATCCGCAGGATGCTGCGGTTGGGAGGTATGGGCTCTCCCATTGCTGTTAACGGGTCCCCGGTCAGCTGACCTGGGTTACTCGTTTACACTGCCCCTCAACATGGGGCCTACCCGTGTTCAACCCTGTACGTCTCCGGGGTTGGATTTACGGGTCACTTGAACCGGGTTATTTTTTGAGGGGGACTGTTTACACTGAGGCCTGACCCAGGTTGATCTGGCAATAACCCTGGATTTCAAGTCGGTGTAAAAGAGGTATAACACCGTGCTGTTCAATAGTTTGCAGGATTGACATTACTCAGTAGGGTGCTGGTATTGTTTTTTTTTTTTTATTATTAATGTCCGGATTTATAATAAATAATAAAATGTCACAACCTTTGTTGGCATTTATAAGAAATAATAGTCCTACATCGCACCTGCAGTTTGCCGTGAATGGGGGGGGGGGGGGGGTAGGAGAGATTGGAGTTGTTTGGAGAAAGAATGAGCAGGAAAGGGGAACCTGCTTGTATGTGTGTGAGGGGGGGGGGTTTCAGGGGTGCCGTGGATGGCAGAGAAGGATGTAAGGAGAGAGAGAGATAGAGCAGGAGGTGTGTGTGTGTGTGTGTGTGTGTGTGTGGTGGGGGGTTTGGAGTTGTGAGGAGACTGAGCGAACAGGAGATGGGAATCTGTGTGGGGGGAAATGGGGTCAGGGTGACGCAGATGGGGAAGGGGAGAGTTTGGAGCGGTTTGGGGAAAGAGCGAGCAGGAGAGGGGAACCTCTGTGTGTGTGTTGAGGGGGGGAGTAGTCCCCGTGGATGGGAGAGGAGAATGTGGGAAAAGAGAGCAGGAGAGGTGAACCTGTGGGGGGAGGGAGGGGGGTTGGAGCTGTGAGGAGAGAGCACGAGCAAAAGAGGGGAATCTGTGTGGAGAAGGGGGTCGGGGGTGCTGTGGATTGGGAAGGGGGGGGTTTGGAGCTGTGAGGAGAGCGAGCAGAAGAGGGGAATCTGTGTGGATGAGAAGGGGGTCGGGGGTGCTGTGGATTGGGGGGGGAGTATGGAGCTGTGAGGAGAGCGAGCAGAAGAGGGGAATCTGTGTGGGGCTGCTGCAGATGGGAAAGGGCAGGGTTTGGGGCTGTGAGGTGAGAAAGAGTAAGCCTAAGCAAACAAGCCTCTGACAGGGGACTAGCTTGTAATAGGGGCAGGTTCTCTCATGCCTACCCCAGTGGCGAACGCAGGATTTTTCTTGGGGGTGGGGGTTCCATATGATTACATATATACAGTACATCATGCATGCATACACACACACACACACACACACACACACACACACACACACACACACACACACACATACAGACATACACATAGTGATGAGCGGGTTCGGTTCCTCGGAATCCGAACCCCCCCGAACTTCACCCATTTTACACGAGTCCGAGGCATACTCGGATTCTCCCGTATGGCTCGATTAACCCGAGCGCGCCCGAACATCATCATCCCGCTGTCGGATTCTCGCGAGATTCGGATTCTATATAAGGAGCCGCGCGTCGCCGCCATTTTTCACTCGTGCATTGGAAATGATAGTGAGAGGACGTGGCTGGCGTCCTCTCACTTTGTTTCAGGGGGCTGCAGTGCAAATATCTTTATTCTGGGGACCAGCAGTATTATAGGAGTACAGTGCAGAGTTTTGCTGACCAGTGACCACCAGTATTATACGTTGTCTGCCTGAAAAACGCTCCATATCGGTGCTCAGTGTGCTGCATATATCTGTGCTCACACTGCTTTATTGTGGGGACTGGGGACCAGCAGTATTATATAGGAGGAGTACAGTGCAGAGTTTTGCTGACCAGTGACCACCAGTATACGTTGTCTGCCTGAAAAACGCTCCATATCTGTGCAGCATTGTAGTATATAGTAGGAGTACAGTGCATAATTTTGCTGACCACCAGTATATAATATATAGGAGTACGGTACAGAAGGCCACTGCTCTATCTACCTCTGTGTCGTCAAGTATACTATCCATCCATACCTGTGGTGCATTTCAGTTTTGCACAGTTTGCTGACCACCAGTATATAATATATAGCAGTACGGTACAGTAGGCCACTGCTCTACCTACCTCTGTGTCGTCAAGTATACTATCCATCCATACCTGTGGTGCATTTCAGTTTTGCACAGTTTGCTGACCACCAGTATATAATATATAGCAATACGGTACAGTAGGCCACTGCTCTACCTACAGATGTAGCCACCTTTATCTTGACTGTTTCTCCGCCTAGACGGGCGTTTAGTCACGCTAAGGCGATAGCTGAGTTTAATCACAGGTAGGCGCGTTGAGGTGATCTAGATACTCATCATGCATTACACATCTCCACCACTGTGTGGCTAATGCTCCACTAATCCAGTACTTTCGATCGTACAGTATAGCGGCGGATTGATCTACAGCTCTGGCAATACTGTAGGCGTAACGGGAGGCGGTGGAAAAAGATGGTGACCTACAGTATGTAGAGTACTGTACTGTATTGTATGGAGATGCAACTACAGTAATTGTGTAAAAGGAAGAATGTACAGGACAATGTATAAACACCGTGCTTTTAAAATACATGAGCGTCTGAGTTCGCTAATGCATAATGGGAATGGAGGGCTAGCAGGAGGCGGTGGAAAATACCGTGCTTTACAAATGCGAGCGTCCGAGTCCTCTAAGGCATAAACCAACACCAATGGGGTGGGGGCCGGGCGCTGTTTGCAGTACTTTCACACATGAAATTGGGAATCTCTCATGAGGCGTCGTGGGCTAGGGGTGAAGGCTCCCACCTCCCACGCTGGGGGTCCAGGGTTCGAGACCTGATGTGCTTTCTTTTTTTTTTTTTTAATTGTAATAATACACTGTATTATTTTATTTACATTGTAAGACAGTCAATGGAAAGGTGCACACAAGTTACATATAAATCAGAGTACATCTGCAGGAGCGATTCTTTACGCTAAATGCACCTAAACAGCGGGATTGAAATGAGTGTATTCTGACGCTACTAACTGAGCAAAACAGTACTGTAGATCTTCAGCGTGAATTCCCTCCCTGTGCAGGCTCCCAGGGGGGAAGGGCGATGGGGGTAGGGGGAGACGATGGAAAATACTGTGCCTTTGAAATGCAATTACATGAGTGTCCGAGTCCACTACGGCATACTGTAAACCAACACCAATGGGAAGGAAGTGCCAACCTTTTTTTTTATGTGTTCCCGTGACATTCATTTTAAAAAATTATTTTTTCTCTCTAATACATCCAATGGAAGGATGCACACAGGTTTCACATAAATCAAAGTACATCTGCAGGAGCGATTCTTTACGCTAAATGCAACTGCACAGCGGCAATGAGTAGGAATGAGTGTATTCTGACGCTACTCAGTGAGCAAAACAGTACTACAGTATACAGTAGATATTCGGCGTTTGTGTATTGCACATGACCTGAATTCCCTCCCTGTCTACTGCATGATCTGTGCAGGGTCCCAGGGGGAAAGGGCAACAGGCTAGCAGGAGGCGGTGGAAAATACTGTGCTTTACAAATGCGAGCGTCCGAGTCCTCTAAGGCATAAACCAACACCAATGGGGTGGGGGCCGGGCGCTGTTTGCAGTACTTTCACACATGAAATTGGGAATCTCTCATGAGGCGTCGTGGGCTAGGGGTGAAGGCTCCCACCTCCCACGCTGGGGGTCCAGGGTTCGAGACCTGATGTGCTTTCTTTTTTTTTTTTTTTATTGTAATAATACACTGTATTATTTTATTTACATTGTAAGACAGTCAATGGAAAGGTGCACACAAGTTACATATAAATCAGAGTACATCTGCAGGAGCGATTCTTTACGCTAAATGCAACTGCACAGCGGCAATGAAATGAGTGTATTCTGACGTAATGTACATCTTCGGTATTTGTGTATTGCATAGGACCTGTGCAGGCTCCCAGGAGGGAAGGGCGTAGGGCAAGACAGTGGAAAATACCGTGGTCAAAGAAAGGGCATATTCAAAACTAAGGGAAGCACAAAGTACAGTAACTACGTTGAATGCCTGGAACGCACGACGTCTGAGACGCACGACGTCTGAGACGCACGACGTCTGAGACGCTCATTGAGCATAAGGACGGTGTCATGGCTGCTGTACGGGACCGTCCTTATGCTCTGGGTGAGCTGCGTCTCCTCGTTCGCTGGCGGGACAGAACTCTCGCCAGCAACGAGGAGAAGGTGAGAGCATATAGGAGGGCCAGCAGGGATATCCTCCGGACGTACAACCGGAGGAGAACAGTGAGGTCACTCCAAAGGAGATGGAGTGACCTCGTCCGGAGGACCCCAAGACGCCTGCAGGCCATAAGGGATTGTAAGTACAGTACATTATTGTAGATTACTGTACTTTAAGTTACTGTAGTTACAGGTACAGTACATTATAGCAGGGGCTGCTGTAGCAGCAGGTATCCGGTCTATACAGCACTGTATTTGTGGTAAACAAATGGTTAAACAAGGACCAAACATTAACCCGGGTCAAAAGGTCAATTTGTTTTTTGGTGTCGACCTAGATGGTGCGGCTTTTGAAATTGGTTGACACCAGTTACTGTAGGTTGACATGGTCGTTAAGTTGACATGGAAAAAGATCGACATGCGTTTTACAAAAACAATTATTATTTTTTAAAACTTTTTTTAAACTTGTGTATATACAGTAGTTCTTTACAATCCACGTGGTCTACGATTGTGCAGTGCAGTGTACAGTATCATGCAGTGTACAGTATATGCAGTGTATCACAGTGATCTTCTCCGACCTTTCAGAAATCTCCTGATAATTTGCTCTCTGTTTCTGCCTTTGAAAACTTCTGCTAGGCTCACGTGTTCCAGCTCATTGACACAGTTTCGTCATACAGTATTTGACCGGTAATTCTTTCATTTACGGTTTACAATTATTTATATACGTAAATGATGAATGTCCCTGTGCATTGCTCCCTGGCCTGTACAATTTATCCCGGTGTATTTTAAAATGTATACCATCTCTCACTCCATATCCGAGCGCTGCCACGTGCTGGGGGTTCACGGTCGGCGGCCATTTTGTCAGGTTGCTCAGCGATCGAGCTCGGTATAACGTAATGTGCATAGACCTCGCTTATCCCGGTGTATTTTAGCTAGGGGATTGTGACGCTCCTTCAGCATTGCCCCCTGGCCTGTAAAACTCATGCCATCTCTCACTCCATATCCGAGCGCTGCCACGTGCTGGGAGTTCACGGTCGGCGGCCATTTTTAGTGTGCATAGAACTCGCTTATCCACATAGGCCCCTGTGTTTTTAACTACTATATTGAGATGGACATTTCTAGGCCTACAGTATTTAATATACAGTAAGCAGCATTGTTGTTAGGCAATAATTGAAGAATTTACATACAGTACTGACATGTACTGTATGTAATGCTTGTACATCATGTCAGTCGCCCCTTATGCTGTACACTACTGTAAGTCTCACAGGGCCCATGCACTTCCAAGGAGGGTTATTTACTGTATCTGTTTCATACAGGAAACTAATTGCAGTCCATAACACTGAAGTGGTATTTTCAGTACTGTACAGTATACAATACTAAAATTTGAACATCAGGTACTGTATAGTAAACATGTACAGTATTAACTTCTATCATAAAACTCTTATACATTTTCAGATGTGTAAATTTTAGACTACAGTATTCACAAATGTTTTTTCTCCATACAGGAATTACAGTTGGACAACATGCCAGTAACTATCAACAAAACGATGAGCAAGATAATCGCCAACATGAAAAAAGAAAATAAAACCATCAAAGAGATCCATGCATGGCTCAAGGAAAGTGGCATTATAGTCACTTTAGAAACGGTGCGCTATCATGCATTCGAGAGAACAACGCCCAGATTTGTATTTCCTACAAAATGCACATGGTACGTACTGTACACTACTGTAATGTTTAAATGACTTGCTTTATACCATAGACAATTTTTTGGAAATAAAAAAAAAACTTCATCTATTGTAACTGTGATTGTGCTGTTCATTAATTCATATTTTTCATACTGTATTGTACTGTAGGAGAGTGCAACAAATTGTGGAGGAACTAACTCGTGAGGATGATGGGCGTACTGCTTTGCAAATAAAACGAATTCTCCATTCCAAGTATGACCTGGACATATCGGCCACCAGCATCAGAAGGATGCGACGGAAAATGGGATGGACCTTTGGCGCAACAAGGTAAAATACTGAAAGCAGTATAAACCATACAGTAAATGCACTGTTAATAATCCCTTGATACGTGATATAACAATGCCATAAATCATTATACAGAGTGTGTACTTTATACTATATACAGTATGTGTGTGTGTATATACTGTATATATTCTATCCCAAAAGAGATACCTACTGTATAGGCACTCAGAGACAGCAATGAAGCATTGCCGGCTTATTGTGATGATTACATACTGTATACTGTGTGTGTGTATGTACAGTATGTATATATATATTACTCTGTATATACCTTAATGTATGTACAGTTTAATGTATACAGTAGGTATATAATACAGTATACTGCACATACAGTCTACTGTATATACAGTAATCTGTAAATCTGTAATTTCATAACTGTATCTGATTTCATTATTTTTGGCTCTTCACAGGATATCTCCAATGATAAGAGATGTGAATAAAGAAAAGAGAGTGGAACAGGCACGGCGATGGATTGAGAGTGGTGAAACATTTGATGATGTCATTTTCACAGATGAATCGTCTGTTGCCCTTGAGCGGTTCTCCAGAATGTCATTCCGGAAACGTAACCATATCTCATTAAAACCACGCCCAAAGCATCCATTGAAAGTCCATGTATGGGGAGGCATATCACGATTAGGAGCTGGTCCCCTATTATTTTTCGAAGGTACAGTACTATACTTTATTCTGTGCCTGTGTTCTGTAAAAATACATGCTGTACTGTAGAGTACATGTAACTGCACAATAAAAGGAGTTGCTTATTAATGAACAACATTTTTTGATTTCTGTAGGGATCATGGATAAGAAATTTTTCCAAGAAACAATAGTAGAGGAATGTATGGTGCCATTTGTGAATAAATATTACCCAACTCACCATAGGATATTCCAAGACAATGATCCTAAACACTCCGCCTCAGCCAAATTTATGGAAGAGAAAGGTATGAATTGGGAACGCACACCACCAGAGTGAGTATTCTTTCAAGTAAAATTTTGGATAGCACTCTAGTACTGTAAATTTATTTTTTTGTTTAATCAACAGTACAATATTGTATGTTTAATTTTCTCTGTTTACTGTAATGTCATTAATTGTTTCTATAAGCTTTTTTTTTTTTTTATATATAGATCACCAGACATGAACCCAATCGAATTAGTGTGGGCTCAATTGAAGAGGTACATTAGGAGTGTTGCGAAGCCAACAACAAAACAGCAGCTGTTGGATGGGATAACGAAATTTTGGCTAGAAGTACTCACACCTGAACATTGTAATAATTATATAAATCACCTGTATAAAGTATTACCTGTTGTAGTCGAAAGAAATGGTCAAGCCACAAATATGTAGTTCTGTACTGTATTTTCTGTTTAAAATTTTAAATTGGTGCATTATTAAAAAAAATTATAAAATTGCCTTTGTCTGATTATTGCATAAACTAATGTAGAATATTATACAGTAGTAATGTTATTGATGTGTATGAACAGTTATTTTCAGTTTTATAAGTCCTGAATAAGAGTACTGTACATTTTGATCAGTGCAGTACATGGAATCGGATGTTGTAATAAATACTTTTTTTTACATTAATATTGATGCTTTTCCAATAAATATTAAATTTTACAGTATGGTACGGTACAGTACATGAGGGTACCTGTACAGTATGATACGTCATTATGGGGGAGAAATACTGTATCCACTAAATGTACAGTAAAATGTTTTTTTTCTTATTACAAACACACAAATGCATCTCAGATGGAAATATGCTATACACAGCAGACAGCTTATGGTGACAGAACTTCCCTACTGTATCCCCACCCATAGTCGTGGTATATTTTAGATTGCCTAATGAGACACTCCTGCAGCATTGCCAATGATTCATGTAAAACCTGTGTGCAAACAGTATCTGTATTGAATGCAAAGTACAGTAAGAGTACAGTATACAGTATTATCAGAGCCAGACCTGACCAACATGATGCCCTAGGCTAGATTTTGGCTGATGCCCTCTTGCACAGATGCTACGTAGTTCCGCCTCTAACCCTGCACCCCTTTCCCAGCACCATCACCCATTTTGGCGCTCCTACCCCCTATAATCTAAATAAGAACAATGTGCACATTTAGTGCCAGCCCAAAACAGTGTACAGTATGTTCTTGCTGGGAAGGGGCATGGTAACACAATAATACCCCAAGATGAAATGACACAACACAGTATTGCAACTTTATTCACATTATATCATGCAGTAGTGTCTCTTATTCTCATTACATCATATCATAGTACCACATTACTCCTAACAGTATTGCCCCTTATTCACATTACACCCCACCACATTCATCTTTATTTACATTAGACCACAGGTTCTCAAACTCAGTCCTCAGGACCCCACACAGTGCATGTTTTGCAGGTCTCACAGAATCACAAGTGAAAAAATTAGCTCCACCTACTGTATGGACCTTTTAAAATGTGTCAGTTAGTAATTAATACACCTGTGCTCTTGCTGGTTTACCTGCAAAACATGCACTGTGTGGCAGTGGCGGATCCAGGGGGGGGGCACTCGGGCCCGTGCCCTCCCTGTCATTTGTGGCAGTGTTTTACTTTTTTTTTAATTGGCCTCAGCTCTGCTGCAATCTCCCCGTAATAGAGCCAGCGGGCACTAGGGCACGAGTTCCAGCGCAAGCGTCCCGGCGGTCAGAGCCGGATTACGGAAGGGGGGCTCTGAGGGTAAGTACACCGAACCCCCATCTGAAAGGGAGCCCTGCCACCCGCCACCCGCCACGGATCGGATTTCTATTACCGACCCGTGGCGTAGTGCTGTGCTCCCGACCGACTGCCGTCGTATTCACACGGTCAGCCGCCAGCGCTGCACTGCACCTCCTCCTGCCTCGTAACCAATGCAACCCGGCACCCACACACGGTGTGAACACGTCACGTCACACTGTGCGCTGCCGCTCTCTCCTCCTGTACCGCGCCGCACGCTGCCGCTCTCTCCTCCTGTGCCTGCTGTTTATGAGCACCGTTAGGACTGGAGTCACAAACGCTCACTCCTGTCCTAGGATGCCAGCCAGTGGGGCAAAGCCACAAGGTATTTGCTAAGTAAATGTGGGAGGGGAGGGGGGGCTGCAAGTTTGTCAGGGAATCCTTCATTGTTTCTTTCCTGACACAAAGTTATGTTCCTGTATCTCCCCCTCAGCACCCTCACCCTCCCTGTCTCTCCCCCTCAGCACCCTCACCCTCCCTGTCTCACCCCTCAGCACCCTCACCTTCCCTGTCTCTCCCCCTCAGCACCCTCACCCTCCCTGTCTCACCCCTCAGCACCCTCACCCTCCCTGTCTCACCCCTCAGCACCCTCACCCTCCCTGTCTCTCCCCCTCAGCATCCTCACCCTTCCTGTCTCTCCCCCTCAGCACCCTCACCCTCCCTGTCTCTCCCCCTCAGCACCCTCACCCTCCCTGTCTCACCCCTCACCCTCCCTGTCTCTCCCCCTCAGCACCCTCACCCTCCCTGTCTCTCCCCCTCAGCACCCTCACCCTCCCTGTCTCACCCCTCAGCACCCTCATCCTCCCTGTCTCTCCCCCTCAGCACCCTCACCCTCCCTGTCTCTCCCCCTCAGCATCCTCACCCTCCCTGTCTCTCCCCCTCAGCACCCTCACCCTCCCTGTCTCTCCCCCTCAGCACCCTCACCCACCCTGTCTCTCCCCTCAGCACCCTCACCCTCCCTGTCTCTCCCCCTCAGCATCCTCACCCTCCCTGTCTCTCCCCCTCAGCACCCTCCCCCTCCCTTTCTCTTCCCCTCAGCACCCTCCCCCACCCTGTCTCTCCCCCTTTTTATGTGTATGTGGTATATTATGCAAGATGACAATACACATTTTTTTGTATAAAAAAAAAATGAAAACTTTTTTTTTTTTGCAACCTGTGCCCCTTTCCCTCCCCACTTATATGTGTGTCATAGGGGCCCACATCACACTGACTTATATGTCACCCTCTCTCTGTCACCTACTGCCAGTCATCCTCTCCCTGTCACCCACTGCCAGTCTCCGTGTCACCCACTGCCAGTCTCCCAGGCATCCACTGCTAGTCACTCTATACCCAGTCACATTCTCCCACTCACCCTCTCTCCCACTGCCAGTCACTCTCCATCAACCACTAGCTGTCACCAACTGACAGTCACTCTCCCTGTCACCTACTGCAAATCGCTCTCTCTCACACACTCTCCCTGTCCTGTGAGGCCACACCCCTTGTAGTGGGGGGACACCCCTTTTCTGGGAGTGCATGCGCTGCAGTCGCACGCAAATGTACTTGCCCCTTCCATGGTGCCCCCCCTGTCATTTTCTTCTGGATCCGCCCCTGCTGTGTGGGGTCCTGAGGACCGAGTTTGAGAACCACTGCATTAGACCATGCAGTAGTGCCCTTTCCTTATGTTACACCAGAAAATATTGTAGTACACCTTATACACATACAGTACAGTAATGCCACACATTAGTAATGCATTTCATATTTACATTTTCTGATTTAATTTCATAGAGCCGCAGTCACTCACAGAATATAGGCATGTACTGTAGCATCTCATTTTATTCAGCAGAAGCTGATTATTCCCGTTTGGCTAGTTTGCCGCCTCTGTACAGTATATTACAATAGAAAAAAGTTATAGTGTCAGTGAAAAAAGCACCTCATGACAGATACTGTACACAAGCTCATGTCTAAATACTGTATACTATAAGCAGTGACATTAAGGGGTACAGTATATGCAATTGCGGTCGAATTCCGGCAGGAATACGGAAAAAATGGACATGGGATCCCCCATCTTTTTAGAACCAGCACCGGGCTCTGCGCCTGGTCCTGGTGCAAAAAATAAGGGGGACAAAAAAGCGTAGGGGTTCCCCGTATTTTTTGAACCAGCACTGGGCTCCACTAGCTGGACAGATAATGCACAGCCGGGGGACACTTTTATACCGGTCCCTGCGGCCGTGTAATTAAATACCCAACTAGTCACACCTGGCCGGGGTACCCTGGAGGAGTGGGGACCCCTTAAATCAAGGGGACACCCCCTCCAGCCACTCGATTATCCCTATCGCCCCTGTGTATTGTAGCTAGGGGATTGTGACGCTCCTTCAGCATTGCCCCATAGCCTGCAAAATCTGTGCTGTTACTTGCTCCATAGCCGAGTGCCTCCTAGGAGCTACTGTAGGAGTCACAGGCGGTAGCCATTTCAATTGAGTCTGCCCTGCTATAGAATTGTATGTGTACCGTACGGTGCATAGAACCTTTACAGTAGAAACTCTCCTGCAGCTTTGGCCTGCTTTATGTAAAACTTGTGTTTTGTCAGTTTGCTATGCGATCGAGCCCGGTGTAACGTACTGTAATGTGCATAGACCTCGCTTATCTCTGTGTATTTTGGCTAGGGGATTGTGACGCTCCTTCAGCATCGCCCCGTAGCCTGCACAACTTATGCCATTTCTCACTCCATACCCGACTGCTGCCTGCCACGAGGTGGGGGTTCAGGGGTAGGGGTCATTTTGACAGTGTGCTATGCGATTGAGTCCGGTGTACCGTAATACTGTATGCAAACCTACAGTAGCTTATCCCCATCGCCCCTGTGTATTTTGGCTAGGGGATTGTGACGCTCCTTCAGCATTGCCCCATAGCCTGCAAAAGGGTTCAGGGGCGGCGGCCATTTTGCCAGTGTGCTATGCGATCGAGTCCGGTGTACCATAATGTGCATACTGTACTGTAAATATCGCTTATTCCTGTTGCCCCTGTGTATTGTAGCTAGGGGATTGTGACGCTCCTTCAGCATTGCCCCATAGCCTGTACAATCTTGACTATTACTTGCTCCGTAGCCTAGGGCCTCTGTGGGGCAAGGAGTCATAGGTGGTAGCCATTTCTATTGAGTCTGCCCAGCTACAGAATTGTATGTGTACTGTACAGAGCATAGAACCTTAACAGTAGAACCGCTCATGCAGCTTTGCCCTGGTTTATGTGAATAAAAATAATAATAAAGTGTCTGAAAAAAACTAACATGCATTCGTACTTTATGAATCGAACCCGGGACTCTGAGTATAGGAAGCGAAACACTTCACCACTTAGCCGCAGACAAATGTATAAATCCATTGGTTTTGATTATGCTGTAATGGCTACGGGATTAGGACGATAACATACTGTACAAAATTCCTAATCTTGAGAGGCAATAGTGAACTTCTAACACACATCCATTTGCGACAGTGTACACTACTGGTTTTATGTTGTTTTGTCTGCGGGACTTGGACGCTCACATACAGTATTCATAAAGTACTGTAGATGGATCATATACTGTATGCTGTACTATTTGCGTCTGTGTCGTATATACAGTACTGTATTAAATAATGCAGCGTAATGAGTATTTACTGTATGCAGCGTAATGAGACGCCTTAGTAAAGTAGTCCTTATTATATATTTCAGTATTGTATTTTACGGGAGACCACACGCATGCTCAGTGGTGATTGTAAAAAGCGACATCTGGTGGCTGATCGCAGGTATTACACGTAAAGGTAACGCCAAACGCTCTGTCTGCCTCCGTGCGATTAGGTACGCCTCTCTGTGACTAGGCGCGCCTCCCTACGCTGCATATGCTCGATCGGGACAAACGCCTCAGCCACTCAAGATAAAGGTGGCTACATCTGTACCTCTGTGTCGTCAAGTATACTATCCATCCATACCTGTGGTGCATTTCAGTTTTGCACAGTTTGCTGACCACCAGTATATAATATATAGCAGTACGGTACAGTAGGCCACTGCTCTACCTACCTCTGTGTCGTCAAGTATACTATCCATCCATACCTGTGGTGCATTTCAGTTTTGCACAGTTTGCTGACCACCAGTATACAATATATAGCAGTACGGTACAGTAGGCCACTGCTCTACCTACCTCTGTGTCGTCAAGTATACTATCCATCCATACCTGTGGTGCATTTCAGTTTTGCACAGTTTGCTGACCACCAGTATATAATATATAGCAGTACGGTACAGTAGGCCACTGCTCTACCTACCTCTGTGTCGTCAAGTATACTATCCATCCATACCTGTGGTGCATTTCAGTTTTGCACAGTTTGCTGACCACCAGTATATAATATATAGCAGTACGGTACAGTAGGCCACTGCTCTACCTACCTCTGTGTTGTCAAGTATACTATCCATCCATACCTGTGGTGCATTTCAGTTTTGCACAGTTTGCTGACCACCAGTATATAATATATAGCAGTACGGTACAGTAGGCCACTGCTCTACCTACCTCTGTGTCGTCAAGTATACTATCCATCCATACCTGTGGTGCATTTCAGTTTTGCACAGTTTGCTGACCACCAGTATATAATATATAGCAGTACGGTAGAGTGGGCCACTGCTCTACTTACCTCTGTGTCGTCAAGTATACTATCCATCCATACCTGTGGTGCATTTCAGTTTTGCACAGTTTGCTGACCACCAGTATATTATATATAACAGTACGGTACAGTAGGCCACTGCTCTACCTACCTCTGTGTCGTCAAGTATACTATCCATCCATACCTGTGGTGCATTTCAGTTTTGCACAGTTTGCTGACCACCAGTATATAATATATAGCAGTACGGTACAGTAGGCCACTGCTCTACCTACCTCTGTGTCGTCAAGTATACTATCCATCCATACCTGTGGTGCATTTCAGTTTTGCACAGTTTGCGGACCACCAGTATATAATATATAGCAGTACGGTACAGTAGGCCTCTGCTCTACCTACCCCTGTGTCGTCAAGTATACTATCCATCCATACCTGTGGTGCATTTCAGTTGTGCGCAGTATATATAGTAGTAGGCCATTGCTATTGATACTGGCATATAATTCCACACATTAAAAAATGGAGAACAAAAATGTGGAAGGTAAAATAGGGAAAGATCAAGATCCACTTCCACCTCGTGCTGGAGCTGCTGCCACTAATCATGGCCGAGACGATGAAATGCCATCAACGTCGTCTGCCAAGGCCGATGCCCAATGTCATAGTAGAGAGCATGTAAAATCCAAAACACAAAAGTTCAGTAAAATGACCCAAAAATAAAAATTAAAAGCGTCTGAGGAGAAGCGTAAACTTGCCAATATGTCATTTACGACACGGAGTGGCAAGGAACGGCTGAGGCCCTGGCCTATGTTCATGGCTAGTGGTTCAGCTTCACATGAGGATGGAAGCACTCATCCTCTCGCTAGAAAAAAGAAAAGATTTAAGCTGGCAAAAGCACAGCAAAGAACTGCGTTCTTCTAAATCAAAAATCCCCAAGGAAAGTCCAATTGTGTCGGCTGCGATGCCTGACCTTCCCAACACTGGATGGGAAGAGGTGGCGCCTTCCACCATTTGCACGCCCCCTGCAAGTGCTGGAAGGAGCACCCGCAGTCCAGTTCCTGATAGTCAAATTGAAGATGTCACTGTTGAAGTACACCAGGATGAGGATATGGGTGTTGCTGGCGCTGAGGAGGAAATTGACAAGGAGGATTCTGATGGTGAGGTGGTTTGTTTAAGTCAGGCACCCGGGGAGACACCTGTTGTCCGTGGGACGAATATGGCCATTGACATGCCTGGTCAAATTACAAAAAAAAATCACCTCTTCGGTGTGGAATTATTTTAACACAAATGCGGACAACAGGTGTCAAGCCGTGTGTTGCCTTTGTCAAGCTGTAATAAGTAGGGGTAAGGACGTTAACCACCTCAGAACATCCTCCCTTATACGTCACCTGCAGCGCATTCACCATAAGTCAGTGACAAGTTCAAAAACTTTGGATGACAGCGGAAGCAGTCCACTGACCACTAAATCCCTTCCTCTTGTAACCAAGCTCCTGCAAACCACACCACCAACTCCCTCAGTGTCAATTTCCTCCTTACACAGGAAAGCCAATAGTCCTGCAGGCCATGTCACTGGCAAGTCTGACGAGTCCTCTCCTCTCCTTGAGTGTAACACCTACTGCTGCTGGCGCTGCTGTTGTTGCTGCTGGGAGTCGATCGTCATCCCAGAGGGGAAGTCGGAAGACCACTTGTACTACTTCCAGTAAGCAATTGACTGTCCAACAGTCCTTTGCGAGGAAAATGAAATATCACAGCAGTCATCCTGCTGCAAAGTGTATAACTCATGCCTTGGCAGCCTGGGCGGTGAGAAACGTGTTTCCGTTATCCACCGTTAATTCACAGGCAGCTACAGATTTGATTGAGGTACCGTGTCCCCGGTACCAAATACCATCTAGGTTCCATTTCTCTAGGCAGGCGATACCGAAAATGTACACAGACCTCAGAAAAAAAGAGTCACCAGTGTCCTAAAAAATGCAGTTGTACCCAATGTCCACTTAACCACGGACATGTGGACAAGTGGAGCAGGGCAGACTCAGGACTATATGACTGTGACAGCCCACTGGGTAGATGTATTGCCTCCCGCAGCAAGAACAGCAGCGGCAGCACCAGTAGCAGCATCTCGCAAATGCCAACTCGTTCCTAGGCAGGCTACGCTTTGTATCACCGCTTTCCAGAAGAGGCACACAGCTGACAACCTCTTACGGAAACTGAGGAACATCATCGCAGAATGGCTTACCCCAATTGGACTCTCCTGGGGATTTGTGACATCGGACAACGCCAGCAATATTGTGTGTGCATTACATCTGGGCAAATACCAGCACGTCCCATGTTTTGCACATACATTGAATTTGGTGGTGCAGAATTATTTAAAAAACGACAGGGGCGTGCAAGAGATGCTGTCGGTGGCCCGAAGAATTGCGGGCCACTTTCGGCATTCAGCCACCACATGCCGAAGACTGGAGCATCAGCAAACAGTCCTGAACCTGCCCTGCCATCATCTGAAGCAAGAGGTGGTAACGAGGTGGAATTCAACCCTCTATATGCTTCAGAGGATGGAGGAGCAGCAAAAGGCCATTCAAGCCTATACATCTGCCTACGATATAGGCAAAGGAGGGGGAATGCACCTCACTCAAGCGCATTGGAGAATGATTTCAACGTTGTGCAAGGTTCTGCAACCCTTTGAACTTGCCACACGTGAAGTCAGTTCAGACACTGCCAGCCTGAGTCAGGTCATTCCCCTCATCAGGCTTTTGCAGAAGAAGCTGGAGACATTGAAGGAGGAGCTAAAACAGAACGATTCCGCTAGGCATGTGGGACTTGTGGATGGAGCCCTTAATTCGCTTAACCAGGATTCACGGGTGGTCAATCTGTTGAAATCAGAGCACTACATTTTGGCCACCGTGCTCGATCCTAGATTTAAAACCTACATAGTAGCTCTCTTTCCGGCAGACACAAGTCTGCAGAGGTTCAAAGACCTGCTGGTGAGAAAATTGTCAAGTCAAGCGGAACGTGACCTGTCAACAGCTCCTCCTTCACATTCTCCCGCAACTGGGGGTGCGAGGAAAAGGCTAAGAATTCCGAACCCACCCGCTGGCGGTAATGCTGACATCTGGTCCGGACTAAAGGACTAAAGGACTTGCCAATGATTACTGACATGTCGTCTACTGTCACTGCATATGATTCTCTCACCATTGAAAGAATGGTGGAGGATTATATAAGTGACCGCATCCAAGTAGGCACGTCAGACAGGACGTACGTATACTGGCAGGAAAAAGAGGCAATTTGGAGGCCCTTGCAGAAACTGGCTTTATTTTACCTAAGTTGCCCACCCTCCAGTGTGTACTCCGAAAGAGTGTTTAGTGCAGCCGCTCACCTTGTCAGCAATCGGCGTATGAGGTTACTTCCAGAAAATGTGGAGAAGATGATGTTCATCAAAATGAATTATAATCAATTGTCAGGGCCGAGTGTTTTTGTGAATCTGTTAACCCTGGACCAACCAAAGGTGTAGGTGCTGGGGTATGATGAAAGCAGTGAGGACGAAGAAAGTTACTGAAATGGGTTACTTGCGAGTTCTGAAGATCACTGTGAAACTGCAGCAGACGACAATGGTGATGAATGGGTTAAGTTTAGAGCAGAACAAACGAACAGCTGATGTTAGTAGAATCCTCCAAAGTCTGTGTGGTTGAAGCAGGCAGACAGGGTAACCTCTTACAAGACTCTGGGAATCCACTTGTTTGCCACTGGGAGAGTTATTGACTGACAGCACAGCAGGGAGCTGGTGGATCTTTAGCAGTGAAGGCTGCAGGCAGACCTCTGGGAGTAGAGGCGATATCTGGACCACGGAAATCACACGGGAATGCACGGAGAGAGCACAGAGCTAGGGCATAGAGTAGATACAACAAAGCACTGGCTCAGAGTAACATAATCCCAGCCCACTTAAAGGCAGCACAAGCACGGGATTGGCTTACACTTACCCACAGGTGTTTCACAAGTGCTCTGTATTGCTTATTTGGTCTCCAACATGGCCGCCACCTATACTGCAGACACACAGCTGTGCCTTTGGCCATTTGGTCCCCGCACTCCCAGCTCCCAGATCCTGCATCACCTGTGCCACTGACCACGCCGCGTCCCCACACGGCCGCATAGCACCGCGAGCAACCGCACCGGCAACGGATGAACCCCAGAACCCGCAGAGGTGAGAGATCGGTTCGTGACAGTACCCCCCCTTTAAGGGTGGACTCTGGACACCTTTGAGCTTTATCAGGATTCTTGGAATAGAATTTCTGTACCAGTCTTGGAGCATGAACATCTTCGGCAAAAACCCAGGACCTCTCCTCTGGACCATAACCCTTCCAATCGACCAAAAACTGCAGACGTCCATATCGGCGATGTAAGTCCACAATCTCCTTAACCTCAAATTCCTCATCCTGCAAAGAGTGAACTTTAGGAGGTTTGGACAGGGTAGTACGAAACTTATTGAGAATCAAAGGTTTCAACAACGATGTATGAAAGGCGTTAGGAATTTTCAAAGACGGTGGCAACTTGACTTTGTATGACACAGGATTGAGTACCTTTACAATGGGAAATGGGCCAATAAACTTGGGAGCAAACTTCTTAGAAGGAACTTTGAACTTAAGATTGCGAGTAGAAATCCAAACTTGGTCTCCTACCTTGTAGTTTGGTACAGCCTTACGTTTTCTATCTGCGATAGATTTATAACGAGCAGAAGATTTGATCAACGACTTGCGCACACAACTCCAGATTCTAGATAAACATTGAAGCTCTTGATCTGCTGCTGGAACCTCTAGCGCTGGCAACGGATGGAACTCTGGCACACGAGGATGAAAACCAAAGTTAGTATAAAACGGCGTAGATTCTGAAGACGAATGAAAGAGATTATTATGAGCGAATTCTGCCAATGGAAGGTAGTCAACCCAATCATCCTGTGAGGACGATATGTATAGCCGGAGAAAGGTTTGAAGATCTTGATTTACTCTCTCAGTTTGTCCATCTGTCTGAGGATGATATGCCGAAGAAAAATTCAACTTAATGTTTAAAGATGAACAAAGCGACCTCCAAAACTTGGCTACAAACTGTGTTCCACGATCAGAGATGATCTCTCGAGGAAGGCCATGCAACTTGAAGATCTCAGAAATGAACAATCTGGCTAGTGAAGGGGCTGATGGTAATCCAATTAATGGATTGAAATGCGCCATTTTCGAAAATCGATCCACTATCACCCAAATGGTATTCCACCCTTTTGATGGAGGTAAATCGGTCACGAAATACATTGAGATATGAGTCCATGGTTGTTTGGGTATAGATAATGGATGTAACAAACCTGGCGGAGAACCCCTTGAACTCTTATGTTGGGCACATTTAGGACATGCTGCTATAAACTCTTGAACATCGGCTCTAAGACGTGGCCACCAGTAAGACTGTTGAATAAAATTTGAGAGTCTTTAGAACCCCAGGATGACCCATGAAGGATAAAGAGTGAGCCCAAGTAAGCAGTCGTTTTCGAAGATTTGTGGCGACAAAGGTTTTGCCAGGCGGAGGAACCGGAGAAGTTCGAGTCATTAAAAAGGACGTAGGACTCACAATGGCTTCATTCGTGGTAGCATCATTTAATTCAGAATAATTGAAGGACCGAGAAAGGGCATCTGCCTTTTTGTTCTGAGACCCTGGACGATAGGTGAGCTTAAAATTAAATCATGTGAAGAAAAGAGCACATCGAGCCTGTCGTGAATTCAAACACTGAGCTGACTGCAGATATAGAAGATTCTTATGATCAGTATATACTGTAATGGGGTGTTGTGCTCCCTCTAGAAGGTATCTCCACTCCTCAAATGCCAACTTGATGGCAAGTAATTCCTGCTCCCCAATTGCATAATTACGTTCGGCCGGTAGGAACTTACGAGAGAAATATCCGCAGGGATGGACTTTTTTATCTTCAAAGACTTGTGACAACACTGCTCCCACTGCTTCCGTAGATGCATCCACCTCCAGTAGAAAGGGACGGTTCAAATCTGGCTGTCGAAGAATGGGGGCTAACACAAAGGCTTGTTTTAAATCAGAGAAGGCTTTGATTGCTTCAGAAGACCAGTTCATAGGATTTGCTCCCTTGCGAGTCAAGGCTGTGATGGGAGCGGCCAACGTAGAGTAATTCTGAATGAATCTCCTATAAAAATTAGCAAAGCCAAGGAATCGCTGAATCCCCTTGAGAGTTGTAGGAGTGGACCAGTCTCGGATAGCTTGTACCTTTACAGGATCCATACATAGCTCTGATCCGGAAATGATGTAACCAAGGAACCAAGGATACTTCAAAAGTACACTTCTCCAACTTACAATATAGTCAATTTTTCTTCAGACGTGTCAGTACCTCTTTAAACTTGGTGACGGTGAGACTTCAGATCCTTGGAGAATATTAAGATATCATCCAAGTACACTACTAGACACTTGTAGAGAAGATCACGAAAAAGTTCATTCACATAGCTTTGGAAAACTGCAGGCGCATTACAAAGACCAAAAGGCATTACAAGGTATTCGTAATGCCCATCCCGGGTATTAAAGGCAGTCTTCCATTCGTCCCCTGCACGGATGCGGATTAAATTGTAGGCCCCTCGAAGATCTAATTTTGTAAACACAGTAGCTCCCTTTACCCGGTCAAATAATTCTGGAATTAACGGTAATGGGTACTTGTTTTTCACAGTGATCTCATTAAGTCCACGGTAATCTATGCATGGTCGTAACCCACCATCTTTCTTCTTAACGAAGAAGAATCCAGCTCCTGCAGGTGAAGAAGATGGTCTGATAAATCCTTTGGTTAAATTCTCTTGTATATAATCAGACATAGCTTGAGTCTCTGGGATGGATAGCGGATAAATTCGCCCCCTAGGAGGTGTTTTGCCCAGTACCAAAACGATTGGGCAGTCCCATTCGCGATGAGGGGGTAAGGAGTCTGCCGCTTGTTTACTGAAGACATCCACAAAAGATTGATAGACTGAGGGTAACTCGGGATGACTAACTGACCGGAGAGGTATAATTGAAGCTAAACAGTCCTTGGTACAGGATTTACCCCACGAAAGAACTTCCATGGTTTGCCAATTAAATTGTGGATTATGTTTCTGTAGCCAAGGTAATCCAAGTATCACATCATGACAGGCTTTGGGAATCACGAAGAAGGAAATATATTCGGAATGGAGCACACCTACTTTCATCTTGAGACATACGGTTCGATGAGTAATTATGCCGTCTGGAATTCGACTTCCATCCACTGCTGTAACAGCAACTGCTGCTCCCAGAGGCATGGTTTGAACTTTAGATCGTATGACAAAGGCTGAGGTGATGAAGTTCTCGGCTGCACCGGAATCTAGGAGAGCTGAAACTTTAACTGTAGAACTTGGAACTTCTAAATGAATAGGCAAAGTCGGCTCTTTCCCAGAATGTGATTCCAAAGTAACTCCTAGCTTAACCTCTCTTGAATAAGCTAGTAGCGAGAGTTTCCCGGCCGGAGTTTGCAAGACTTAACTAAATGTTCAGAGGACCCGCAGTACATGCAGAGGTTACCCTGACGACGACGAATTCGTTCCTCCTCTGTGAGGCGAGAGCGCCCGATCTGCATAGGTTCTTCTGTCGTTACAGGAGACTGAGATGAAGAATCTTGTCAAGGTCTAGGATGATAGCGCGGACTAGGTCGCTCTGCCTTGGATTTCTCTAAACATCGCTCTCTGTAGCGTAGGTCAAGTTTATTACAGATAGAAATCAATTCATCCAGCTTAGTTGGCACATCCCGAATGGTTAAATCATCCTTGATTTTTTCTGAAAGTCCATTCCCAAACGCCGCGATCCGGGCCTCCTCATTCCAGTTTAACTCTGAAGACAACGTGCGAAACTGAATAATATATTGACCGACAGGACGTAAACCTTGATGTAGACGGAGAATCTCCAAAGATGCTGAGGTGGTTCTGCCTGGTTCATCGAAGATTTTCCGGAAGGATGATATGAACTCTTTGTAATTAGAGAGAATAGAATCTCCCCTCTTCCATAGTGGCGACGCCCACTCCAAAGCCTGACCGGACAGGAGGGCAATAATATATGCGACCTTAGAACGGGCTGATGGAAAACTAGCGGACAACAGTTCGAACTGGATCTCGCATTGGTTCAGAAATCCTCTGCAAAGCTTCGGGGTCCCGTCAAACTTACTTGGAGATGGTAACTGCAAACGGGACATAGGCAACGACACAGGAGAAACCCTTGTGGTAGCCGAAACGACCGGAGTTGGGACTTGGACTTGAGATGTCTTTATAGCCGTATGAAGAACCACCAAACGATCTGCCATAGTTTGCATAAACTGAACTATTTGTGTCTGTATAGACTCCTGATTTTCCAGACGGGAAAGGATGTCTGTCGTAGCACCGCCTCCTGCGAATTGGTCACCCGATGGATCCATGTGGCCAGTGCTTACTGTCAGGGCCGAGTGTTTTTGTGAATCCGTTAACCCTGGACCAACCAAAGGTGTAGGTGCTGGGGTATGATGAAAGCAGGGAGGACGAAGAAAGTTCCGTTTCATATATTTATTGAAAGCAACAATTCCAGTAAGGAGTTAAATGACAAATTATTAATCACCATATATAAACTGACGTATTGCATAAAGTGGTAGAATGATAAGCAGGAACAGTCTTAAAGATACATTGAGGAAATGTTCATAGAACTGAGTTTTAAACAGGCTTGTGAATGAATGATGAATTGTCCAAAAGAAACAAGATTTGATGCTGAACTGTAAAGAGTGTTAACTGGATAATGCAGACATAAATGAGTAACTGTAGAGACTTGTAATGAAGCTTAGAGATTAAACTGAAAGGCTGTGAAGAATTGTCCTTGATTGCAGCAACACAGAAAATACAGTACTGAAATGGGTTACTTGCGAGTTCTGAAGATCACTGTGAAACTGCAGCAGACGACAATGGTGATGAATGGGTTAAGTTTAGAGCAGAACAAACGAACAGCTGATGTTAGTAGAATCCTCCAAAGTCTGTGTGGTTGAAGCAGGCAGACAGGGTAACCTCTTACAAGACTCTGGGAATCCACTTGTTTGCCACTGGGAGAGTGATTGACTGACAGCACAGCAGGGAGCTGGTGGATCTTTAGCAGTGAAGGCTGCAGGCAGACCTCTGGGAGTAGAGGCGATATCTGGACCACGGAAATCACACGGGAATGCACGGAGAGAGCACAGAGCTAGGGCATAGAGTAGATACAACAAAGCACTGGCTCAAAGTAACATAATCCCAGCCTACTTAAAGGCAGCACAAGCACGGGATTGGCTTACACTTACCCACAGGTGTTTCACAAGTGCTCTGTATTGCTTATTTGGTCTCCAACATGGCCGCCTCCTATACTGCAGACACACAGCGGTGCCTTTGGCCATTTGGTCCCCGCACTCCCAGCTCACAGATCCTGCATCACCTGTGCCACTGACCACGCCGTGTCCCCACACGGCCGCACAGCACAGCGAGCAACCGCACCGGCAATGGATGAACTCCAGAACCCGCAGAGGTGAGAGATCGGTTCGTGACATCAATTCCTCCGTGGAGACATTCACCAGCAATTGCCTCCAGAAAGTACACAGGGACCTGAGATGGTGGATTCCAGTGGGGACGAATTAATAATCTGTGAGGAGGGGGATGTACACAGTGAAAGGGGTGAGGAATCGGACGATGAGGAGGAGGTGGACATCTTGCCTCTGTAGAGCCAGTTTGTGCAAGGAGAGATTGATTGCTTCTTTTTTGGTGGGGGCCCAAACCAACCAGTCATTTCAGTGACAGTCGTGTGGCAGACCCTGTCGCTGAAATGATGGGTTTGTTAAAGTGTGCATGTCCTGTTTATACAACATAAGGGTGGGTGGGAGGGCCCAAGGACAATTCCATCTTGCACCTCTTTTTTCTTTCATTTTTCTTTGCATCATGTGCTGTTTGGGGACAATTTTTTGGAAGTGCCATCCTGCCTGACACTGCAGTGCCACTCCTAGATGGGCCAGGTGTTGGTGTCGGCCACTTGGGTCGCTTAGCTTAGTCATCCAGCGACCTCGGTGCAAATTTTAGGACTAAAAATAATATTGTGAGGTGTTCAGAATAGACTGAAAATGAGTGGAAATTATGGTTAGTGAGGTTAATAATACTATGGGATCAAAATGACCCCCAAATTCTATGATTTAAGCTGTTTTTGAGGGGTTTTTGTAAAAAAACACCCGAATCCGACAAAAAATTTTCAGGGAGGTTTTGCCAAAACGCGTCCGAATCCAAAACACGCCCGCGGAACCGAATCCAAAACCAAAACACAAAACCCGAAAAATGTCCGGTGCACATCACACATATAGACATACACATATACACACACACCTCCCACTCACCAAGCAGGGGAAGGATCAGCTGCAGTCAGGACAAGGCCCCATTCTATTAGGCTCCGCCCCCAAAAATGCCGTGATTTGCGGGTCTTCCGTGAAACGGATAATGGGACCACTGTGGCTATTCTAGCAGCTCTGAGTAGATGCCGGGACCTGGAGGAGCTCTCACAGACTCCTCCAAACTGCAGGCTTCTGACAGGTATCACTGTCCACAAGCTATTCTGTAAGCATGGTGAGTGACATGCTGCTGGGGGCAGGGGCGTATGCAGCTTTAGGTCCCACAGTCCTACTACCGGCTCCCGTTCAGGCCCCACCCCCATTCATTCCGAGTTCGCTCATGCGCAGTCCGTTTTCTGAGGGGGAGGAAGGGTGCAGTGGGAATCCGGGAGCTGCCATTCAATATGCGGGGCAGCGGGGGACTCAAGCAAAATACGGGAGCCTCCCGCTAATTGCGGGAGGGTAGGCAAGTCTGGTGTAATCCAGAGATGTACCCAATGCTGCTGTTTAAGAAGTTGAGTGATTAGCGGCCAACTGCGCCAATGTACACCGGATCGCAGCTGTGAGCTTACATCTCTGAATCAGAACCAATGTTACTAAAGGGCCTATTCATACGGCCCCCTATAAATCAGTTTCCAACTTGCTGTAAATGTAATATTGCTCCAATGCCGGGACAGCTGCTCTGACAAGTAGCTGTCCCCAGTGGCGTCACATGCTGGGTGAGGGGAGTGCGGGCCGCATCCGTTTGTCACCCTCCGAAGGGTGACACCAAAGTGCTGTCTCTTCTGCAGTGACAGGAGCCAGGTGCTGCAGCACTCTGCTCCTATCACATATGAAGAACCGTCACTGCACTCAGCCCAGTCTCCGGGGGCAGCCAGGATCTCCGGGGATGCAGGACATGCCCCCGGAGTTAAGAAATGGAGACCCCCATGAGGCCACGCTTCTTTTTGCTAGGCTACACCCCCTTTTCAGCCGGCCGCGCCAGAGGCGCCAAGGGGAAGCAGTACAGAGTGCGCACCTGGGGATGTCTCTGGCTGTCCCCACGATCAGTATCACTGCTCTAGAAGTAGCAGTGATACTAATGGGTGCCGTTCTGCCGGGTGGTCTTCAGTATGCCGGCGGTCGGGCTCCCTGCGACCAGCATACCGGCGCCGGGAGCCCGACAGCCGGCATACCGACACTTATTCTCCCTCGTGGGGGTCCACGACCCCCCTGGAGGGAGAATAAAATAGTGTGGCGCGCGTAGCGTGGCGAGCACAGCGAGCCCGCAAGGGTCTCATTTGCGCTCGCCACACTGTCGGTAAGCCAGCGGCCGGCCTCCAGGCGCCGGTATGCTGGTCGCCGGGAGGCCGGCTGCCGGCAGATCGTAGTGAACCCGTTCTGCCAACTGCACATTTGTAGCCTGCAACCATGGAAGGTTTGATGGTTTGGGGGTAGTGTATGCTGCACTGGTCTGGTTTTATTGATTTAAATTCATTGAAAAAAAAGCGATGGTGTATCTGAGTGGCTGGTTACTCTTCTGAACAAAAATGACCTGATACAAGGAAGGGTATTAACTTTAGTTTGCTAACTAAGGTTGATTTAGCTGAGGTTGCCCACTGACCCCTAGGTAAAGCTGGATTTCTCAGAAATAGTGCCCAGACAAGGGTCTGCTACTTGGCATAGCGAAAGTTAGTTTGGAGACATCCAAGTTTGTATGGGCAAATGGTTGAGCACTGGTTCAGTACTTGCTTTCGCTACATTGGTGGCCCGGACAGGGTGCACCATAATGACGAGGGTTTGGGCTTATTTGCATTCTAGCTTTTTTCATTTTGGTCATAGTCTTTATGAGGTTTCATTGGGCGATTTCTGTTGTGGTTTATGGCTGAAAAGCATTGCTCTATGGTGGTCACAGTGATGGTTGCAGAACATTCTCCCTTTGGACCTTAGCAAGTTTGCACTGCCTTTGGGAGGGGGACTAGTCATTTTCTTTGAGAAGGGATAAAAAACAAAATGTTTCTCTAACGTCCTAGTGGATGCTGGGGACTCCGTAAGGACCATGGGGATAGACGGGCTCCGCAGGAGACATGGGCACTTTAAGAAAGAATTTAGGTTCTGGTGTGCACTGGCTCCTCCCTCTATGCCCCTCCTCCAGACCTCAGTTTGATACTGTGCCCAGACGAGCTGGGTGCTTTTCAGGAAGCTCTCCTGAGCTTGCTGTAAGAAAGTATTTTGTTAGGTTTTTTATTTTCAGGGAGCTCTGCTGGCAACAGACTCCCTGCATCGTGGGACTGAGGGGAGAGAAGCAGCCCTACTCTCTGAAGCTAGGTCCTGCTTCTTAGGCTACTGGACACCATTACCTGCAGAGGGATCGTACGCAGGATCTCACCCTCGCCGTCCGATCCCAGAGCCGCGCCGCCGTCCCCCTCGCAGAGCCGGAAGACAAAAGCCGGGTAAGTATGAGAAGCAAAGAAGACTTCACAGGCGGCAGAAGACTCCGTTCTTCACTGAGGTAACGCACAGCACTGCAGCTGTGCGCCATTGCTCCCACACACCTCACATACTCCGGTCACTGTAAGGGTGCAGGGCGCAGGGGGGGGGGGGCGCCCTTGGCAGCATTTGGGACCTCTTTTGGCAAAAGTTAAACATATATACAGCTGGGCACTGTATATATGTATGAGCCCCCGTGAAAAAATTGCATATTTAAGCGGGACAGAAGCCCGCCGCCGAGGGGGCGGAGCTTCTTCCTCAGCACTCACCAACGCCATTTTTTCTCCACAGCTCCGCTGAGAGGAAGCTCCCCAGGCTCTCCCCTGCAGATACACAGTAGAAGAGGGTAAAAAGAGAGGGGGGGGGGGGGGCGCACATAATTAGGCGCAAAAAAAACCCAATATATAAACAGCAGCTACTGGGTTAACATTAAGTTACTGTGTTATTCCTGGGTTTATAGCGCTGGGGTGTGTGCTGGCATACTCTCTCTCTGTCTCTCCTAAGGGCCTTGTGGGGGAACTGTCTTCAAAAAGGGCATTCCCTGTGTGTGTGGTGTGTCGGTACGCTTGTGTCGACATGTCTGATGTGGAAGGCTATGTGGAAGCAGAGCGGGAGCAAATGAATGTGGTGTCTCCGCCGACGGCGCCGACACCTGATTGGATGGATATGTGGAAGGTTTTAAATGATAATGTTAATTCCTTGCATAAAAGGTTAGAAAAAGCTGAAGCCTCAGGACAGTCAGGGTCCTAACCCGTGCCTGATCCTATGTCGCAGAGGCCGTCAGGGTCTCAGAAGCGCCCACTATCCCAAATTGTTGACACAGATACCGACATGGATTCTGACTCCAGTGTCGATTACGATGCTGCAAAATTACAGCCAAAATTGGCTAAATCCATCCGTTATATGATTATAGCAATTAAGGATGTGTTGCACATCACAGAGGAAATCCCAGTCCCTGACAACAGGGTACATATGTATGGGGAAAAGAAGCCAGAGGTAACCTTTCCCCCCTCACACGAGCTAAATGAGTTATGTGAAAAGGCTTGGGAATCTCCAGATAAAAAACTGCAGATTTCCAAAAGGATTCTTATGGCGTATCCTTTCCCGCCAACGGACAGGTTACGCTGGGAATCCTCCCCTAAGGTGGACAAAGCTTTAACACGCTTATCCAAGAAGGTAGCCCTGCCGTCACAGGATACGGCTACCCTCAAAGATGCTGCGGGTCGCAAACAGGAGGTTACCCTGAAGTCCATTTATACACATTCAGGTACCTTACTGAGGCCGGCGATCGCGTCGGCCTGGGTGTGTAGTGCTATAGCAGCATGGACGGATACCATGTCTGAGGAAATTGATACCGTAGACAAGGATACTATATTGTTGACCTTGGGGCATATTAAAGACGCTGTCCTATATATGAGAGATGCTCAAAGAGACATTAGTCTACTGGGTTCTAGAATAAATGCCATGTCAATTTCAGCCAGAAGGGTCCTGTGGACTCGGCAATGGACAGGTGATGCTGACTCAAAAAGGCATATGGAGGTATTACCTTACAAGGGTGAGGAATTGTTTGGGGAGGGTCTCTCAGACCTGGTCTCCACAGCTACTGCTGGAAAGTCAAATTTTTTGCCATATGTTTCCTAGTGATGAGCGGGTTCGGTTTCTCGGAAACCGAACCCCCCCGAACTTCAGCCTTTTTACACGGGTCCCTGCCGTGCTCGGATTCTCCCGTGTGGCTCGGGTAAACCGAGTGCACCCGAACGTCATCATTCCGCTGTCGGATTCTCGCGAGATTCGGATTCTATATAAGCAGCCGCGCGTCGCCACCATTTTCACACGTGCATTGAGATTGATAGGGAGAGGATGCGGCTGGCGTCCTCTCCGTTATAGTCATAATAGAAAAGACTAAGAGTGACATTGTTATAATTGTGGGGAGGATTGGGGACGGGGAGCAGCTGTTAGGAGTACAGTGCAGGGTTTTGCTGATAGTAGTGAGTGTGACCACCAGTTTAATCCGTTCTCTGCCTGAAAAAAACGCTCCATACCATATCTGTGCTCAGTGTGCTGCATGATATATCTGTGCTGAGTGCACTGCTCACACTGCCTAATTGTGGGGACAGGGGAGCAGTTATAGCAGGAGTACAGTGCACAGTTTTGCTGACAGTGACCACCAGTCCAGTATACGTTTGTCTGCCTGAAAAACACTCCTGTGGTGGCTTTTTTTCTTTATACTAGTAGTTTAGCAGTCTGCTGACAGTGTCCACCAGGTCCATTTATTATACAGCATATTATATATATAGCAGTACGGTAGGCCACGGCTGTACCTACCTCTGTGTCGTCACTCGTCGTCCATAAGTAATAATAGTATACTATCCATCCATCTACATTGTATACCTGTGGTGGCTTTTTTTTCTTCATACTAGTTTAGCAGTCTGCTGACAGTGTCCACCAGGTCCGTTATTATTATTCTGTATATATTATATATATAGCAGTACGGTAGGCCACGGCTGTACCTACCTCTGTGTCGTCACTCGTCGTCCATAAGTAATAATACTATACTATCCATCCATCTACATTGTATACCTGTGGTGGCTTTTATTTCTTCATACTAGTTTAGCAGTCTGCTGACAGTGTCCACCAGGTCCGTTATTATTATTCTGTATATATTATATATATAGCAGTACGGTAGGCCACGGCTGTACCTACCTCTGTGTCATCACTCGTCGTCCATAAGTAATAATAGTATACTATCCATCCATCTACATTGTATACCTGTGGTGGCTTTTTTTTCTTCATACTAGTTTAGCAGTCTGCTGACAGTGTCCACCAGGTCCGTTATTATTATTCTGTATATATTATATATATAGCAGTACAGTAGGTCACGGCTGTACCTACCTCTATGTCGTCACTCGTCGTCCATAAGTAATAATAGTATATTATCCATCCATCTACATTGTATACCTGTGGTGGCTTTTTTTTCTTCATACTAGTTTAGCAGTCTGCTGACAGTGTCCACCAGGTCCGTTATTATTATTCTGTATATATTATATATATATAGCAGTACGGTAGGCCACGGCTGTACCTACCTCTGTGTCGTCACTCGTCGTCCATAAGTAATAATACTATACTATCCATCCATCTACATTGTATACCTGTGGTGGCTTTTATTTCTTCATACTAGTTTAGCAGTCTGCTGACAGTGTCCACCAGGTCCGTTATTATTATTCTGTATATATTATATATATAGCAGTACGGTAGGCCACGGCTGTACCTACCTCTGTGTCGTCACTCGTCGTCCATAAGTAATAATAGTATACTATCCATCTACATTGTATACCTGTGGTGGCTTTTTTTTCTTCATACTAGTTTAGCAGTCTGCTGACAGTGTCCACCAGGTCCGTTATTATTATTCTGTATATATTATATATATAGCAGTACGGTAGGCCACGGCTGTACCTACCTCTGTGTCGTCACTCGTCGTCCATAAGTAATAATAGTATACTATCCATCCATCTACATTGTATACCTGTGGTGGCTTTTTTTTCTTCATACTAGTTTAGCAGTCTGCTGACAGTGTCCACCAGGTCCGTTATTATTATTCTGTATATATTATATATATATAGCAGTACGGTAGGCCACGGCTGTACCTACCTCTGTGTCGTCACTCGTCGTCCATAAGTAATAATACTATACTATCCATCCATCTACATTGTATACCTGTGGTGGCTTTTTTTTTCTTCATACTAGTTTAGCAGTCTGCTGACAGTGTCCACCAGGTCCGTTATTATTATTCTGTATATATTATATATATAGCAGTACAGTAGGCCACGGCTGTACCTACCTCTGTGTCGTCACTCGTCGTCCATAAGTAATAATACTATACTATCCATCCATCTACATTGTATACCTGTGGTGGCTTTTTCTTCTTCATACTAGTTTAGCAGTCTGCTGACAGTGTCCACCAGGTCCGTTATTAATATTCTGTATATATTATATATATAGCAGTACGGTAGGCCACGGCTGTACCTACCTCTGTGTCGTCACTCATCGTCCATAAGTAATAATAGTATACTATCCATCCATCTACATTGTATACCTGTGGTGGCTTTTAGTTGTGCGCAAAATGTGGAGAACAAAAATGTGGAGGTTAAAAAAATAGGGAAAGATCAAGATCCACTTCCACCTCGTGCTGAAGCTGCTGCCACTAGTCATGGCCGAGACGATGAAATGCCATCAACGTCGTCTGCCAAGGCCGATGCCCAATGTCATAGTACAGAGCATGTAAAATCCAAAACACAAAAGATCAGTAAAATGACCCAAAAATCAAAATTAAAAGCGTCTGAGGAGAAGCGTAAACTTGCCAATATGCCATTTACGACACGGAGTGGCAAGGAACGGATGAGGCCCTGGCCTATGTTCATGGCTAGTGGTTCAGCTTCACATGAGGATGGAAGCACTCAGCCTCTCGCTAGAAAAATGAAAAGACTTAAGCTGGCAAAAGCACAGCAAAGAACTGTGCGTTCTTCGAAATCACAAATCCCCAAGGAGAGTCCAATTGTGTCGGTTGCGATGCCTGACCTTCCCAACACTGGATGGGAAGAGCTTGCGCCTTCCACCATTTGCACGCCCCCTGCAAGTGCTGGAAGGAGCACCCGCAGTCCAGTTCCTGATAGTCAAATTGAAGATGTCAGTGTTGAAGTACACCAGGATGAGGATATGGGTGTTGCTGGCGCTGGGGAGGAAATTGACAAGGAGGATTCTGATGGTGAGGTGGTTTGTTTAAGTCAGGCACCCGGGGAGACACCTGTTGTCCGTGGGAGGAATATGGCTATTGACATGCCTGGTCAAAATACTAAAAAAATCAGCTCTTCGGTGTGGAATTATTTCATAACAAATGCGGACAACAGGTGTCAAGCCGTGTGTTGCCTTTGTCAAGCTGTAATAAGTAGGGGTAAGGACGTTAACCACCTCGGAACATCCTCCCTTATACGTCACCTGCAGCGCATTCATCATAAGTCATTGACAAGTTCAAAAACTTTGGGTGACAGCGGAAGCAGTCCACTGACCACTAAATCTGTAACCAAGCTCCTGCAAACCACACCACCAACTCCCTCAGTGTCAATTTCCTCCTTAGACAGGAAAGCCAATAGTCCTGCAGGCCATGTCACATGCAAGTCTGACGAGTCATCTCCTGCCTGGGATTCCTCCGATGCATCCTTGAGTGTAACGCCTACTGCTGCTGGTGCTGCTGTTGTTGCTGCTGGGAGTCGATCGTCATCCCAGAGGGGAAGTCGGAAGACCACTTGTACTACTTCCAGTAAGCAATTGACTGTCCAACAGTCCTTTGCGAGGAAGATGAAATATCACAGCAGTCATCCTGCTGCAAAGCGGATAACTGAGGCCTTGGCAGCCTGGGCGGTGAGAAACGTGGTTCCGGTATCCATCGTTACTTCAGAGGCAACTATAGACTTGATTGAGGTACTGTGTCTCCGGTACCAAATACCATCTAGGTTCCATTTCCCTAGGCAGGCGATACCGAGAATGTACACAGACCTCAGAAAAAGAGTCACCAGTGTCCTAAAAAATGCAGTTGTACCCAATGTCCACTTAACCACGGACATGTGGACAAGTGGAGCAGGGCAGACTCAGGACTACATGACTGTGACAGCCCACTGGGTAGATGTATTGCCTCCCGCTGCAAGAACAGCAGCGGCGGCACCAGTAGCAGCATCTCGCAAACGCCAACTCGTTCCTAGTGATAAAGCTAAATATTTATCTTATAACATTCACTATATACTGGTAAGAGACTCAGTACGCAATGGGCGTACGGGGTACCGTAAGGGTATGCACTTAGCGTAGCAGACGCTAGGCCGTGGTCGAGACGCACGAGCGGCATGTTCGCTCACGGCTTACGCTGGGTATCGAGCACGCTATAGGCGGTCCGAGTACCATAATGCTACGCTACTAGCGTAGCGGACGCTGTGCCCACAAGAGGAACACGAGCGGCGCAGATGCTCACAGGATGACACACAGTAAACCTTGTATGCAACACAATGTAACGCTGAGCCTATACTGTAAACCTTGGTTTTGTAATGTGAACACACTGTAATGCTAATTAACCTCTACTATATAAAAGCCGCTTGAGCGATTGAGACGCTCCGAATACCCTTAGCAATGTAATGATAAAACACACAATACCTTGTAATGTTCCAAAACCTTTATCTAGATGATTTTAGTATGTAAAAGGGGAAAACAGTTACAACTCATACACTACAGCACTAACATAAAACACCTAAACAGAATAACTGAAAATATACAATATACAACAGCGTAACAATAACAGAGAGAGAGAGAGTGTGGCAAATACAAACAGAGAATAAGTTGGTTACAGAGAAAAACTTACACACTGGGGAATGATCGCTGCGCAGTCCTGGTACCAGCTCTCAAGTTAGTCAGTGATGAAAACCTTTTGTGGAGAGTAGACTGAGCTGGCCCAGACTGGCTGCCTTATATACACTACATACAGTACACTACAAAGGGGCCTACAATCTCATTGTTCATTGGACACAGGAATCTGTCTTCACATTATCACAAAAGGTCATAGGTTGATTCGAACAGGTGGGCTGTGACTATTTCATACTGCTCAGGTGGGAGGGAATCTCAGGATTTCCGCCGCATGGATAATGAACTGCAAATACAGTAAATGTCCATAAACTTCTTATAAACATAACTATTCGCAGGAGCGCTTAATCTCTTTCAAACCAATACCGGAATGTTTCTAATAATATACTCTATCGTTGCATACTAAACACAACTGCTCAAAACCTGTCTGACCCTTCGTATCATGTAAAGAGGGATTTCTCTGTCCATGAACCAGTTACACTAAACACACTCACTGATATTATTAAGAGGACCATAACCTATAAAATACACTATTTGGATTAACTATGTAACGATCGAGTCGCCCGCCAGACGCACACAAACTCTACCGTAAATGCACATACCACGCGCCTGAGCGCACGCCTGTGGAGGCGCCGTCACGCAACTGCGAATATGCGCACGCACGGGAGAGAATGTGCACGTGCAGCGGGCAAGCGCATGGGGTTAGTACAAGGCATGAGAATAACGATATTTTTCGACTTTGACAGTCCACCCTTTGGCAGTCACCAATAACTGCCACTTCCTAAACAAAACGGAAAAATATATGTCATCATATGACACCTTTTTATGATTGGGTAAGGGAAGAGAGGAGAAGGTTAGAAAGATATGACCTAGTGAAACAGTAAAAGCATGTGTGTATGAAATCCATGTTTGAGGGGTCATGTATCATCGTGCCGTACGTGTTTTAAATCAAGCTTCGAGGTATTGCGAAGTATACATTTGAATCCTTCTTATCCCGTGTTAAGGGTCTGTGGATGGGCTGTCAAACTCTACCGAGCTCTTTTCGGCTTTTGGTTGCAACAAATGGGGGAGCACATTTAGTTGATGATACATGAAGGGGGGAACATGTGAGTGCTAATATGTGAGAATCACCTGTCGACTATGTGAGATACTACCTGGAGGTTGTAGAGATGAAGATAAGAAACACTCGTTATAAATGCAGTCGTAAACTATGTGAGTTTAAATAAACAGTCGCCGATTGAGGTCTTGTCTGATGTCTTGTCTTGATGTACATGTTGTCTGATGTCTCTCGGTGCTTTTGTTGTAAATAGCGAGCAAAAGCTTTTCCATTGTCCATAAAATTACAGTCTCTAAAGTATTGGGCTTTCGTAAAAAGTTAAAGTCACTAGGGATATTGGGGCTTGTGGCATAGTTCATCAATGGTCTGTATAAAAGAGGTTGTCAAATTCTTCTTCCACGCGGATGTCTTTGTACCTTAGAGGAAAACAAAGGAGAAACGGGTGAAAGAAACGGACCGTGGAATCACATTTTCATCACAACATTATCTCTATCGTTGGAACATAAATCAAATTAGTTGTTGTGGTTATTACAGTGTCCTCGCTCCTCAGACTCATCACTCTAGTACTACCTTTACACTTCGTTAAAGCCCGAACGCATCTAAATATCAGTCCAACCAATATGACGACTCCCAGAATACACAAGAGAAATTTCCCTACATCCATTATAATGCCTTGGGCCCATTCTCCTAAACCAGAGAACCAATTTCGTGGGTTCAACCATGACACCCAACTGGTCAGCTCATTGCCCACAGCAGCGAGTGTGAGATTGTGTTTCCTTCGAAACTCCCACTTCATTTGCAAAATGTCATCCATCTTTTGGTCTATGACCTCGGCCGGGTCCTCAGTGCTGTTTGTAATATACGTGCAGCACTTTATTCCATACTGAGTTGCTAGGGTAACACAATACCCGCCTGTCACTGCTGTGAGATAATTGAGAACCATCCTATGCTGAACCAGCTCTGTTTTGTAGGCTTGTAACTCTTTCCCAGTGTACCTGAACGTGTCGTCATACATTTCGGTGATATTGTCTAACAAGTTCGCTAGCGCAGATATATATCTATAATTTATCACTCCTCTGGCGGTACGAGTGATATCTAACGCGAGGAGGAATTGAATCCCGGTGGATTCATGGATCAGATCAGAGGCCGGATGCTCTGTCCTCTCTATCAGGTGCCTTTTAACGACGTGCTCATAATGAGTGTGAGTATAAGGAGCTTGGGCACCGCGGTGAATGTCTTTCATTTTTAGATGGGATACAGTCATTACTTCAGGCAGTACTTTTCCAATGTAACACAATCCCTCTGAGTTTGGGGCAAGCCACTTATACGCCTTTCTCCCGCATATGAAATATGCATCATCGGGGAGAACATATGGGACAGAGTATGACATTACCATGTTACAAATTTTCCATGTGAAATCTCCTAACCCTAACTCTCCCATCTGTCTAGTACACGTATCCGATTGTACGATATGTGCACAGTATCCTGGTGATACTTCTCCAACTCGCATGGTCCTACTTCCTAGAGTGTACCTATACCGGAAATATTTTCCACTGTTGGCTATCTGGCGTATAAGCTCTGTGTCTATGGGCATTCTATCGGCTCTATATGAAAATGTCATGGTTTGATTACTCCATGATACTTCCCAATTTCCCGGCTTTCGGGGATTGGAAATGTTAAAGCATACTAAGGACTTATCCACATGATATTGGTGGAGCTTCAAACTAGGAGGACTAGAGATATTAAACCTCTTGTCCACCGGCCTCCCACCACTTAACTCAAGTACCTCTCCTACAGTTAAAGGGAATGGTACTAGTCCTGATTTGCTATGACCTTGAGGTACTTGAGAGCATACCCAACAGTCTGTCTGGTTTAACACTCTACCCACTAAGGAGTGATAGTCACTCAATGGATGCCGGTCCATGTGGACATTAAAACTGGACTGACATTTCTTGATGCACCCATCCTCAACTATATTGTCACAATGCCTACAGATGCAGTTCTCTTCAGCTAACAATCCTTCACAATTCCTTCTATTGTCAATGCTACCAGATCGTTTTCTGATACTCGCCTTTACTCGGTGATTATGTTGCTCTTGGAAAACTACGCCTCCATCCTGGTCATCAGAACCCATTCCAGATCCTTTCTCGACCTCCATGGTACTCTCACCGAAACAGACTGCTCTGGTCAACAACAGGGTCAACAGGAAAATCCGGATCACAGTCTCTTGGGGCAAGTCCATCTTATAGGAGGAAAAGGGGAAAAATAAGAAGGGGGGAGGAGAATAGGAGGGAGGTGGGAACTGGAGAAAATAACAAAAGGGAAAAAGAAATCTTGGCTCGACAACCGCCTCCGATCTTATTATTCTCAGCGCTCAGGTGCCGTCTCTATCTTCCTGAAACAGACACTCTAGTGATACAACCTCTACCGTCTGTTCTTTATCACAGGACCTCTCTGGGTCAGTGACCTTTTTACAATGAGACGAATGGACCCAAGTCTCCCTCTCGGCAACCTTCAATGCTGTTATGCTGGTTAATAAGACTTGATATGGTCCTTCCCATCTGTCAATAAGGCAACCTGAGCGTAGAAAATTCCGTATCATTACATAATCCCCAGGTTCAATGTCATGACAATTACTGTCTGGCAGATCAGGAATTACCAACTTTAGATTATCATTCTGATTCCTCAATTGCTTACTCATCTTAACCAAATACTTTATAGTTACTTCATTGTTACATTTCAAATCATCCTGGGGGTTAATCATAACATGGGGTTGTCGACCAAACAGAATTTCAAAAGGAGACAGATTAAGAGGGGACCTGGGAGTGGTTCTGATGCTGTATAATACGATTGGCAAAGCTTCGGGCCACAACAATCCTGTTTCAGCCATTACCTTGCTTAATTTGTTTTTAATAGTGCTGTTTACTCTTTCCACTTTCGCACTCGCCTTGGGGCGGTACGGAGTGTGCAGCTTACTATTAATTCCCATCAACTTACACATTGCTTGAAAAACTTCACCTGTAAAATGGGTACCCCTATCACTCTCAATGATTCTAGGGATACCGTACCTACACACAAATTCCTGCACAATTTTCTTTGCAGTAAACACAGCGGTATTTGTGGCCGCGGGAAATGCTTCAACCCAATTTGAGAACACGTCAATACAAACCAATACATATTTTACATTTCTACAAGGTGGCAATTGTATGAAATCAATTTGTATTACCTGGAAAGGGCCATCTGTAGGAGGGATATGGGATGGCTCTGTTGGTATTGCCTTTCCGATATTCTTCCTCAAGCAGGTGAGACATGTCATCGCTCTTTTACCCGCATGGGAAGAAAATCCTGGGGCGCACCAATAAGCTCTTACCAACTTACACATTCCTTCTTTGCCTAGATGAGTCAGCCCATGTGCCGCTTCCGCTAGACTTGGAAGGTATGCTCTGGGTGCCACTGGCTTACCCTGTCCGTCTGTCCAGAGTCCTGAGGACTCCTGGCCATATCCTTTTGACCTCCAAACTGCCCTTTCTTGTGGTGAACACAAATTTTGCATTTCTTACAATTTCTGTGTGTTTACAGTATTAAATACCATCAGTTGTGTGCTGTCTGTCTTTATGGGGGTACTGGCTGCTGATTTAGCAGCTTCGTCTGCTCGGCTGTTACCAAGTGATACCGGGTCTTGGCTATATGTGTGAGCTTTACACTTGATAACAGCCACTCTGTCGGGTTCCTGTATCGCTGTTAGAAGTCTTTTGATGTGGGCTGCATGCGCTACGGGTGTGCCAGCTGCCGTCATGAAATTTCTGAGGCGCCATAGGGCCCCGAAATCATGGACAACTCCGAAGGCGTACCTAGAATCTGTGTAGATATTGGCTGACTTGCCTTTAGCCAATTCGCATGCTCTGGTTAGGGCAACCAGTTCAGCAACTTGTGCTGAGTGTGGTGGGCCTAGGGGTTCCGCTTCTATGGTACCTTGGTCATCTACGACTGCGTATCCAGTACACAAGTCTCCCGAGTCCGTCTGTCTGTGACAACTGCCGTCAGTGTAGAAAGTAACATCTACATCTTCCAGTGGGTTGTCACTGATGTCAGGCCTTGCCGTGAAATTTTGGGTCAAATATTCCATACAATCATGTGTGTCATTTTCCTTACTAAATCCTCCTTCACCATCACTCTCATCCTCCACCCTTTGTGCCTGTCCAGGCACACCTGGGAGATATGTTGCAGGATTCAATGCTCTGCATCTCCTTATGGTGATGTTTACGGGGGCCATCAATGCCAATTCCCATCTTGTGAACCGCGCTGATGAGACGTGTCTGGTTTGGGCAGAATTCAGTAAAGCTGACACTGCATGTGGTGTATGAATTGTGAGGTTGTGTCCTAGCACTACATCTTCGCTTTTACTTACTAGCAATGCTATTGCTGCAACACTTCGCAAGCATGTGGGGAGGGATCGCGCTACCGTGTCTAGCTGAGCGCTGTAGTAGGCTACCGGCCTGCTGGCATCACCATGCTTCTGGGTTAAAACACCTGCCGCGCACCCAGCACTCTCTGTTCCGTACAGCTCAAAGGGTTTTCCATAATCTGGCATGCCTAATGCTGGTGCCTGCGTTAGGCACTGTTTAAATCTCTCAAATGCCATCTCGGACTCGTCTGTGTGCGAAATCCGATCAGGTTTGTTTGATGAGACCATCTCCTGTAAAGGCAAAGCCAGTATGGAAAAACCTGGGATCCAGTTACGGCAATACCCACACATTCCTAAAAACGTTCTAATCTGTTGCTGGGTTTGTGGCAGGGTCATGTCACGAATTGCTTAAATTCTATCAGCGGTGAGGTGTCTCAGTCCTTGTGTCAGACAGTGTCCCAAATATTTTACCTTGGTCTGGCATAATTGTAACTTATCTTTGGAAACCTTGTGTCCGGTGTCTGAAAGATGAAACAGGAGTTGTTTCGTATCTCTCAGGGACGACTCAAGTGAATCTGAACACAGCAGTAAGTCATCTACGTACTGTATTAATATTGATCCACTCTAAGGTTGAAAAGACTGTAAACAATCATGCAAGGCTTGCGAGAAAATACTTGGACTGTCAATGAAACCTTGTGGTAATCGAGTCCAGGTGTACTGAACTGCTCTGTATGTAAATGCGAATAAGTATTGACTGTCAGGGTGCAGAGGTACCGAGAAGAAGGCGGAGCAGAGGTCAATCACAGTGAAAAATTTGGCAGTGGGAGGGATTTGCATAAGGATGACAGCTGGATTTGGCACTACGGGGAATTGACTCTCAACTATTTTGTTGATCCCTCTTAGATCCTGCACTAATCTGTAACTCCTCCCCCCACTCTTTTTAACAGGGAAGATGGGACTATTGGCAGTGCTGGACGTCCTTACCAGAATGCCCTGTTGTAGCAAGCGCTCTATTACAGGGTAAACTCCTAACTCCACCTCTGGCTTCAGAGGGTATTGTGGGATTTTTGGAGCTATCCTACCATCTTTTACTTGTACAACTACTGGGGCCACGTTTGCCATTAATCCAGTGTCTTGTCCATCCTTGGTCCAAAGTGATTCCGGTATCTGGGAAATCACTTCCTCTACCTTGGATGGACACCTATTTACAATAACTGTGTGTGACATTAATCTTGTTGGGGAGTCTAGCATATCCTGCACTTCCTGAGCGTGGTTTTCGGGTATGTCCAAGAACACACCTTCAGGAGTACAATATATGACACATCCCATTTTGCACAGTAAATCTCTCCCTAGGAGATTAGTCGGAGCCGATGCAGCCAGCAGAAAAGAATGCTTGGTATGCAAAGGCCCTATCGTAATCTCTGCAGGTTTGCTTAAAGGGTAGTGTTGTACTACTCCTGTTACTCCCATGGCTGGAATTGTTTTACCAGTGGTTCTCATGCCCACGGTCGAATTTATCACTGACTTGGCCGCCCCCGTATCTACAAGGAAATTTAGAGATTTACCAGCTACATCAATTGTGACCTCGAGTTCACTTCCAAGGCTCGCAATTAATTTCACTGGCTGCAGACTACAGGTGTGGCCCCACCCCTATTGTATGTGGTGACCTCCCTGCATTGCGCTGGCAGCTATTACTTGTGAAGGGGGTAAATGGGAACTATCAGAGACTTGCCAGTCTCTTCTTGGGGGATACCTTTTTGTTTCCCCTGCGTGTGGCTCATAACTCTGTCTCTGCGGTCCTTGATCCCAATTTCGTGTGTCATGTCGTTGTCTAGGGGGTTGGTATGATTTTTGTGCATTTTTCGATCTACAGTCTCGTGCAAAATGACCCTCTTTATGACAGTAATAACAAGTTACCACATTTGACTTACCCACAGGGGTCTGAGACTTATGCTGAGTTGGCCTTGTGGTAAGGGCCTGTATACTTACGGCCATCAGCTTATCATTCTGCGACTCCCTGTGTCTGGTGATGTTCCGTTCATGATCAATAGCGGCCTCTCTCAAAGTAGCCACCGACAAACCTCGCCAACATGGTTGGGTGGTCTGTACCCTCGTCCTCAATACTTCCTTTAAACCATCCATTAACAAAGATACTGCTACTTCTCTATGATTCACATTTGTCTTAATGTCTTCTATCCCTGTATACTTAGCCATTTCCTGCAGTGCCCGATGAAAATAATCAGCAGCTATTTCTCCCTCTTTTTGCTTGATGGAGAAAATTTTGTTCCATTTAGCAACAGCTGGGAAATATACTCCTAGCTGCAAATTAATTATTTTCACATTATCTTGATTGTACTCCTCAGTAAGGGGTACCTCTTCATCTAGTCTACAGTCAGCTATAAATCTCGCTGAGTCGACATTGGAGGGTAAACATGCCCTCAGCAATATCCGCCAATCTTTGTTATTGGGCTCCACAGTATTTCCTAACTCTCTAATGTACTTTTGGCTTGCAACTAGATCTTTCCTAGGATCAGGGAATTCAGACACCATTGATCTTAATTCCATTCGGGAAAAGGGGCAGTGCATGGCGATGTTTCTGACAGGAGTGACTCCTGAAGTGTCAGTTTTCCCATTTGGCACTGCAATTACCCTAACAGGATTAAGTTCAATAACATCATTCTGAGTAGATTCTACAACATGTGGTGTAATGGTTTCAGCATAGTGCACAGTGCCGTACTTACCAGTTGATACGACCTCACCTGTCCCTCCACTAGGGGCCTTTGATACTGCTCTTACTGGTTGGGCCGTGCCTACTGTTGTTTCTGCTATAGTGGCTGCTAGAGAGAGTGCCGATATTGTTGTGGGCTCATCCTCTTGGTCACAATCCTGGGGAAAGTTTAAAACAGGGTACAGCTTGCACGAGTTAGTATTAGCATCAACAATCTTAGTTACATTGTTCTTAACATCTATACAGTTACTAAGTGCATGTTTATCATACACCAGTGTGCCATTCTCTGTAACCACTTTCTCTCCCGTTATGTATGGTGGTGGTGGTGCGGTGGCTATCAGTTTCCTGATAGGGTTAGATCCAGCCGCTTGAGCCAATCCTCTTTGTATTTCACCTTCCTGTTGCCATAATTGTAAATAATCATAATGTTTGATCCATCTCTTTGCAGATTTAATGAGACATATCCTTCTCCTTAGATTTTGTAACACCTCGGGGCTAAAACTGCCTACCCGTGGGAACTTTACCCCGTCATGCACAGTCATTCTTTCCCATTCATCGCACAAAACCTCTGTGTGTGAACCGTATTTCTCACACATGATATACCTTGCCGACCCTATTAATCGGTTTACTAAATCAACCTGGACCAGGGTTGATCGCCCCCTACCTGAACAACTGGCCCCCATCTTTGCAGGTGTTGCTTTCACTACCTCTGACCTTCAAATCAGGGTCTTCAGCGAACCCTTACAAAAACCAAGATGTCCGGGGCAGGCTGACGGTGAAAGTTTACCGAGTACCTCCACTCACTCGCCCACGTCGACCAATACGCCCACACACTGCAATAGCGCTGGCGTACTCAACCTAAGGCCCCTGCAACCTGAACCTCTATTTACTGTAACGTGTGGGTGTGATCCGAAGAGCACTTAACCCTTCCCAGTAAATATCAGTTGCTGGAGAATTCCTGAGTGACCAGCGAACCTCCCTTAAAATGAAAAAAAATTACACAAATCACGTTAGAATGTACAAATAGCGTTTATGACCCCTCTAGGCTAGCGTACGCAAATGGTACTGGGTCAAGTTACAAACTAATGCACACAATTACATGCAGTACAATCGTACTGCACATAAGCAACTAATCTTATGTGCGGAACGACCAGTGGAATCGAAAATTGTGGCTGCAAATTCCTTCAGCCAGAGCTTAATGGCCTATATGGGTATTGCACCAACCCTCCTGGTGTTGTGCTTCTTGACTCTATCTATAGCGGACTTTCTAGTCCGCTGTACCTGGACCTCCTAGTCTGTCTCTGGACCTCCTGGTCCGTGACCTCCTGGTCTGCTGTACTCTAATGCTCTTATTTTAATGTGTTAACAAGGGATGCCTCCCAAGCCACCGTGCTGTCACTTTCACATATGTACCTCACGAGAACTCGATTTCCTGTGGTTCCACCCCAAAAATGAGAAACTTATATATACATACACACTCTTTCACCTCATATACTCTTAACTTTCGTTTCTGCGCAGAAATCCCTTTCATTCAGTATCACAGTCTAGTCCCAAAGGAGTTACAACTAGAGAAGGATTATTTACGCTAAAATTTAGGACACTGAGAGTGACTTGCGCTATTATCGCGTTGCCTCCGTATCGCCTACTAAAACAATACTATCGTGTGATTTGTATTACGTGGGCGTATCCATACGCTCCGTTGCGTAATATATGCTACGTGCGTCGGCCCTTGCGTACGCTAGTCCCGCCCTTTGTTAGAGACACGTGTACGCAGGCCAGACACGTCCACAGTAACACAAGTAACACGTTTCTATCAATGCAAATGATATTTAACTGTAATCATTTACTGAACACCACACAGAACTTCCTTGTATCTTAGGCAAGCCGTGTGCGTGTTTTACAAATTACTCCCTTACGTATTAATTTTACTTTTAACTACCAATAGCAACAAATCTTTCTCAGCACGTTATCAATGATAAATGGCAAACAGGAAGGCGAGATGTGAAAACTACACAAATGGAAAATGCAGGTGTGTGCGTGTGTTGCGCACGCAATGTGTAGCAAACAGAAATAAAACAGTTTTAAAAGACAATAGCGTACTGTTCTTACCTTCCGGTTCCAGATTCCACCAGCACTCCAACAGCGTAGCGATGCAGACGCTTATCTAGTCAGCACTACCGTATCCCTCACCACCAACACGGATATGAAGGGATACTCCTTCCCGCCCTTTGCTGACAGATAAAGTCTGCTTGTGTTCGCTAGAGCGGATATGTGGAGGATGGACGAGCCGCCAATTGATAAAGCTAAATATTTATCTTATAACATTCACTATATACTGGTAAGAGACTCAGTACGCAATGGGCGTACGGGGTACCGTAAGGGTATGCACTTAGCGTAGCAGACGCTAGGCCGTGGTCGAGACGCATGAGCGGCACGTTCGCTCATGGCTTACGCTGGGTATCGAGCACGCTATAGGCGGTCCGAGTACCGTAATGCTACGCTACTAGCGTAGCGGACGCTGTGCCCACAAGAGGAACACGAGCGGCGCAGACGCTCACAGGATGACACACAGTAAACCTTGTATGCAACACAATGTAACGCTGAGCCTATACTGTAAACCTTGGTTTTGTAATGTGAACACACTGTAATGCTAATTAACCTCTATTATATAAAAGCCGCTTGAGCGATTGAGACGCTCCGAATACCCTTAGCAATGTAATGATAAAACACACAATACCTTGTAAGGTTCCAAAACCTTTATCTAGATGATTTTAGTATGTAAAAGGGGAAAACAGTTACAACTCATACACTACAGCACTAACATAAAACACCTAAACAGAATAACTGAAAATATACAATATACAACAGCGTAACAATAACAGAGAGAGAGAGTATGGCAAATACAAACAGAGAATAAGTTGGTTACAGAGAAAAACTTACACACTGGGGAATGATCGCTGCGCAGTCCTGGTACCAGCTCTCAAGTTAGTCAGTGATGAAAACCTTTTGTGGAGAGTAGACTGAGCTGGCCCAGACTGGCTGCCTTATATACACTACATACAGTACACTACAAAGGGGCCTACAATCTCATTGTTCATTGGACACAGGAATCTGTCTTCACATTATCACAAAAGGTCATAGGTTGATTCGAACAGGTGGGCTGTGACTATTTCATACTGCTCAGGTGGGAGGGAATCTCAGGATTTCCGCCGCATGGATAATGAACTGCAAATACAGTAAATGTCCATAAACTTCTTATAAACATAACTATTTGCAGGAGCGCTTAATCTCTTTCAAACCAATACCGGAATGTTTCTAATAATATACTCTACCGTTGCATACTAAACACAACTGCTCAAAACCTGTCTGACCCTTCGTATCATGTAAAGAGGGACTTCTCTGTCCATGAACCAGTTACACTAAACACACTCACTGATATTATTAAGAGGACCATAACCTATAAAATACACTATTTGGATTAACTATGTAACGATCGAGTCGCCCGCCAGACGCACACAAACTCTACCGTAAATGCACATACCACGCGCCTGAGCGCACGCCCGTGGAGGCGCCGTCACGCAACTGTGAATATGCGCACGCACGGGAGAGAATGTGCACGTGCAGCGGGCAAGCGCATGGGGTTAGTACAAGGCATGAGAATAACGATATTTTTCGACTTTGACACTAGGCAGGCTACGCTTTGTATCACCGCTTTCCTGAATACGTACACAGCTGAAAACCTCTTACGGCAACTGAGGAAGATCATCGCAGAATGGCTTACCCCAATTGGACTCTCCTGGGGATTTGTGGCATCGGACAACGCCAGCAATATTGTGCGTGCATTACATCTGGGCAAATTCCAGCACGTCCCATGTTTTGCACATACCTTGAATTTGGTGGTGCAGAATTATTTAAAAAACGACAGGGGCATGCAAGAGATGCTGTCGGTGGCCAGAAGAATTGCGGGCCACTTTCGGCGTACAGGCACTGCGTACAGAAGACTGGAGCACCACTAAAAACACCTGAACCTGCCCTGCCATCATCTGAAGCAAGAGGTGGTAACGAGGTGGAATTCAACCCTCTATATGCTTCAGAGGATGGAGGAGCAGCAAAAGGCCATTCAAGCCTATACATCTGCCCACGATATAGGCAAAGGAGGTGGAATGCACCTGTCTCAAGCGCAGTGGAGAATGATTTCAACGTTGTGCAAGGTTCTGCAACCTTTTGAACTTGCCACACGTGAAGTCAGTTCAGACACTGCCAGCCTGAGTCAGGTCATTCCCCTCATCAGGCTTTTGCAGAAGAAGCTGGAGGCACTGAAGGAGGAGCTAAAACAGAGCGATTCCGCTAGGCATGTGGGACTTGTGGATGGAGCCCTTCATTCGCTTAACCAGGATTCACGGGTGGTCAATCTGTTGAAATCAGAGCACTACATTTTGGCCACCGTGCTCGATCCTAGATTTAAAACCTACGTTGTATCTCTCTTTCCGGCAGACACAAGTCTGCAGAGGTTCAAAGACCTGCTGGTGAGAAAATTGTCAAGTCAAGCGGAACGCAACCCGTCAACAGCTCCTCCTTCACATTCTCCCGCAACTGGGGGTGCGAGGAAAAGGCTACGAATTCCGAACCCACCCGCTGGCGGTGATGCAGGGCAGTCTGGAGTGAGTGCTGACATCTGGTCCGGACTGAAAGACCTTGCAACGATTACTGACATGTCATCTACTGTCACTGCATATGATTCTGTCACCATTGAAAGAATGGTGGAGGATTATATGAGTGACCGCATCCAAGTAGGCACGTCAGACGGACTGTCTGACATGCCTACTTGGATGCGGTCACTCATATAATCCTCCACCATTCTTTCACGTATACTGGCAGGAAAAAGAGGCAATTTGGAGGCCCTTGCAGAAACTGGCTTTATTCTACCTAAGTTGCACTCCCTCCAGTGTGTACTCCGATAGAGTGTTTAGTGCCACCGCTCACCTTGTCAGCAATCGGCGTACGAGGTTACTTCCAGAAAATGTGGAGAAGATGATGTTCATTAAAATGAATTATAATCAATTCCTCCGTGGAGACATTCACCAGCAGCAATTGCCTCCAGAAAGTACACGGGGACCTGAGATGGTGGATTCCAGTGGGGACGAATTAATAATCTGTGAGGAGGGGGATGTACACAGTGAAAGGGGTGATGAATCGGACGATGATGATGAGGTGGACATCTTGCCTCCGTAGAGCCAGTTTGTGCAAGGAGAGATTGATTGCTTCTTTTTTGGTGGGGGCCCAAACCAACCAGTCATTTCAGTCACAGTCATGTGGCAGACCCTGTCGCTGAAATGATGGGTTCGTTAAAGTGTGCATGTCCTGTTTTTACAACATAAGGGTGGGTGGGAGGGCCCAAGGACAATTCCATCTTGCACCTCTTTTTTCTTTCATTTTTCATTGCGTCATATGCTGTTTGGGGAGTATTTTTTTGAAGGGCCATCCTGCGTGACACTGCAGTGCCACTCCTAGATGGGCCAGGTGTTTGTGTCGGCCACTTGGGTCGCTTATCTTAGTCACACAGCGACCTTGGTGCGCCTCTTTTTTTCTTTTCGTCATGTGCTGTTTGGGGAGTATTTTTTTGAAGGGCCATCCTGCGTGACACTGCAGTGCCACTCCTAGATGGGCCAGGTGTTTGTGTCGGCCACTTGGGTCGCTTATCTTAGTCACACAGCGACCTTGGTGCGCCTCTTTTTTTCTTTGCGTCATGTGCTGTTTGGGGAGTATTTTTTTGAAGGGCCATCCTGCGTGACACTGCAGTGACACTCCTAGATGGGCCAGGTGTTTGTGTCGGCCACTTGTGTCGCTTAACTTAGTCACACAGCGACCTTGGTGCGCCTCTTTTTTTCTTTGCGTCATGTGCTGTTTGGGGAGTATTTTTTTGAAGGGCCATCCTGCGTGACACTGCAGTGCCACTCCTAGATGGGCCAGGTGTTTGTGTCGGCCACTTGGGTCGCTTATCTTAGTCACACAGCTACCTCATTGCGCCTCTTTTTTTCTTTGCGTCATGTGCTGTTTGGGGAGTATTTTTTTGAAGGGCCATCCTGTCTGACACTGCAGTGCCACTCCTAGATGGGCCAGGTGTTTGTGTCGGCCACTTGGGCCTCTTAGCTTAGTCACACAGCTACCTCGGTGCAAATTTTAGGACTAAATATAATATTGTGAGGTGTTCAGAATAGACTGAAAATGAGTGGAAATTATGGTTATTGAGGTTAATAATACTATGGGATCAAAATGACCCCCAAATTCTATGATTTAAGCTGTTTTTTAGGGTTTTTTGAAAAAAACACCCGAATCCAAAACACACCCGAATCCGACAAAAAAAATTCGGTGAGGTTTTGCCAAAACGCGTTCGAACCCAAAACACGGCCGCGGAACCGAACCCAAAACCAAAACACAAAACCCGAGAAATTTCCGGTGCACATCACTATTGTTTCCTCACAGCCTAAGAGAGCACAGTATTATCAAATGCAGTCCTTTCGATCACAGAAAAACAAGAAAGTCCGAGGTGCGTCCTTTCTTGCCAGAGGCAGGGGCAGAGGAAAGAAGCTGCACAACACAGCTAGTACCCAGGAACAGAAGTCCTCACCGGCCATTACAAAATCCACCGCATGACGCTGGGGCTCCACAGGCGGAGCTAGGCACGGTGGGGGCACGTCTTCGAAATTTCAGCCACAAGTGGGTTCACTCCCAGTTGGATCCCTGGGCAATAGATATTGTGTCTCAGGGATACAAGCTGGAATTCGAGGAGATGCCCCCTCACCGAAACCTCAAATCGGCCCTGCCAGCTTCCCCCCACGAGAGGGAAATAGTGTTAACTGCAATTCACAAATTGTATCTTCAACAGGTGGTGGTCAAGGTTCCCCTCCTTCAACAAGGAAGGGGTTATTATTCGACCATGTTTGTAGTCCCGAAACCGGACGGTTCGGTCAGACCTATATTGAATTTAAAATCCCTGAACATATACCTGAAAAGGTTCAAGTTCAAGATGGAATCGCTGAGAGCGGTCATCGCAAGCCTGGAAGGGGGGGATTTTATGGTGTCTCTGGACATAAGGATGCATACCCTCATGTCCCCATTTATCCACCTCATCAGGCGTACCTCAGATTTGTGGTACAGGATTGTCATTACCAATTTCAGACGTTGCCGTTTGGTCTCTCCACGGCACTGTGAATATTTACCAAGGTAATGGCGGAAATGATGGTACTCCTGCGGAAGCAAGGAGTCACAATTATCCCATACTTGGACGATCTCCTCATAAAAGCGAGATCAAGAGAGCAGTTGCTGATCAGCGTAGCACTTTCTCTGGAAGTGTTACTGCAACACGGCTGGATTCTAAATATTCCAAAGTTGCAGTTGGTTCCTACGACTCGTCTGCCTTTCCTGGGCATGATTCTAGACACAGACCAGAAAAGGGTTTATCTCCCGATGGAGAAAGCTCAGGAACTCATGACACTGGTCAGGAACCTATTAAAACCAAAACAGGTGTCAGTGCATCACTGCACTCGTGTCCTGGGAAAGATGGTGGCGTCATACGAGGCCATTCCCTTCGGCAGGTTCCATGCAAAGACTTTTCAATGGGACTTACTGGACAAGTGGTCCGGATTACATCTTCAGATGCATCGGTTAATCACCCTATCCCCCAGGGCCAGGGTGTCACTCCTGTGGTGGCTGCAGAGCGCTCACCTTCTCGAGGGCCGCAGATTCGGCATTCAGGACTGGGTCCTGGTGACCACGACGCAAGCCTCCGAGGTTGGGGTGCATTCACACAGGGAAGAAATTTCCAAGGTCTGTGGTCAAGTCAAGAGACTTGCCTTCACATCAACATCCTGGAACTAAGGGCCATATACAACGCCCTACGTCAAGCGGAAACCCTGCTTCGCGACCAACCGGTTCTGATTCAGTCAGACAACATCACCGCAGTGGCTCATGTAAACCGCCAAGGCAGCACAAGGAGCAGAGTGGCGATGGCGGAAGCCACCAGAATTCTTCGCTGGGCGGAGAATCACGTAAGCGCACTGTCAGCAGTGTTCATCCCGGGAGTGGACAACTGGGAAGCAGACTTCCTCAGCAGACACGACCTCCAGCCGGGAGAGTGGGGACTTCATCAGGAAGTCTTCGCACAGATTACAAGTTGGTGGGAACTGCCGCAGGTGGACATGATGGCATACCGCCTCAACAAAAAGCTACAGAGGTATTGCGCCAGGTCAAGAGACCCTCAGGCGATAGCTGTAGACGCCCTGGTGACACCGTGGGTGTTCCAGTCGGTCTATGTATTTCCTCCTCTTCCTCTCATACCCAAGGTGCTGAGGATAATAAGAAAAAGAGGAGTGAGAACAATACTCATTGTTCCAGATTGGCCACGAAGGACTAGGTATCCAGATCTGCAAGAAATACTCACAGAGGACCCGTGGCCTCTTCCTCTATGACAGGACTTGTTGCAACAGGGGCCCTGTCTGTTCCAAGACTTACCGCGGCTGCGTTTGACGGCATGGCGGTTGAACGCCGGATCCTAGCAGAGAAAGGCATTCCGGATGAGGTCATTCCTACGCTGATAAAGGCTAGGAAGGAGGTGACAGCTCAACATTATCACGTATATGGCGGAAATATGTTGCTTGGTGTGAGGCTAGGAATGCTCCTACGGAGGAATTCCAGCTGGGCCGTTTCCTTCACTTCCTACAGTCCGGAGTGAATTTGGGCCTAAAATTGGGTTCCATTAAGGTCCAGATTTCGGCCCTATCCATTTTCTTTCAAAAGGAGTTTGCTTCTCTACCTGACGTTCAGACGTTTGTAAAGGGAGTGCTGCATATTCAGCCCCCTTTTGTGCCTCCAGTGGCACCTTGGGATCTTAACGTGGTGTTGAGTTTCCTGAAATACCACTGGTTTGAACCACTCAAAACGGTGGAGATGAAATATCTCACGTGGAAGGTGGTCATGCTATTAGCCTTGGCTTCGGCTAGGCGTGTGTCAGAGTTGGCGGCTTTGTCACATAAAAGCCCCTATCTGGTTTTCCATGCGGATAGAGCAGAATTGCGGACCCGTCCACAATTTCTGCCGAAAGTGGTTTCATCCTTTCATATAAACCAACCTATTGTGGTGCCTGTGGCTACTACTGACTTGGAGGATTCCGAGTTACATGATGTGGTCAGGGCTTTGAAGGTTTATGTAGCCAGAACGGCTAGGGTCAGGAAAACAGAGTCTTTGTTTATCCTGTATGCTTCCAACAAGCTTGGTGCTCCTGCTTCAAAGCAAACTATTGCTCGCTGGATCTGTAACACGATTCAGCAGGCTCATTCTACGGCTGGATTGCTGCTGCCAAAATCAGTTAAGGCCCATTCCACTAGGAAGGTGGGCTCTTCTTGGGCGGCTGCCCGAGGGGTCTCGGCATTACAGCTTTGCTGAGCGGCTACTTGGTCAGGTTCAAACACTTTTGCAAAGTTCTACAAGTTTGATACCCTGGCTGAGGAGGACCTTGTGTTTGCTCAATCGGTGCTGCAGAGTCATCCGCACTCTCCCGCCCGTTTGGGAGCTTTGGTATAATCCCCATGGTCCTTACGGAGTCCCCAGCATCCACTAGGACGTTAGAGAAAATAAGATTTTACTTACCGGTAAATCTATTTCTCGTAGTCCGTAGTGGATGCTGGGCGGCCGTCCCAAGTGCGGACTTCTTCTGCAATACTTGTATATAGTTATTGCTTCAATAAGGGTTAAGTTATGGTTGCATCTGGGTTTGACCTGATGTTCTGTTATTTGTCATACTGTTAACTGGTTGTTATCACATGTTATACGGTGTGATTGGTGTGGCTGGTATGAATCTTGCCCTGGATTACCAAAATCCTTTCCTTGTACTGTCAGCTCTTCTGGGCACAGTTTCTCTAACTGAGATCTGGAGGAGGGGCATAGAGGGAGGAGCCAGTGCACACCAGAACCTAAATTCTTTCTTAAAGTGCCCATGTCTCCTGTGGAGCCCGTCTATCCCCATGGTCCTTACGGAGTCCCCAGCATCCACTACGGACTACGAGAAATAGATTTACCGGTTAGTAAAATCTTATTTTTCTTCTGTCTTGATGTGTTGTATTTTAAATGGAAAAAAAAATTGTAGAAAATATTATTGACTTACAGTATTTACGAAAACAGTCTTTAATTAACCTACTGATCAGCAGGCAAACTAACCTTTTCTTATATTAACAAAATAATATTCCCAGAGTTTATATTTTATATTTTTAAGCACATTGGCTGAGCAATTAAAAATGCCAGTGTGTGCAAATTGTCTTTGTTTGCTATCTTCCATTTTAGTAGATGAACAATTAAGCTGGTGATCAATTTATCCATAAACAAGTCAATAGAATTCTTGATGATTTTGACCTTGAGTAAACAGACCGTGGGCAACAGTTTCCATCATTTCCAGAAAATAAATATTGTCATTATGAAGCCGTGCTTTTGAAGCAATCTGACTGGTCAGCAAGCAAAAATGTTTTCATCTCATAAATCAATTTTTCTAACGAATGTTTGTGCTGATTCGGTTGCTGGCAAATACTCACCATAACACACTGTCCACTCAGTGGTGATGTTTAATGCCTTGACTGCTGAAGGTTTCTGTCTCTTGTGATGAGCCTGTTTTTTGATGTTTGCACAGCCTGCTTGGCCTCACTACACTGCAGGCTGCTAGCATTGTGGATTGGTGGAATGGGATGGCCAGCCACCAATTACAGTCATAGGAGTATCTAAACGCTAATCTTTTGTACCCCTTTCACATCTCCAATGCCGGATTCCACCCGGGAATTGGAAACTAGTGATGAGCAGGTTCGGTTCCTCGGAAACCGAACCCCCCGAACTTCACCCATTTTACACGGGTCCGAGGCATACTCGGATTCTCGCGTATGGTTTGGTTAATCCGAGCGCGCCCGAACGTCATCATCCCGCCGTTGGATTCTCGCGAGATTCGGATTCTATATAAGCAGCCCCGCGTCGCCGCCATTTTCACTCGTGCATTGGAAATGTTAGGGAGAGGACGTGGCTGGCGTCCTCTCCGTTTATTAATAATATTTGTGCTGCTTATTGCTTAATTGTGGGGACTGGGGAGCAGCTGTATTATATAGGAGGAGTACAGTGCAGAGTTTTGCTGACCAGTGACCACCAGTATACGTTGTCTGCTTGAAAAACACTCCATATCTGTGCTCAGTGTGCTGCATATATCTGTGCTCATACTGCTTTATTGTGGGGACTGGGGACCACCAGTATATTATATAGGAGGAGTACAGTGCAGAGTTTTGCTGACCAGTGACCACCAGTATATATAGCAGTACGGTACGGAAGGCCACTGCTCTACCTACCTCTGTGTCGTCAAGTATACTATCCATCTAGATTCTATACCTGTGGTGCATTTTAGTTTTGCAGTTTGCTGACAGTGACCACCAGTATATATAGCAGTACGTACGGAAGGCCACTGCTCTACCTACCTCTGTGTCGTCAAGTATACTATCCATCTAGATTCTATACCTGTGGTGCATTTTAGTTTTGCAGTTTGCTGACAGTGACCACCAGTATATATAGCAGTACGTACGGAAGGCCACTGCTCTACTTACCTCTCTGTCATCAAGTATACTATCCATCTAGATTCTATACCTGTGGTGCATTTTAGTTTTGCAGTTTGCTGACAGTGACCACCAGTATATATAGCAGTACGGTACGGAAGGCCACTGCTCTACCTACCTCTGTATCGTCAAGTATACTATCCATCCATACCTGTGGTGCATTTCAGTTGTGCGCAGTATATATAGTAGTAGGCCATTGCTATTGATACTGGCATATAATTCCACACATTAAAAAATGGAGAACAAAAATGTGGAGGGTAAAATAGGGAAAGATCAAGATCCACTTCCACCTCGTGCTGAAGCTACTGCCACTAGTCATGGCCGAGACGATGAAATGCCATCAACGTCGTCTGCCAAGGCCGATGCCCAATGTCATAGTAGAGAGCATGTAAAATCCAAAAAACAAAAGTTCAGTAAAATGACCCAAAAATCAAAATTAAAAGCGTCTGAGGAGAAGCGTAAACTTGCCAATATGCCATTTACGACACGGAGTGGCAAGGAACGGCTGAGGCCCTGGCCTATGTTCATGGATAGTGGTTCAGCTTCACATGAGGATGGAAGCACTCATCCTCTCGCTAGAAAACTGCAGTGCCACTCCTAGATGGGCCAGGTGTTTGTGTCGGCCACTTGTGTCGCTTAGCTTAGTCACACAGCGACCTTGGTGCGCCTCTTTTTTTCTTTGCATCATGTGCTGTTTGGGGACTATTTTTTTGAAGTGCCATCCTGCCTGACACTGCAGTGCCACTCCTAGATGGGCCAGGTGTTTGTGTCGGTCACTTGAGTCGCTTAGCTTAGTCACACAGCTACCTCATTGCGCCTCTTTTTTTCTTTGCATCATGTGCTGTTTGGGGACTATTTTTTTAAAGTGCCATCCTGTCTGACACTGCAGTGCCACTCCTAGATGGGCCAGGTGTTTGTGTCGGCCACTTGGGTCGCTTAGCTTAGTCATCCAGCGACCTCGGTGCAAATTTTAGGACTAAAAATAATATTGTGAGGTGTGAGGTGTTCAGAATAGACTGGAAATGAGTGTAAATTATGGTTAGTGAGGTTATTAATACTATGGGATCAAAATGACCCCCAAATTCTATGATTTAAGCTGTTTTTGAGGTTTTTTTGTAAAAAAAAAACGAATCCAAAACACACCCGAATCCGACAAAAAAATTTCAGGGAGGTTTTGCCAAAACGCGTCCGAATCCAAAACACGGCCGCGGAACCGAATCCAAAACCCGAAAAATTTCCGGTGCACATCACTATTGGAAACAGGTCCTTCCCGGGTGGGATCCAGCATTGGAGCCTCTCTGCTGGCTTCACGACCCGGCAATTTGCCGGGTCAGTTGCCATAGCGGCAGGGGGCGGATGCAGCAGTGGGAGATGAGCTCATCTCCACGCCGCCTCTCCCTATGTAGTAAACGGGTCCTGGGTTGCATTGAGAAAAATGAATATAAAACTGAACAGAAAGAAAAGCTGGGGATCAGGGCTACTGGTGACACCCCAAAAACAAAAATGAAACTGGTCACCCAGCTCATGGTTGTTTTTGAAGAGCAACATAGCTACTAATTATTTTCAATATGTTTACAGTTTTATCTATCATGTATAATGTTTCCCGTTTCCTCTCTCTATGTAGTAAATGGGTCTCGGGTCGCATCGACCCGAAAACCAGTTTACACTGCCATTGACCTGGTAACCCATCTTATTACCCGGATTGAATTACCGGGTCAGGCGACCCGAGAATTCTCCAAGGCAGTTCAGGGACTTGATTTTAGTTGAGGGAGCAGGGGGATCATAACAGGTTTAAAGGGGACAGTTCTGGGACATGATTATCAGATAAAGGGGTCTATCGGGTGTGTGTGGTGGGGTGGAGGGGGATTTCCGGGATATCATTTTCATTGAGGGAGTTGTCAGGTTTGAGACTCATTATGCAGTAATTGAGGTAGTAGGGGGAGATTGTCAAGTATGGAGTGTCAGGATTCTGATTTTGTCTGTTCCCGGAGGGGGCACTAGTGGGTCAGTGTTGGAATGACGTATGAAGCGTGGAGACTGAATAAAGTCCTGCGCATATGCGCTGATGTTTAATAAACACAAAAGGTCACAGAACAATGAAATAATAATAATAATAATAATAATAATAATAATAATAATAATAATTGGTACCTAGCATTGGTAGTAGCAGAACTGAAATGATAAACGGTAACTGAATCCAAGGTACTAATAAAAAGTCTCTGGCAACACAAATATATATTGGTGACAAGTTGATGGCAGAATGCAGAAGGTTTAAAGCAAATAAAGTCACTGGTAACACAAACGTGAAATAACTTGATAAATGCAAATGGTTTGGAAAACAGAACTCCGGTAATACTTGCAAGGCACACAGTCTCTGTAACATAAAAGTTCTTTAGCCAAGCAAGGCCCAGGCAGGAGACAGTCCTAACTCAGCATGCTTGTTAAGTGCTGGATGCAATGCACAGAATGGAATGCTGGTAATAAGGTGCACAAGTTAGGCAATGAATAACACCTGAGGAGAGTCTCTTACTGCTGATGAACTGTGGCTTGAGTCTGGAACAAGCAGGAGAAATGCAGAATGATGAATGGAATGAAATGATGAGAGTATCCACAGGAAACCACTGGAGAACTTGACACACCAAATGTCACTCATTGTCCAAGGCCATGACAATAAGCCAGGAACTGGAGTTTATACCCCTTGCTCTGTGATGATTGGATGAATCTCTGTGAGAACACACCCTCCTGGATTGAGTGCCCAGATCAGCTGAGAGTTAACTGGAGCTGGTGATTAACCAGGAGAATAATTCTGTAGACCAGGCATGTCCAAACTGCGGTCCTCCAGCTGTTGTGAAACTACATATCCCAGCATGCCCTGTCACAGTTTTGCTGTCAGAGAATGCTAAAGCTGTGTCAGGGCATGCTGGAATGTGTAGTTTTTCAACAGCTGGAGGGCCGCAGTTTGGACATGTCTGCTGTAGACAGTTAATGCAATGCACTGCTGGTCGCTGGCTGGGATCAGTAGTGCACCGGGAGTTAATGCTGTTTAACTAGAAGCACTGTGTACTCCAGGCTGCTGGCTGAAACCAGTGGTTACCAAAAGATAGAACTGGTTAGGTGGAGCACAGTGAGCTGTAGGCTGCAGGAGACTGAAGACTGGAACGGAACTGGAACTGCTGGGACCTGTAGTTCCACAGGTCCAATTCACAGGGAATACTCTGAAAACAGAGGACTGAAGCCAGGAGACACCTGTTCACTGGAAATGATGCGATGGAGAATGCAGATTCCTGACATGGAGTAGTTTGCAATTTAGTAGTTTGATTTTAAATGAGGGAGGAAGATAATGTCAGATCTAGGAACTAATTTTTAATTGGGGGGCATATTTAGGGTCTACTTGTTCATTTTAAAAAAACATTAGGAATTATAATTTATTATGTGTCTTACCAATATAAATGTGATGGTATACTTTTCTACAGCCATTGACCTGCTCAATTCCCTTCCTGAACCCTCTAACATCTTCTATTCATTTGATCCCATAAATGAAGATATATCTGCACTATTCTCATCTGCCTACTCTACTACCTCCCCCGTTGAGCCTATACCCTTACTAATAAGTAAAGCCATGTCACGTGTGCTCATACCAACTTTAGGTAAAATCTGTAATATCTCTCTGTCTACTGGTATCTAATTTATCCATCCATCCCTGTTTAAACATGAAGTGATTACTTCCATTCTGAAAATACAAAATTCTGACCCTAAATCTCTCAAATTACTGTCTCATTCTCAGCTCACATGAGAGTCTTGCCTACAATCGCCTCACACACTTTCGTAATGCACACAACTTTTTGGACCTACTTCAGTCAAGCTTTCATGCCCAACACTCCACAGAGACAGCACTGTCTAAAGTAGTGAATGATCTGGTCACTGCTACAGTAAATCTAAAGGCCATTACTCACTTGTTACTCTCCTTGATCTCTCTGCTGCTTTTGACACTGTTGACCACTCAAACAAACACTCTCTTGGCAAACTAATCAGATCTTTTTTGGATTTCAGTATCATCTGTATGCTGATGATACTCTAATCTGTCTATCCTCCAAAGATGTGCCACCATCTGTATTGGGCTGTGTCACTGAATGCCTTTCTGCCATTTCATCTTGCAAGACATCTCGCCACCTCAAACTTAACATTTCCAAAACAGAATTAATTATATTTCCACCAGTCAATAATAGTTACCAACCTGATATCTCTATCACTGTTGATAACTCAACAATCAATCCTATACCACAAGCTGGCTGCCTAGGTGTCATTCTTGACTCTGAACTGTCCTTTGTTCCCCACATTCAATCTGTCTCAAAATCAAGTTGCATACCTCTTAGAAACATCCAAAATACAACCATATCTTACACAAGACACAGCAAAAACACTCATCCATGCTCTCATTATCTCCCACATTGATTATTGCACTAGTCTTCTGACTTGTCGTCCCAAAAATAGGCTCTAAGCTCTACAATCCATTTTGAATGCAGATGCAAGGCTGATTTTCCTCGTTAGATGTTCATCGCCTGCGGATCCAATCTGTCAGTACCTCCATTGATTACCGGTATTCTACCGTATTCAATATAAAATACTTTTACTAACATACAAGGCTATTAACCAAACTGCATTAACATACATTTCTTCACTCATCCAAAAAATGTCTCTACCCGACCTCTCCGCTTTGCACAAGATCTGCATCTCTTATCCACACACATTACTTGTTACCTCTCAAAAAATTACTGGACTTTATCCCAGCTGCGCCCACTCTGTGGAATGCCCTCGCACGCACAATAAGACTTACCTCTAGTCTCCAAACCTTCAAACGTTCCCTGAAAACTACCCTCTTCAGACGAGCTTATCAAATTCCAGACCCACCCACATAACCTTCAATGCCTCCCTATCTAATTACATCCCTTCTGTACAGTCCACAGATAACCTCACATATTTTGTCTTTCTTCACTTTCACACCCTCCTGTCCCTTGGCCAATAATCCTGGGTGACCATAACATACAGCCCATTAAGAACCTATGCAATCTTGTGGACCATTATGCAATAGGTAGCATCTATCCTTGTGTATCAATCAATATATCCATCTAGATTGTAAACTTGCAAGCAGGGGCTTCCTACCTCTATGTTCTATTACTGTTGTTCCAATTGTAAAGTGAAACGGAATATGCTGTATAAGAAACTGCTAATAAATAATAAGATTTTAAACCTACCGGTAAATCTTTTTCTCCTAGTCCGTAGAGGATGCTGGGGACTCCGTAAGGACCATGGGGTATAGACGGGCTCCGCAGGAGACATGGGCACTATAAAGAACTTTTAGTATGGGTGTGCACTGGCTCCTCCCTCTATGCCCCTCCTCCAGACCTCAGTTAGAGAACTGTGCCCAGAGGAGATGGACAATATGAGGAAAGGATTTTGTTAATCTAAGGGCAAGATTCATACCAGCTCACACCAATCATACCATATAACCTGGAATATACGCAACCAGTTAACAGTATGAACAAAAAACAGTATCAAAGACCGATTCCAACTGTAACATAACCCTTATGTAAGCAACAACTATATACAAGTCTTGTAGATTTAGTCCGCACTGGGACGGGCGCCCAGCATCCTCTACGGACTAGGAGAAAAAGATTTACCGGTAGGTTTAAAATCTTATTTTCTCTTACGTCCTAGAGGATGCTGGGGACTCCGTAAGGACCATGGGGTTTATACCAAAGCTCCCAACCGGGCGGGAGAGTGCGGATGACTCTGCAGCACCGACTGAGCAAACGCAAGGTCTTCATCAGCCAGGGTATCAAACTTGTAGAATTTTGCAAAAGTGTTTGAACCCGACCAAGTAGCTGCTCGGCAAAGCTGTAATGCCGAGACACCTCGGGCAGCCACCCAAGAAGAGCCCACCTTCCTAGTGGAATGGGCCTTTACCGAATTTGGTAACGGCAATCCAGCCGTAGAATGAGCCTGCTGAATCGTGTTACAGATCCAGCGAGCAATAGTCTGCTTAGAAGCAGGAGCGCCAACCTTGTTGGCTGCATACAGGACAAACAAAACCTCTGTTTTCCTAACCCTAGCCGTCCTGGCTACATAAATTTTTAAGGCCCTGACTACATCCAGGGACTTGGAGTCCTCCAAGTCCCCCGTAGCCACAGGCACCACAATAGGTTGGTTCATGTGAAAAGACGAAACAACCTTAGGTAGAAATTGAGGATGAGTCCTCCATTCCGCTCTATCCACCTGGAAAATCAGATAGGAGCTCTTGTGAGACAAAACCGCCAATTCGGACACCCGCCTTGCAGATGCCAAGGCCAATAACATGACCACTTTCCAAGTGAGAAATTTCAATTCAACTGTTTGAAAAGGCTCAAACCAGTGCGAATTAAGGAACTGTAACACTACGTTAAGGTCCCATGGTGCTACTGGGGGCACAAAAGGAGGCTGGATGTGTAGCACTCCCTTTACAAAAGTTTGGACTTCTGGGAGAGAAGCCAATTCCTTCTGGAAGAATATAGACAGGGCCGAAATCTGTACCTTAATGGAGCCTAACTTTAGGCCCATATCCACTCCTGTCTGTAGAAAGTGGAGAAAACGGCCCAAGTGGAAACCTTCCGTAGGAGCATTCTTGGCTTCACACCAAGATACATACTTTCTCCAGATACGGTGATAATGTTTCGCCGTCACTTCCTTCCTAGCCTTTATCAGAGTAGGGATGACTTCTTCCGGAATACCCTTCTCCGCTAGGATTCGGTGTTCAACCGCCATGCCGTCAAACGTAACCGCGGTAAGTCTTGGAACACGCAGGGCCCCTGCTGCAACAGGTCCTCTCTGAGAGGAAGAGGCCACGGATCTTCTGTGGGCAGCCCCTGAAGATCTGAATAGCAGGCCCTTCGAGGCCAATCTGGAACAATGAGTATTGTCAGTACTCTTTTCCGTCTTATGATTCCCAATATTTTTGAGATGAAAGGAAGAGGAGGAAACACATAGACCGACTGAAACACCCATGGTGTCACCAGGGCGTCCACCGCTACTGCCTGAGGGTCCCTTGACCTGGTGCAATACCTCCAAAGCTTCTTGTTGAGGTGTGATGCCATCATGTCTATTTCAGGAAGCTCCCAACGACTTGTTATCTCTGCAAAGACTTCTTGATGAAGTCCCCACTCTCCTGGATGGAGATTGTGTCTGCTGAGGAAGACTGCTTCCCAGTTGTCCACTCCCGGAATGAATATCGCTGACAGAGCGCTTACGTGATTTTCTGCCCACCGCAGAATCCTGGTGGCTCCCGCCATTGCCACTCTGCTCTTTGTACCGCCTTGGCGGTTTACATGAGCCACAGCTGTGACGTTGTCTGATTGAAGCAGAACCGGTAGGTCGCGAAGAAGATTCTCCGCTTGTTATAGGCCGTTGTAAAAGGCCCTTAATTCCAGTATGTAGATGTGTAGGCAAGCCTCCTGGCTTGACTACAGTCCCTGAAAATACCTTCCTTGTGTGACTGCTCCCCATCCTCGGAGGCTCGCGTCCGTGGTCACCAGGACCCAGTCCTGAATGCAGAACCTGCGACCTTCTAGAAGATGAGCACTCTGCAGCCACCACAGGTGAGACACCCTGGCCCTGGGGGACAGGGTTATTCTGAAACCTGCCGAAGGGGATGGCCTCGTAGGTCGCGACCATTTTCTCCAGTACTCGAGTGCATTGATGGACTGACACTCTTTTTGGTTTTAACAGGTCTCTGACCCTGTTCTGGAGTTCCTGGGATTTTTCCATTGGGAGAAAAACCCTCTTCTGTTCTGTGTCCAGAATCATGCCTAAGAAAGACAGCCGAGTTGTTGAAACCAACTGTGACTTTGGTAGATTTAGAATCCAGCCATGTTGCTGCAGCACTCTCAGGGAGAGCGACACGCTTTTCTGCAACTGTTCCTTTGATCTCGCTTTTATCAGGAGATCGTCCAAGTACGGTATAATTGTGACTCCTTGCCTGCACAGGAGTACCATCATTTCCACCATTACCTTGGTGAAAACCCTTGGGGCCATGAAAAGCCCAAACGGCAACATCTGAAATTGGAAATGACAGGCCTGTACAGCAAATCTCAGGTACGCTTGATGAGGAGGATAACTGGGGACATGAAGGTATGCATCCTTTATGTCTAGTGACACCATAAAATCCCCCCCTTCCAGGATGTAGATCACTGCCCTGAGCGATTCCATCTCGAACTTGAACCTTTTTAAGTACAGGTTCAGGGATTTTAAGTTGAGAATGGGTCTGACCGAGCCATCCGGTTTCGGTTGCCCCAAATAGGGTTGAATAGTACCCTTTTCCCTGTTGTATTAAGGGAACCCTGATAATCACTTGCTGTAGACACAGCTTTCGATTTGCAGCCCACACTATCTCCCTCTCCGGGGGAGACGTTGGTAAAGCCGATTTAAAGAATCGGCGGGGAGACACGTCTTTGAATTCCAGCTTGTAACCTTGGGACACAATTTCCATCGCCCAAGGATCCACATCCGACTGAACCCAGACGTGGCTGAAGAGTCGAAGACGTGCCCCCACCGGAGCGGACTCCCTCAGTGGAGCCCCAGCGTCATGCGGTGGATTTAGTAGAAGCCAGGGAGGACTTCTGTTCCTGGGAACTGGCCGTAGCAGGCATTCTTTTTCCCTCTACCCTTACCTCTGGCGAGAAAGGAAGAGCCCCGACCTCTTCTGGACTTATGCGACCGAGAGGACTGCATCTGATACTGCGGCGTTTTCTTTTGCTGTGGGGGAACATAAGGCAAAAAAAGGTAGATTTACCCGCGGTAGCTGTTGAAACCAGGTCCGCGAGACCTTCCCCAATTAAAAGCTCACCCTTGTAAGGCAAAATTTCCATGTGCCTCTTTGAGTCGGCATCCCCCGTCCATTGGCGGGTCCACAGCATATATAAGACTGTGTCTTTGATGTGACCTAAGGTCAGTAAAATGGTATCCCTATCTAGGGTATCAATATCAGCTGACAAGGTATCTGTCCAAGCTGCTACCGCGCTACAAACCCAAGCCGATGCTATTGCCGGTCTGAGCAAAGCCCCCGTATGTGTATAAATTGATGTTAAGGTAGTTTCCTGCCTGCGATCCGCAGGACCTTTTAGTGTCGCCGTGTCCGGGGACGGTAGGGCCACCTTTTTGGACAAGCGCGTTAAGGCCTTGTCGACCGAGGGTGATGATTCCCACTGTAACCTGTCCTTTGCGGGGAAAGGATACGCCATAATAATTCTTTTGGGAATCTGCAGTTTTTTGTCTTGAGTTTCCCAAGCTTTTTCAAAAAATGCGTTCAGCTCATAAGATGGGGGAAACATTACCTCAGGTTTCTTTACCTTAAACCTGTGTACCCACGTGCCAGGGACAGAGGGGTCATCTGTGATATGCAAAACATCTTTATTGCAATAATCAAATAATGAATACTTTTTGCCACCCTTGGGTGTAACCTTGCATCATCATAGTCGACACTGGAGTCAGAATCCGTGTCGGTATCAGTGTCTACTATTTGGGACAGGGGACGTTTTTGAGACCCTGAAGGGCCCTGTGACACAGTCAAATCCTTGGACTCTGCTTTGTCCAATCTCTTATGTAATAAATTTACATTTGCATTTAAACATTCCACATGTCCAACCAATCCGGTGTCGGCATTGCCGACGGAGACACCACAATCATCTGCTCCACCTCCTCCTTAGATGAGCCTTCCGCTTCAGACATGCCGACACACGTACCGACACAACCCCACACACACAGGGATATTTATATGGAGACGGATCCCCAATAAGGCCCTTTGGAGAGACAGAGAGAGAGAGTATGCCAGCACACACCCAGCGCCACTGACACCGGAAATAGAATTCCCAGATAAAACAGCGCTTTTATATAAATATATATATATATATAAATATATATATATATAATCACATTATATACACTCACTGCTGCTAATAAGTGCCCCCCCCCCCCTCTGTTTTGCCCTGTGTCTTCAGCAGGGGAGAGTCCGGGGAGCCAGCTCCATGCTGTGGAGAAAATGGCGCTTTCAGTGCTGAGGGATCAAGCTCCGCCCCCTCACCGGCGGGCTTCGGTCCCGCTCATTTTTACAATACGGGTGGGGGTTATGATATATAGTGCCTCTGTAGCCTATATATGTGTGTTTGCCAGCCCTAGAGGTTTATTGCTGCCCAGGGCACCCCCCCTGCGCCCTGCACCCATCAGTGCCTTGTGTGTTGTGTGTGGGAGCAATGGCGCGCAGCGTTACTGCTGCGCGCTTACCTCAGTGAAGATCTTTTGCCGCCTTGAAGTCTTCTTTTCTTCTTATACTCACCCGGCTTCTATCTTCCGACTCTGCGAGGAGGACGGCGGCGCGGCTCTGGGACGAACGGCGGGGTAAGACCTGCGTTCCGACTCCCTCTGGAGCTAATGGTGTCCAGTAGCCTAAGAAGCAGAGCCTATCACTTAAGTAGGTCTGCTTCTCTCCCCTCAGTCCCACGATGCAGGGAGCCTGTTGCCAGCAGTGCTCCCTGAAAATAAAAAACCTAACAAAATTCTTTTTCAGAGAAACTCAGGAGAGCTCCCCTGTAATGCACCCATTCTCCTCTGGGCACAGGATCTAACTGAGGTCTGGAGAAGGGGCATATAGGGAGGAGCCAGTGCACACCCATACTAAAAGTTCTTTATAGTGCCCATGTCTTCTGCGGAGCCCGTCTATACCCCATGGTCCTTACGGAGTCCCCAGCATCCTCTAGGACGTAAGAGAAAATAAATAAATATCAAATAATCACAATTTTTTTTTAGTGTTGGTGTATGTAGCAGATTGTTTATTTTAAGGGTTAAATAAATATATGTTTTAATTCCAAGTCAGTAATCTTATTTGTGTTACATATAGGGGTTGTTTCAGATAGCCGCGAGATGGTTTGTGCCACAAGAAAGTGGACACCTGCAGCAGCTCTGAACACATTGCATTATGGGGGTAATTCCAAGTTGATCGCAGCAGGATTTTTGTTAGCAGTTGGGCAAAACCATTTGCACTGCAGGGGAGGCAGATTTAACATGTGCAGAGAGAGTTAGATTTGGGTGTGGTGTGTTCAATCTACAATCTAAATTGCAGTGTAAAAATAAAGAAGCCAGTATTTACCCTGCACAGAAACAAAATAACCCACCCAAATCTAACTCTCTCTGCACATGTTATATCTGCCTCCCCTGCAGTGCACATGGCTTTGCCCAACTGCTAAAAATTTTCCTGCTGCGATCAACTTGGAATTACCCCCTATGTTCGGAGCCTCTGATCTAAATCCTTTTGTGGGATGGAAAGATGTCTGCTCGCCATGCTACAACCACAAGAAACGTCCTTCAGAAGGCAGCCACTCTCCCCTTTGTTACATTTTAAAGACCTCACTTAGCATTTTAAATGTTGATACTAGAGATGAGCGGGTTCGGTTCTCAGAGAACCGAACCCCCCCCAAACTTTGCCTTCCGAGTCCGGATCTGAGCCAGGCTCGGATTTTCCCTCTTGACTCGGAAACCCGAATGCGGCAAAACGTCATCATTCCGCTGTCGGATTCTCACGGGATTTGGATTCCATATAAGGAGCCGCGCGTCGCGCCCATTTTCACTCCAGTCTCGGAGAGTGAGAGGACGTGTATTCAGTGTACTCAGTGTCTGTTTATTGGGGCGGGAAAGTGGGGTGGCGAGTGTTGTGCTGCTCAGTCCAGTCCATATATCCAGTGTAGCAGTAAAGTGGTGCTTTGTTGTGCAGACCAGTCCAGTGTAGTCAGTGCATTGTGCTGTTTCAGTCCAGGCAGATATATCCAGTGTAGCTGTAAAGTGGTGCTGTGTTGTGCAGACCAGTCCAGTGTAGTCAGTGTATTGTGCTGTATCAGTCCAGGCAGATATATCCAGTGTAGCTGTAAAGTGGTGCTGTGTTGTGCAGACCAGTCCAGTGTAGTCAGTGTATTGTGCTGTATCAGTCCAGCCATTCACAGTGTTGGTGTTCCCTGCTGCCATATATCAGTAATTCCAGTATATACTGTATATCAGTAATTCCAGTGACGATATACGCTTCTGCTATATGTATCCACTGCTGCAGTATAACAATTATAACAACCTGTTGGGCTGCATCAGACCAGTGGTAGTGTCCTGTGTCATCAGTAATTCCAGTGACGATATACGCTGCTGCTATATATATCCACTGCTGCAGTATAACAATTATAACAACCTGTTGGGCTGCATCAGACCAGTGGTAGTGTCCTGTGTCATCAGTAATTCCAGTGACGATATACGCTGCTGCTATATATATCCACTGCTGCAGTATAACAATTATAACAACCTGTTGGGCTGCATCAGAGCAGTGGTAGTGTCCTGTGTCATCAGTAATTCCAGTGACGATATACGCTGCTGCTATATATCCACTGCTGCAGTATAACAATTATAACAACCTGTTGGGCTGCATCAGAGCAGTGGTAGTGTCCCGTGTCATCAGTAATTCCAGTGACGATATACACTGCTGCTATATGTCCACTGCTGCAGTATAACAATTATAACAACCAGTTGGGCTGCATCAGAGCAGTGGTAGTGTCCTGTGTCATCAGTAATTCCAGTGACGATATACACTGCTGCTATATGTCCACTGCTGCAGTATAACAATTATAACAACCTGTTGGGCTGCATCAGACCAGTGGTAGTGAGACTCATCAGACTCAGTGAGGAGGATGTACACGGTGAAAGGGGTGAGGATTCGGAGGATGATGATGAGGTGGACATCTTGCCTCTGTAGAGCCAATTTGTGCAAGGAGAGATTGATTGCTTCTTTTTTGGTGGGGGCCCAAACAAACCAGTCATTTCAGCCACAGTCGTGTGGCAGACACTGTTGCTGAAATGATGGGTTTGTTAAAGTGTGCATGTCCTGTTTATACAACATAAGGGTGGGTGGGAGGACCCAAGAACAATTCCATCTTGCACCTCTTTTTCTTCTTTGCATCATGTGCTGTTTGGGGACTAGTTTTTTTTATGTGCCATCCTGTCTGTAACTGCAGTGCCACTCCTAGAAGGGCCAGGTGTTTGTGCCGCACACTTGTGTCGCTTAGCTTGGACATCCAGCTACCTAATTGCACCTCTTTTTCTTCTTTGTATCATGTGCTGTTTGGGGGCCTATTTTTTAAATCTGCTATCCTGTCTGTAACTGCAGTTCCACTCCTAGATGGGCCAGGTGTTTGTGCTGCACACTTGTGTCGCTTAGCTTGGCCATCCAGCTACCTAATTGCACCTCTTTTTATTCTTTGCATCATGTGATGTTTGGGGACTAGTTTTTAAATAGTGCCATCTTGTCTGCAACTGCAGTGCCACTCCTAGAAGGGCCAGATGTTTGTGCCGCACACTTGTGTCGCTTAGCTTAGTCATACAGCCACCTTGGTGCAACTTTTAGGCCTAAAAACAAAATTGTGAGGTGTGAGGTGTTCAGAATAGACTGGAAATGAGTGGAAATGATTGTTATTGAGGTTAATAATACTGTAGGAGCAAAATTACCCCCAAATTCTGTGAATTTAGCTGTTTTTATGTTTTTTCCCCCAAAAATCATCCAGATCCAAAACCAAAACAAGAAAGGGTGGTTTTGGCAAAACCAAGCCAAAACCAAAACACGAAAATGGAATTAGAACCAAAACCAAAACACGAAAAGTGCCCGCCGCACATCTCTATTTGATACTGCATTGCTCTGCAGAATAAGGCATTCTGTACTGGTGTGCCCAGATAGCTTCATACATTGGATGTGCTACTGTATATTCTGGTGAGACAAGCCTGTGTCATTTTAAAAAGCAAAGCGGAAAGAAACACACATACCCTTCATTATCCAATTTAAAATGCTGATGGGGTTTAAAAATAAATAAATAAAATCCACACCTTTTAGGGCCATATATCTGATATACAGTATATATATATATATATATAAAGAAAATTGGTCTGTTTGTTTGTCTGGCTGGCTATACATTCAGACACCCCTGCACTGATTGGGATGAAACAAATGCGATGTGGTCTAGTTGGATCCTGGCCAGGTTTTAGGGAGGTTAGGGTCCCAGTTGGACCTCATGGCGGAATGTGCCGGCCAGAACTTTGACCCAGGGAGCCTGTTCTGGGCCCTCCATTGGATGGATTTGAAAGAAAACTTCACAGAGTGGTAACATTGGATCCCGGAAGACATACTAGGGTGTTGAGGTCCCAGTTGGAACTTCCCATTGGTGTATGCTGGGCAGAAATTTGCCCTGGGAGCCTATTCTGGGTCTTCCACTGGATGGATTTGGAAGTAGACTTCACAGAGTGTTAACACTGGATCCCAGAAGACATTTTAGGCAGTTGGGGTCCCAGTCAGTTAGTGTGCGCTGGCCAGAACTTTGACACAGGGAGCCTGTTCTGGGCTTGCAACTGAATGGATTTTGGTGAAAACTTTAATGAACTGTAATAACTGACAGAAATAACTATAAATCAATGAAATAAAATAACTGACAGAAATGGAAGTAGGAAGACAAAAAGCCTTGGAATAGCAAAATTGATAACAGAAGGAAAATTTTAAACCTATCTTTCAATAGAAAAGTGATTATAAAACTGAACAGAAAGAAAAGCTGGGGATCAGGGCTACTGGTGACACCCCAAAAACAAAAATGACACTGGTCACCCAGCTCATGGGTGTTTTGGAAGAGCAACTTAGCTACTAATTATTTTCAATATGTTGACAGTTACACACACACACACACACACACACACACACACACACACACACACACACACACACACACACACACACACACACACACACACACACACATATATATATATATATATACACTGCTCAAAAAAATAAAGGGAACACTAAAATAACACATCCTAGATCTGAATGAATGAAATATTCTTATTAAATACTTTGTTCTTTACATAGTTGAATGTGCTGACAACAAAATCACACAATAATTATCAATGGAAATCAAATTTATTAACCCATAGAGGTCTGGATTTGGAGTCACACTCAAAATTAAAGTGGAAAAACATACTACAGGCTGATCCAACTTTGATGTAATGTCCTTAAAACAAGTCAAAATGAGGCTCAGTAGTGTGTGTGGCCTCCACGTGCCTGTATGACCTCCCTACAACACCTGGGCATGCTCCTGATGAGGTGGCGGATGGTCTCCTGAGGGATCTCCTCCCAGACCTGGACTAAAGCATCTGCCAACTCCTGGACAGTCTGTGGTGCAACGTGGCATTGGTGGATGGAGCGAGACATGATGTCCCAGATGTGCTCCATTGGATTCAGGTCTGGGGAACGGGTGGGCTAGTCCATAGCATCAATGCCTTTGTCTTGCAGAAACTGCTGACACACTCCAGCCACATGAGGTCTAGCATTGTTTTGCATTAGGAGGAACCCAGGGCAAACCGCACCAGCATATGGTCTCACAAGGGGTCTGAGGATCTCATCTCGGTACCTAATGGCAGTCAGGCTACCTCTGGCGAGCACATGGAGGGCTGTGCGGCCCCCCAAAGAAATGCCACCTCACACCATTACTGACCCACTGCCAAACCGGTCATGCTGGAGGATGTTGCAGGCAGCAGAACGTTCTCCTTGGTGTCTCCAGACTCTGTTACGTTTGTCACATGTGCTCAGTGAGAACCTGCTTTCATCTGTAAAGAGCACAGGGCGCCAGTGGCGAATTTGTCAATCTTGGTGTTCTCTGGCAAATGCCAAACGTCCTGCACGGTGTTGGGCTGTAAGCACAACCCCCACCTGTGGACGTCGGGCCCTCATACCACCCTCATGGAGTCTGTTTCTGATCGTTTGAGTAGACACATGCACATTTGTGGCTTGCTGGAGGTCATTTTGCAGGGCTCTGGCAGTGCTCCTCCTGTTCCTCCTTGCACAAAGGCGGAGGTAGCAGTCCTGCTGCTGGGTTGTTGCCCTCCTACGGCCTCCTCCATGTCTCCTGATGTACTGGCCTGTCTCCTGGTAGCGCCTCCATGCTCTGGACACTACGCTGACAGACACAGCAAACCTTCTTGCCACAGCTCGCATTGATGTGCCATCCTGGATGAGCTGCACTACCTGAGCCACTTGTGTGGGTTGTAGACTCCGTCTCATGCTACCACTAGAGTGAAAGCACCACCAGCTTTCAAAAGTGACCAAAACATCAGCCAGAAAGCATAGGAGCTGAGAAGTGGTCTGTGGTCACCACCTGCAGAACAACTCCTTTATTGGGGGTGTCTTGCTAATTGCCTATAATTCCCACCTGTTGTCTATTCCATTTGCACAACAGCACGTGAAATTGATTGTCAATCAGTGTTGCTTCCTAAGTGGACAGTTTGATTTCACAGAAGTGTGATTGACTTGGAGTTACATTGTGTTGTTTAAGTGTTCCCTTTATTTTTTTGAGCAGTGTATATATACACACACAAGTAGATTCCGGCAGCACTCCCAACACAAGTATTGAGGACCAGGTGCCTTCCTAGACCCGTACGGCCACGGATCAAATATACAGTTCAATGCAGGCGGCACTCCAGTAATAACTGCACACAGCAGCAGGTTGAAGCAACAACGTTTCGAATCTTTAATTACTTTGTCCTCAGGTTACAAAAGACACAAAAGAACAACATACCTTTTGTAGGGGAACAAAAGGTATGTTGTTCTTTTGTGTCTTTTGTAACCTGAGGAGGAAGTAATTAAAGCTTCGAAATGTTGTTGTTTCAACCTGCTGTTGTAAGCCGTTATTACCGGAGTGCCGCCTGCATTGGGCTGTATATATATATATATATATATATATATATATATATACTGTATATATTATGTATAACGTTTCCCGAACAGAGCCGATATATGTGTTATTAGCCATCTAAGTGATTATATAAGACCTTTGGAGTCACACACTCACTGGTACTTAGGATACTGCCTGGTCCTATACTCGAGAGAGTAGGGGCTTATATAAATGTTGGGTTATCACCAGGCTTGCATCAAAAGCAGATGGAGATGAGACTAGGTGCTGGGACAGGACTGGGGTAACCCAGCGGGTTTGAGATACAGAAACCGCAGGTGGTGAATATGGGTATATGTGGTTAATACACTGAAAACCTTGATACAGCAGACAAGGATAAGAGGTTATACAGGAATAGCTAGAGTTTCCAATATAAACTGGAGTGCAGGAATTGGGCATAGGCAGGAGCACACCGGAAAAAGTCTGAAGCTTTCACCCAAGCAAGGAGCAGGGTTCCAGGATACAGAGCAGGGCCAGGAAGCATATACCACAGCAACAACTTCCATCATGAAATTATCGCCGCAAATGAGAGCTGCGCTGGAAGCCTAATAACAGGAGCAGGTACTAATCAGGAGCTCCCATTCAACCCAGCCTTCTAATGACAAAGTTAGTGCAGCTGTATGGCTGCACATACAAGTAAACAGCATCCCGGCTGCTTATGAACAGCTGGGACCATTATCCTGTGCATCGCCAATTGCTGAGCAACCAACGGATGTGGAATATATGTATATATTTATATATATGTTAATAGCCAAACCCATGGGCTATTTATATACTGTATTAATATATATGTATGCAAATGTACAAGCAATGTATATATATATATATATATATATATATAGATCTGGGTTGAGGACTGCACATGAATCAGAACATGGTGGTTATAATTTAGATGTAAGTGCAATATTTTTTATTTTTAGTAAATTGTAATGTAATATAATGTTTCATTTATAATTATACAGTATAATACAGGCCAATTCCCCGAAGTAGGTTACTTGGTCATGTTTTGTATTGTTCCACTACAGTACCTGCTTTTATCATCTCTTGTATTCTACAGTGACACTGTCTACACAAGCCGTGGACAATTGGCTTGCATTCATTACAATGCATGTTAGAGTAGTAAACACAAGAAAAGGTCTGTAGATTTGCAGTACACTGCCTGCCATTATATGTGGATACGTAAGTCAGTTTTTTCCAATTTTGAAATGACAAACAACAGTTGCAGCCACACCTCTACTAGATAAAGGGGATTGGGTGTGAGGCCTGGTCTGTGGTGATGGGAAAGTGAATCAAGCGCCAAGGAGTTAAAGATGAATCAAGTCATAAAAACTGCAATCCAGAATCAGTTCTCTAGCATTCCAATATACTAGCATATGGAATACATTCTCCTACATCTGTGACCTCACCTCAGTCCACACCCCCCACTTTGCTATCTCCACCCTCCCTCAGAGTGGTGCCTTGCCTCCACATTGATAACCTCCTCCCACTTCCTCTTCCTAGCTTTTTCCTGTGCTTCTCCCATCCTCTGGGACTTACTCCCATGCCCCATCAAACTGTCTACTGGCCTGCACTGCTTCTTCAAATGCTCTTTTAAAAAGTGCTTGTTCCTTAACCACTTAACTGACAAATTATTTTCCGAAAAACCGCTCAGAAAATGTTTTTTTTTAATGAGTGAATTAGTTGTAGAATGTGTATTTAACTTTATTCAAAATAATTGTAGTAAAAAAATAATAATATATATATATATTTTTATGATATTTGAAAAAAATCGTTTCCCCCAAACATCAGCACATCGGTCACCAACATCGGAACATCGCGACCATCTGAAACATCACGACCATCGTGGCTTTCATTTTGAAAGCCAGGACAGCCACTAGGTACACAGATGGGGGGGGGGGGGTTTCATTTACACTTCCCCAGCTGCTGCTATTGTTTGTAGCTGCTGAATGGGGGTCCTGCCGTGCACGGCAAACACTGGGGGAGGGTATGGGGAGGTAGAGGGACCTTCCGGTCCCTCTGACAGCAGCAGCGGAGGGAGGTTTCTCTTCGCTGCGGCTGCAAACACTCTCTATCTGACTGGTCGCATCCACTGCGACCAGGTCAGATAAGACAACTGCCGGTATCATCGCATCCGATGCGACCATGCCAGGCAAGTGGTTAAAGCTTATTTGATATCTTCACATTCATAGCTCTCTCCTCTGGTGGTGGCTGCTGCCCCTGGCTGCTGTGCAGACCACACATAGCATTGGGGTGACGGGGGGTGGGGGGTCGGTTAAAACATATAAACATACCTTTAATGTTACATGTAATATGTGTGATAGCTGCCTGACCCTGGGTGTTAGCAGCGCTGTGTTTCACAGCCGCCGCTGCACTCGGGACGCAGCGCTCAGCTTATGTTCTCCATCCTTGATAAGCCCACCCCCAGACTCCCATTGGCTAGTTACACAGGAGTCTGGGGGTGGGCTTGTACAGGAAGGAGAACTGAAGCTGAGTGCTGCGTCCCAAGTGCAGCGGCTGTGAAACACACATTGCTGCTAATACCCAGGATTAGGCAGTCGTCACACATATTACATGTAACATGAAAGGTATGCAGGGTCGGACTGGCCCACAGGGGAACAGGGGAAACCACCGGTAGGCCCCACTGCCTGTGGGCCCTCCTCCTCCTCTAGGGATCAGGTACCAGACTCTATCCTAGTGCACTTGAATAATGCATTATACTTATGTTACATTTTACTTCACAAGAATACGGTTTATTATATATTTACCAAGGGGTACAGAACATGTACTCTGTAATGGGTAGCCAAACCTCTGTGGTGGCAGGCCACACCCCAGTGGAGCCTGGCCACACCCTTAACCATGGGCCCCTACAACAGCATTCCCCCGGTGGGCCCTTTATGTCCCAGTTCGACACTGGAGGTATGTTTATATATTTTAACTGCCCCCCCATGCTACAGAAGCCCAGGGGCAGCAGCCATCACTGCTCTCTCACTTCTTTTTTCTAAGTTCACCTCCCAGATAGACCCTGACTCTTTTAGTCTGTAAGCTCTCACAAGCAGGGCCCTCCTCCCTTTTGTTCTCTCCTGAGACAATCCATGTCTCCAGTGCACACCCGTTCATGCTTGTTGTCAATGTTTCTCTCTCTCTGCCCAACCCAGGGCACTCAATCAACTGCTTATATGGTTCTTTTTGTACTTTGTACAGTAAACTAGTTGTGTCTTTAATGTAACTGCTTATCTGTGCGGCACTAAATACACTTGATGGCACCTTATAAATAAAGGAAAATACTAATACGGGGAGTCCCCTCTTTTAGGGTCTTAGAATTGTGGCGACCAAACTAATTAAGGGTATGGAGACGCTGGAATACGAGGAAAGGCTTGCAAGACTAGGCACGTTTACACTGGAAAAGAGGAGATTAAGAGGGGACATGATCAACATTTACAAATATATAAGGGGACAATATACAGATCTTGCGCAGGACCTGTTTTTGGTTAAATCAACACAGAGAACTCGTGGACACTCGCTCAGGTTAGAGGAGATTCCACACAATACGGCGTAAAGGCTTTTTTACGGTAAGGACGATACGGGTTTGGAATTCCCTGCCTGAGGGAGTTGTAATGGCCAACTCAGTCAACACCTTTAAGAATGGGTTAGATAAATTCCTAATGGATAAGGATATCCAGGGGCATAGTCACGCACTATGGTTATTATAAAAAAGAGGGGTTAATCGGAACGGCTGTCAGCAACTTCAGTCAAAATTTTATACAAAATAATCGTGCATAGGAGACCACAAATAGGTTGAACCCGATGGACAATTGTCTTTTTTCAAACTTAGATACTATGTTACTATGTTACAGTACAACTTGGGGGCTAGGACAGTGGTACACTGACACACAGGTTACAAGCAGTGCTTAAAGTGGTTGTAGAGAGGTGGTGGAACTCACCCCCTATTCCCCACGGCACCCAAGTAATAAAGGTACGGCGCGCACCGCAAAAAAGGGGCATGGTCTTCAAAAGAATGGGGCATGGTCACACAATAGTAATAATGCCCACAGTAGTAGCACCCCGTAATACACATTATGCCCACCACAGTAGCGCTTCTTATACAATGCCCACAGTAGTAGTGCTCATTATGCATTATGCACTGTCCACTGTACTCGTAGTGCCCACAGTGGTAGTGCCCCTTATATAGACCCCATAGTAGTGGTGCCCCTTATGCAATGCCCACAATAGTAGTGCCCCTTATGTCCCCAGGAGTGATGCCCCTTATGAAGTGCCCCCTTTACAATGCCCTCATTAGTAGGGCCCCCAGTAGTAATGCCCTTAATGATAATGCCCCTGTTTAGTATTGCCCCCAGTAGTAATGTTGCCTGTAGTAATGCCCCCAGTCATTTAGCGCCCTAGTAGTTATGCCCCCAGTGGTAATGCCCCTGCAGTTATGACCCCAGTAGTTTACCCCCCTATAGTTTAGCCTCCCAGTGGTAATGCTCCCAGTAGTTTGCCTGCTTGTAGTTTAGCCGCCAGTAGTAATGCACCACTGTAGTTTGCCCCATTGTAGTTTAGCCCCTGTAGTTATGGCTCCAGTAGTTTAGCCCCTGTAGTTATGCCCCCCAGTAGTAATGCCCCCAGTAGTTTGGCCCCTGTAGTTATGCCCCCAGTAGTTTAGCCCCCAAGTAGTAATGCCCTGTAGTTACGCCGCCAGTAATAATGCCCTCCTGTAGTGTGCCCCCCGTAGTTAGCCCCTTTGTAGTTTGCCCCCAGTAGCTTACCTACTTGTAGCTTGCCCCCTTGTAGCTTGCCCCCAGTAGTTTGCCCCCTTGTAGTTGGCCCAGAGTAATAATGTCCACCAGTAGTTTGCCCCCAGTAGATGCCCCCCAGTAATAATGTCCCCCAGTAGTTTGCCAACAGTAGCTGCCCCCAGTAGTAATGACCCACAGTAGTTTGCCCCCAATAGATGAGCCCCCAGTAGTAATGCCCACAGTAGATGCCCCCCTAGTAATAATGCCCCCTGTAGTTTGCCCCGAGTAGTATTGCTCCCCCCAGTAGTAATGCCCCTTGTTGATGCCTCCCCAGTAGTAATGTCCCCCCGTAGTTTGCCCCCAGTAGATGCCCCCGCTGCACTATGGAAGAAAAAAAATCACCATACTCGCCGAGCCCCGCTCCTGCTTCCAGACCGCTGCAGTCCTCCTCTCTTGGCGTCCTCTCCTCAGCACTATGAGAGAGACATAATGACTGACGTCTCTCCCATAGCGCATGCCGCACAGTGACAGCGCCGGAAGCCGGATTTCAGTACTGAGCTCCTGCCTCTGGCTTTCGGTGTGGAGAGACGGTTGCCCGCTGGTAACAGAATCTCAGCGGGCGCCCGTCATCTCCCTGTGCGGCGCCGGGGACACATTGGGTTAGGTGAGCCGAAGGAGGCGGAACTGCGTTCCGTCTCAAAGTGGAACTGACGGAAAGCAGTTCTGCCCCGTTTCGGCTCACTTTAACTCCTGGTTACAAGCCTAAAACACAGTTGAGGACCACTGGTTTCCACAAATGTAAGTGCAGCTTTATGTATTAATATACAGTAAATGGGCAAAACAGTCCAGCAAAGTTCAGAATATGATTTTGGGGAGTTCTGAAATCTTAGTCCATCTCATGTTCTGAATCTGAGATAGTTCTCACTCAAAGGATTTTGAATACATAGAAAAATGAAGAAAATGTTCATTTAAATTGTAGTTTTTCAACAACATTGGGCCTAATTCTGAGTTGAACGCAGCAGCAAATTTTTTAGCAGTTGGGCAAAACCATAAGGGTCATTCCGAGTTGTTCGCTCGCAAGCTGCTTTTAGCAGCTTTGCACACGCTAAGCCGCCGCCTACTGGGAGTGAATCTTAGCTTATCAAAATTGCGAACGAAAGATTCGCAATATTGCGAAAAGACTTCTCTGTGCAGTTTCTGAGTAGCTCAAGACTTACTCTGCCAGTGCGATCAGTTCAGTGCTTGTCGTTCCTGGTTTGACGTCACAAACACACCCAGCGTTCGCCCAGACACTCCTCCGTTTCTCCAGCCACTCCCGCGTTTTTCCCAGAAACGGTAGCGTTTTTTCACACACTCCCATAAAACGGCCAGTTTCCGCCCAGAAACACCCACTTCCTGATAATCACATTACGATCACCAGAACGAAGAAAAAACCTTGTAATGCCGTGAGTAAAATACCTAACTGCATAGCAAATTTACTTGGCGCAGTCGCACTGCGGACATTGCGCATGCGCATTAGCGACTAATCGCTCCGTTGCGAGAAAAAAATAACGAGCGAACAACTCGGAATGACCCCCCATGTGCACTGCAGGAGGAGCAGATATAACATGTGCAGAGAAAGTTAGATTTGGGTGGGGTGTATTCAAACTGAAATCTAAATTGCAGTGTAAAAATAAAGCAGCCAGTATTGCACAGAAACAAAATAACCCACCCAAATCTAACTCTCTCTGCACATGTTATGTCTGGCCTTACATGAAAGAAGAAAATGTGATAATCATACAGTTAACATAAGTCAAGAGGACAAATAGGAATAAAAATGAAGACTTCTGCTTTAAAATGGCCGGCATGAAATATTTCTTTGTGACAGATGTACAATTTAAGTAAAGTACTTTGACCTTTGTAATCCATGTTTAAATGGATTATAAAGGTCCTAAATGTTAATTTTTTCCCCCTCCATACTTATTTTCATGCAATTTGTGCAACTTCTAACACTTACAAGGCTTGATTTAAATTTGGCTGAAAATAGCCTTGAAGTACAAAAAATTAAATAATAAAAAAGAAAACCAACAAACATGCCATATTGTTATATTCCTTTTTTAATATGTATACAGTATTCTCCAAAATCTTTCACCTCGTTCTTAGTCACCAATAGCAATAGTTTATTTTCTCTCTTCTGACCAATTTGAATAACAAAAAAAAATTAGAAGAGTGAAATATCAAAATAATTTAAGATGTTTTTATTCCCAGTTACATTGTATGATTGCATTTTTTTCAGTATTTGATCGCTTTGAAAACTAGATTTCCACTGAAAACATATATTTTTGACCTTCAGCTAACAGCAATGAATAATTTATATGTACACTATATTGGGGTAGTTTTTTTTTTTCAAATGGCATATGTAATTGCTACCGTAGAAATGCTACAGTATATATAATATGTAACTAAAGTTACAGAAATAATAGAAGCTGTATTTCTAAGTATAGAATTGTATAGAAAGTGATAGAATAGGGCATGCTATATCAACTACAGTCTAGGTTATTTATACAGACATTATTAACTTTTGCTTACTCAGTATTATGTTACTGTAAAGTATAGCTTATTCCCTGAACTATTCTACTGTCATGGATCTAATTCATTGCCTTATAGCATCACTCCTAATTGGCCGAATGGATGCCTTATAAAGTATACACATTTTATCATTACTTTCCTGGTCCTTATAAATCAGCATAGTTACAGTATGTACTGTATCTGGCAGCAGATATACATTCTCCCAAATCCCATGTAATATAAATATAAATCTATATAATAAAATTGACTGCTGATAAAAAAGTCAATTACAGTATGTTACTTCTAGAGACTTGCAACATTACAACATCTAGAGTCTCTGAACATTTCTGTCACAGTTTTTCCAATACTGACTCATTACACACCAACTCATAAAGAAAACATTGACACTACTCATATTCACCCAGGAATAACTAAACAACATCATCCACAACCTAAAACTGAATAACAGTATACAAGAAAGGAAAAAGGAGCACAGGGATAGAAAGGCCAAGTACAGAAAAGAATAGAAAAGAAAATCACTATGTAGAGGAAAAAACATGACATTCCAAAAAGAACAATACTTAAGATGAAAAGAAAAATAATAATACTAAGCATAATCTTTATAAAATCAAGTTCTGATAAAAATGATAAAATCATATAATCACATACTGTAGGTGCTGTGTGCAATTTGGAATTGACATGCACGACGCACACCTACTGTACTGCCAACTCTGATAAAGGAAAACATATATGTCTGTTAATTGATTGCAATGTATTCCTTTCATCTGTGGAAATTGAGTAGTGAGACCTCAGCATTACCAAAAACCATTAAGGAAGCCCCTTCTTTTAATCTATGGTCCTCTTATGTGTGGGTGGTCCATTCTACTGATGCCAATGCAATAACAGTAAAGGTAATTTGCATACACATACTTGTTCTACCTATAAAAAAATCTAGCTTTTCTGTGACTTGCACTGTTTCTTTGAATATGACACCTCTAGACTTGACAAGCTTTTTGGTACTATGATTTCACAATCTTTCCATTACTTTCATGACAGTAGCCACAGAGCCGGCCCTAGCCAATTTGATGCCCTAGGCAAAATTTTGTCTGGTGCCCCCTAGCTCCGCCGCTAGTTCTGCACCTGTACCTGCAACGCTCAGGTAGTGGGGCCCACCGGGGGGTTACCCTGTGGGCCAGTTCAACTCTGCACAATGCCACACAGTAATGACCATAATACATATAATTCCACACAGTAAAGGAACCTTACACATATGCCCCACATTAGTAATGCCCATAATACACATAATGCCACACAGTAATGCACCTTACACATATGCCCCACATTAGTAATGCCCATAATACACATATACTGCCACAGATACTGCCACACTTGCTGGTTATACAAAAAGATCAGTATCAAACATGTAGAAACTGTCCATTCTCTTCACTATTCAGTGTGTTTGCTGGTGTCTGTTACTCCCGTTAACTGCATGCACTTTACTTTATACTGTGGGAGCTAAATGCTCTGCCCTCCAGTCTGATGTGTCCAAAAGTCACGCTGCACTGATATTTCATATAGAAATAGCACAACACAACTTACTGACCACGTTACAGTGCTAGATGGCAGGGGAATTTTACGGTATGGACTGACTAGGAAATAAAGTGTGGGGAGAACACTGCCCATGTTATGTCCCTGCAGACACCTGGGGTTTGCACAGGGATAAGGGACACACACAGGATGGCAGGGTCCCCCTCCCCCATGTGCACAAGCAGTATAGGTGATGTCAGGTTTCTGTGAAGCAGTCTTCCAAAATACACGTGTTATCATAAGAAGGCATCCAGTAATAACCTTATATAGTCAGTAAAAATGTCACAGGTCCAGGAATTGCATTTACTGGGCTTCTGCTGTCTGTCTGAGGTCTCACAAGTCAGGGGCATTCAAGCATGTCAGAGGAAGTTTAAGGCACAGTGTGCATTTTTTTTGACAAATGTAAACAGCAGTGTATACAAGTACTGATTGAATACATTTGGAAAGTAACAGTTAGTTTGCGGACTGTCCCTCTCAGCATGAGATGCTGCAGGGACATGCTTGGATGCCCCTAGACATGCTTGAATGCCCTAGGCAAATGCCTAGCCTGCCTATAGCTAAGGCCGGCTCTGAGTAGCCAAGCATTATGCACTTTACTGATTTTGAATCCAGCTTGTGTCTTTTTTTCTTTTGGTACATGTACATAACCAGTACTTCCAAAGATTCTGAGAGGTTTTACACGTGATTTTCACTTTGACCACATGTAATACCCCTTTCACATCGCACAAATAACCCGGTATCGACACGGCATATTGCCGTGTCGAACCGAGTCAGTGTGCGATGTGAAAGGTCCTTTCACGATTTAGCGGGTCGCCTGACCCGGTAATTGAACCCGGTAAAAAAGAAGGGTTTTTCCCAGGGTTGATTACCGGGTCAGGTGCGGTGTGAATGGGAGCCGTGTCGATGCGACACGGTTCCCATTCACAGCATAGGGAGAGGCGGCGCAGGAGATGAGCTCATCTCCCGGCGCCGCCTCCACCCCCGCCCCTGCTGCTCCCTCCGCTGCTATGGCAACCGACCTGGTATATTGCCGGGTCGGAAAGCCAGCAGCGGAGCGCAAATGCCGGATCCCACCCGGTAAGTACACGTTTGTCTTACCGGGTAGGATCCGGAATTTGCGGTCTGAATGTAGTATAAATGTCCTTTAGGGCAACTGTGAGAAAAACTGCTCTGGACCTGGCTTCCGCCCAAAACTGCTTGCCTAGGCCTGCATCCTTCAGCATACATCTTGCTTTCCCCACTAGTTTATAGTTTGCGTGTTCGCTGACACTGTTTTGCTCAGGAGTATGGCGATGGTCAATTGATGCTCTATTCCATATTTTAAAAAGAATTGTTCCAACTCTCTGTTGAGATATTCTTCCCCATTATCAGATCTCTGGGTCTCGCGTCTATGGGGTATATTCAATTCCAGTCGGAAACTGCTGTCCTGTCGGAAAGACGTCAGTTTCTGACTGGAATAGGTCGGAAGGGGTTCCGACATATTTAATCCGGCCTCATTTTTTCCGACAAGTCGGGAAATCTGACTTGTTGGAAAGCTGTCGGAAAGCACGTGGATGGGCGGAATAGCCGCCAATCGGCGTGCTTCTGTCGGAAAGGGAACCAAATCTGACAGGTTTTGGTCCCATATCTGACAATGTGGATCCCCTGTGGGGAGCAGCGCCGGGGTGAGGGGAGCGGCACAGGTGAAGCGAGCGGCGCGGGTGAGGGAAGCGGCGCCGGGGTTGAGTGGATCGGCACCGGAGCGAGGAGAGAGGGGAGGTGAGCAGCAGCAGCAGTGGCCAAATCCGACAGTCGGATTTGGCCGCTCTTTGAATAGGGGTTGTCTGATCCATTCCGACAAAAGCATGTCGGAATGGATCTGACTCTTATTGAATATACCCCTATGACTGGTTTGATTTTCTACAAGTCTTTTGTAATCTGCAATTTACTTTGCTACTTCAAATTTCTGTTTTTAAATGTTTATTCAGAGATGCAAAGATCCAGGCAACCATGCCCCATCACATGTGCTAAACGATTGGAAAATTTATTTGGTTAGAAATATTTAGGGGTATTACAAATGTATGATGTTTCCTTATTTAACTAAAATGTTATATCAATATATACAGTATACTGTAAGTCTAATTAGAAAGTTATATAGATGATGTGTCTCCATTAAGATTCAAGCTAATATAGAGTAATCCTGTTTCCTATGTTAATGTGTGGAAACTCATTTAATATTTGGTGATCTTAAGGTCATATCTTAGCTATATTATTATTAGAATGTATTTTTCTTTATTCTTATACAGGGTATGTTAACTTTGCAGTAGAAATGAATGGTAGGGAACTTGCTCATAGAATACAAAAAAATAGTACTATGGGCATACTTGTTGACTTTTTGATTCTAGTTACCGGGAGTAGAACAGAGAGTAGATGCAGCTGATCACTTTGGGGATGGGGCTGATCTCTTCATGTTATTTGCCCCATCTGCTCCATATGAACCCACGATTCCTGGTATTATCTCCTCATCCTGCCCACTTCAGTAGGAAGTGGGCAGGATACGGGAGATTCACCCACTTATCCAAAGTTCTGGGGGACTACCCAAAAATTCAGGATCATCTAGCAAACTGCACATGTGCTGAACCATGCATATGCACTTTGATGAAGGCTCTGTGCGTGGACAGCTATACCTGTCCATGAAATGGGTGTTTCTATGTCAACTTGGGATCTGACACAAGGGAATATTTTAATGGAAGTGATGTTGGAGTGTGGTATGCATGTAGTCAGAGCAGTGTCGGACTGGGGCATGTAGGGCCCACCGGGGGAATGCAGTGGTAGGAACTCATGTTTAGGGGTGTGGCCAGTCTGCTGAGGGGGTGTGGCCTGCCACCTCATTGGTTTAACTAACCATTAGAGAGTGCAACTTTTAGGCCCCCTCATAAATATATACAGTAAATTCAGCTGCTGCATGCATGATAGTGTACCAGATTAATAACAGATTAATAACAGCAATGCACTGTCGAAAATAGACCATAGTCCAGTATAAGATAATATATGTATAATGTATAAGTCAAGTGCACAGTCTGGAACCTGATCCTTAGAGCAGGAGGTGGGCCCCCAGGCAGTGGGGCCCACTGCTGGTTTCCCCTGTACCCCTTTGGGCCAGTCCAAGCCTGAGTCAGAGGTATGTGCTACCATGAATTCTGTGTTTGCCATGTGGGCATCTGATGTCTTGCACCCTGTATGGGATAGATGTAAGGGGGTATTTCAGACCTGATCGCTGCTACAAATCGCATTGCAAGCAACGGGTTTTAGCAGAATGTGCACACGCAAAGTCACGAGTGCGCATGTGCCGGCCTCGCCATTTGACAAATGTGCAGGCAAACACATGAAATTTGTGAACGCTGACAGGCAACGACAAAGAGGCCTGGTGAAGTCGATGCGGGGGCATGGATTTGCAGGCTAGCGAAAAGGGGTGTAAAGGTGGGTGTCTTGCAGGCGAGTATGCTAAGGGATGCAGGCGTGGTTTTAGCGCGGCTGCAAAGCAAATCGCTGTCAGTACACACTGGGCATTCGCAGCTGCTGAGTAAGTCTAGGGCTGCACACAGCATGCGAACGCTCAGCACAGGGGTTCTGTCGGGCTCTCCCAGCAGATAAATGCAAATTAAACAAACCTGTTTGCAATGCAAATGCCTCAACAGCTCATTGCATCTCTAGCTCTCTCTGAAACGGTATGTAGTCTCTCACTCACTGGATATGTGCAACACACAATCTACACACGTTTGTTTACAACAATTACACGTGTACTGCACATATACTACATGTGTTTGTCAAGCAATTGTACACATTACACACAACTGATTCATTTATTTTAAAGGGACACTTTCTGTGTTGCTTTGAGCTGACACATTGCTTTGAGTTGTCTATCAAGCTGCATTGTGCTTACAAAATACACATACTGTATTCAGCGGAGCCAGCCCTAGGCATAGGAAACTAGGCACATGCCTAGGGCATTTTGTATGCCATGGGGTGCAAGCAGCTTCTGCTGATTAAAATGATATGCGGCTTGCCTATATTCTGTGTGTGACTGCCGCTGTATCTGCATACAAAATGCTACGTTACAGTGTATTCCTGGAAATCACTGTGATGTTGCATTTCATATGCATATACAGTCACAGACACTCACAGAATATAGGGACACTATCACATGATAAAATTTGAATAAGGTTGCACTACTGTGTGGCGTAATGTATAGAAAGGGCACTACTGTGTGGTCTAATGTGTATAAAGAGCAATATGGTGAGGTGTAATGTGCATAAGGAGCAATTCAGTGTGATGTAATGTGAATAAGGGGCACTACTGTGAGGAGTAACGTTTATATGGTAAAGTGGTACTACTGTGTGATGTAACGTGAATTAGGGACACTATCACATGATAAAATGTGAATAAAGTTGCAGTACTGTGTGGCGTTATTTGAATTGGGGGCACTATTGTGTGGCCATGCCCCTACCCAGCAAGAACACACCCCTTTTTGGGCTGTGCGCCGAATGTGCGCACTGTTCCTATTTAAAATATAGGGTGTAGGAACACCAAAATGAGGACTGCTATGGGTGAGGGGTGATGGTGCTGTGAAAGGGGTGCAGGGTCAGAGGTGGAACTAGTGGCGGTGCTAGGGGGCACCAACCAAAATCTTGCCTAGGGCATCATATTGGTTAGGGCCGGCTCTGTGTATTCATATATCCCACATACATGCCATGTTTTCTTGAGGAATACATTTGCTGTGTGTTTCATATTTCAACATTCCCACCATAATGCAAGTTTACCTATAGTGTTCAGTAATAATGCTTCAGGTACTACATTCACAGGGGTACATTTTCTAAGATGGGAGTTCTATTTAAGATGGGATGTTGCCCATAGCAACCAGATTCTACTTCTCATTTATCTAGCACCTTCTAGAAGATAATACCTGTAATCTGTTTATTTGCTATGCCCAACATCCCATCTTAAATAGAAGTCCCATTTTAGTTAATTTACCCCTAGTATGCTTTTTGTTTTAACCCAAAAAATACTCATAAAATTTTTTTTTTAAATATAAAACATTACCATGCATCACAATAATAAAAACACAATTTTAGGACAAAGTGTAAGGGATTGAAATAATTTTACTCATAAATCCAAATAAATATATTAATAACACAACAAAGAAAAATAAAATAAAGACTACACCAAATGGCACAGCAACAAGTACCTGGCTGTGCAGAAAAGAGGATTATAGTACCCAGTAGTCAGTTACCCCCATCCCTGCAACAAACACAACAAGAAGCTGGTCTCAGTATCCTGGCTGAGGAAGATGTGGGGTAAACTGAGGTAGATTCTGGGCCCAATACCCAAACGCAACAATTAGCCCCACAAACTGAAGAGGAAGGCAGAATAAGTTCACAGGCTAATGCATCACAGCCAGGGAAAGAAAAGAGAAGACATTAACCCCCATTTGGCAGGAGGGATTTGGACATTCTTGTCCCACAAGCCATTGACAAAAAACATTTCTGGAAACAGAACATGGCGCTGGAAACAAGGACAGCATCTGGAGAAAAATCACAGTTTTCCCCTTTTTTTGCCGGCTGAAGGGGTTGTTCTTCTGTGTTGGGTCTGCGCGTGGATCTTCGAGGGGCCTGCCCAGTGCAATCTTGTTCCTGGGCAGGGCTAGGTGATGGGGCAGGTGGGTGTTGTAGCCTCCCTGAGAGTGTTGCTAAGGAGGGCACTGATGGTCTGCATGCCTTGGCCAATAGTGGTGGGAATGTCATGCATGGCTTCTGCAACAGAGGATGAGTTGTCACACATGCCTTGTTGCACAGTGGAGGACAGCTCACGTGGCTTCAGCAGCATCTGGTCATGAAAGTTGTGGAGTTTCTCTCTTGCCTCACAATTTGGACCAGAAGCTCCTGGAGACTGTGGGGTATATTCTATTGAAGTAGAAAACTGTCGTCTGTCAAAAAGACGGCAGTTTCGACTTTTTAAGGTCGAATCCTGATTTGACCTATTCAATATATTGTAACAAGAAAAAACTGAATTGAAAGCGCTGTCCACAATAAAGGATAGATAAAATTGTATTTATTTTCTGTTAATAAACCATTAACATAACACTTAAAAAATCTAAAACATATTATGCATATCTGCAAAGCCTAATTAGAACAATATGGCATACATTAGGTGGTCTGATCTAGTACTCATTGTCAGTGTAATCACAAGGTACCTGTGATAAGGATCACTGAAGAAATAGGCTTTGCAGATATGCATAATATGTTTTAGATTTTTTAAGTGTTATGTTAATGGTTTATTAACAGAAAATAAATACAATTTTATCTATCCTTTGTTGTGGACAGCGCTTTCAATTCAGTTTTTTCTTGTTACAATAAATATATTGGGAATCAACAACCCAATAATTTGAGAGCGGCAGTCCTTAATAAGGAGAGGAGTATTAATGAATTGATAAAGCATTTTAGCATTTTGAGTTGGGACAGCTGACACACATTGAAGCTTAAGGTCCATACACACTTAACGATATAATGAGCGACGTCGCTCATTTCCCCCCTCCTTGAGCGACGTCGCTCATTATATCGTTAAGTGTGTATGCCGCCAGCGACGATCGATGCGCGGCCCCGCGGGTCGGCAACGATCGTCGCTGTCGGTAGGGCATGCATGAAGGTTGTGGACTGTCGTCCACGACCTTCATGCAGGGCTGGCGGGGGCGTGACGTCACTGAGCGATATGAGCGGTCATATCGCTCAGTGCGTACAGGCGGCCGCCGACCGGCCGGCCCGGGAGGGGGAAACGTTAGACGATGTCGCTCACAGAGCGACATCGTCTAATGTGTATGGGCCTTTAGCTTAGCGCTTTTGTTGTTTGGACTATTCAATATTAGAGATGAGCGCCTGAAATTTTTCGGGTTTTGTGTTTTGGTTTTGGGTTCGGTTCCGCGGCCGTGTTTTGGGTTCGAACGCGTTTTGGCAAAACCTCACCGAATTTTTTTTGTCGGATTCGGGTGTTTTTTTCAAAAAACACTAAAAAACAGCTTAAATCATAGAATTTGGGGGTCATTTTGATCCCAAAGTATTATTAACCTCAAAAACCATAATTTACACTCATTTTCAGTCTATTCTGAATACCTCACACCTCACAATATTATTTTTAGTCCTAAAATTTGCACCGAGGTCGCTGTGTGAGTAAGATAAGCGACCCTAGTGGCCGACACAAACACCGGGCCCATCTAGGAGTGGCACTGCAGTGTCACGCAGGATGTCCCTTCCAAAAAACCCTCCCCAAACAGCACATGACGCAAAGAAAAAAAGAGGCGCAATGAGGTAGCTGTGTGAGTAAGATTAGCGACCCTAGTGGCCGACACAAACACCGGGCCCATCTAGGAGTGGCACTGCAGTGTCACGCAGGATGGCCCTTCCAAAAAACCCTCCCCAAACAGCACATGACGCAAAGAAAAAAAGAGGCGCAATGAGGTAGCTGTGTGAGTAAGATTAGCGACCCTAGTGGCCGACACAAACACCGGGCCCATCTAGGAGTGGCACTGCAGTGTCACGCAGGATGTCCCTTCCAAAAAACCCTTCCCAAACAGCACATGACGCAAAGAAAAAAAGAGGCGCAATGAGGTAGCTGTGTGAGTAAGATTAGCGACCCTAGTGGCCGACACAAACACCGGGCCCATCTAGGAGTGGCACTGCAGTGTCACGCAGGATGTCCCTTCCAAAAAACCCTCCCCAAACAGCACATGACGCAAAGAAAAAAAGAGGCGCAATGAGGTAGCTGACTGTGTGAGTAAGATTAGCGACCCTAGTGGCCGACACAAACACCGGGCCCATTTAGGAGTGGCACTGCAGTGTCACGCAGGATGTCCCTTCCAAAAAACCCTCCCCAATCAGCACATGATGCAAAGAAAAAGAAAAGAAAAAAGAGGTGCAAGATGGAATTGTCCTTGGGCCCTCCCACCCACCCTTATGTTGTATAAACAAAACAGGACATGCAGACTTTAACCAACCCATCATTTCAGTGACAGGGTCTGCCACACGACTGTGACTGATATGACGGGTTGGTTTGGACCCCCCCCAAAAAAGAAGCAATTAATCTCTCCTTGCACAAACTGGCTCTACAGAGGCAAGATGTCCACCTCATCATCACCCTCCGATATATCACCGTGTACATCCCCCTCCTCACAGATTATCAATTCGTCCCCACTGGAATCCACCATCTCAGCTCCCTGTGTACTTTGTGGAGGCAATTGCTGCTGGTCAATGTCTCCGCGGAGGAATTGATTATAATTCATTTTAATGAACATCATCTTCTCCACATTTTCTGGATGTAACCTCGTACGCCGATTGCTGACAAGGTGAGCGGCGGCACTAAACACTCTTTCGGAGTACACACTTGTGGGAGGGCAACTTAGGTAGAATAAAGCCAGTTTGTGCAAGGGCCTCCAAATTGCCTCTTTTTCCTGCCAGTATAAGTACGGACTGTGTGACGTGCCTACTTGGATGCGGTCACTCATATAATCCTCCACCATTCTATCAATGTTGAGAGAATCATATGCAGTGACAGTAGACGACATGTCCGTAATCGTTGTCAGGTCCTTCAGTCCGGACCAGATGTCAGCATCAGCAGTCGCTCCAGACTGCCCTGCATCACCGCCAGCGGGTGGGCTCGGAATTCTGAGCCTTTTCCTCGCACCCCCAGTTGCGGGAGAATGTGAAGGAGGAGATGTTGACAGGTCGCGTTCCGCTTGACTTGACAATGTTGTCACCAGCAGGTCTTTCAACCCCAGCAGACTTGTGTCTGCCGGATAGAGAGATCCAAGGTAGGCTTTAAATCTAGGATCGAGCACGGTGGCCAAAATGTAGTGCTCTGATTTCAACAGATTGACCACCCGTGAATCCTTGTTAAGCGAATTAAGGGCTCCATCCACAAGTCCCACATGCCTAGCGGAATCGCTCCGTGTTAGCTCCTCCTTCAATGTCTCCAGCTTCTTCTGCAAAAGCCTGATGAGGGGAATGACCTGACTCAGGCTGGCAGTGTCTGAACTGACTTCACGTGTGGCAAGTTCAAAGGGCATCAGAACCTTGCACAACGTTGAAATCATTCTCCACTGCGCTTGAGACAGGTGCATTCCACCTACTATATCGTGCTCAATTGTATAGGCTTGAATGGCCTTTTGCTGCTCCTCCAACCTCTGAAGCATATAGAGGGTTGAATTCCACCTCGTTACCACTTCTTGCTTCAGATGATGGCAGGGCAGGTTCAGTAGTTTTTGGTGGTGCTCCAGTCTTCTGTACGTGGTGCCTGTACGCCGAAAGTGTCCCGCAATTCTTCTGGCCACCGACAGCATCTCTTGCACGCCCCTGTCGTTTTTTAAAAAATTCTGCACCACCAAATTCAAGGTATGTGCAAAACATGGGACGTGCTGGAATTTGCCCATATTTAATGCACACACAATATTGCTGGCGTTGTCCGATGCCACAAATCCACAGGAGAGTCCAATTGGGGTAAGCCATTCCGCGATGATCTTCCTCAGTTGCCGTAAGAGGTTTTCAGCTGTGTGCGTATTCTGGAAAGCGGTGATACAAAGCGTAGCCTGCCTAGGAAAGAGTTGGCGTTTGCGAGATGCTGCTACTGGTGCCGCCGCTGCTGTTCTTGCGGCGGGAGTCCATACATCTACCCAGTGGGCTGTCACAGTCATATAGTCCTGACCCTGCCCTGCTCCACTTGTCCACATGTCCGTGGTTAAGTGGACATTGGGTACAACTGCATTTTTTAGGACACTGGTGAGTCTTTTTCTGACGTCCGTGTACATTCTCGGTATCGCCTGCCTAGAGAAGTGGAACCTAGATGGTATTTGGTAACGGGGGCACACTGCCTCAATAAATTGTCTAGTTCCCTGTGAACTAACGGCGGATACCGGACGCACGTCTAACACCAACATAGTTGTCAAGGCCTCAGTTATCTGCTTTGCAGCAGGATGACTGCTGTGATATTTCATCTTCCTCGCAAAGGACTGTTGAACAGTCAATTGCTTACTGGAAGTAGTACAAGTGGGCTTACGACTTCCCCTCTGGGATGACCATCGACTCCCAGCAGCAACAACAGCAGCGCCAGCAGCAGTAGGCGTTACACGCAAGGATGCATCGGAGGAATCCCAGGCAGGAGAGGAATCGTCAGAATTGCCAGTGACATGGCCTGCAGGACTATTGGCATTCCTGGGGAAGGAGGAAATTGACACTGAGGGAGTTGGTGGGGTGGTTTGCGTGAGCTTGGTTACAAGAGGAAGGGATTTACTGGTCAGTGGACTGCTTCCGCTGTCACCCAAAGTTTTTGAACTTGTCACTGACTTATTATGAATGCGCTGCAGGTGACGTATAAGGGAGGATGTTCCGAGGTGGTTAACGTCCTTACCCCTACTTATTACAGCTTGACAAAGGGAACACACGGCTTGACACCTGTTGTCCGCATTTCTGGTGAAATACCTCCACACCGAAGAGCTGATTTTTTTGGTATTTTCACCTGGCAGGTCAACGGCCATATTCCTCCCACGGACAACAGGTGTCTCCCCGGGTGCCTGACTTAAACAAACCACCTCACCATCAGAATCCTCCTGGTCAATTTCCTCCCCAGCGCCAGCAACACCCATATCCTCCTCATCCTGGTGTACTTCAACACTGACATCTTCAATCTGACTATCAGGAACTGGACTGCGGGTGCTCCTTCCAGCACTTGCAGGGGGCGTGCAAATGGTGGAAGGCGCATGCTCTTCACGTCCAGTGTTGGGAAGGTCAGGCATCGCAACCGACACAATTGGACTCTCCTTGTGGATTTGGGATTTCGAAGAATGCACAGTTCTTTGCTGTGCTGCTTTTGCCAGCTTGAGTCTTTTCATTTTTCTAGCGAGAGGCTGAGTGCTTCCATCCTCATGTGAAGCTGAACCACTAGCCATGAACATAGGCCAGGGCCTCAGCCGTTCCTTGCCACTCCGTGTCGTAAATGGCATATTGGCAAGTTTACGCTTCTCCTCCGACAATTTTATTTTAGGTTTTGGAGTCCTTTTTTTTCTGATATTTGGTGTTTTGGATTTGACATGCTCTGTACTATGACATTGGGCATCGGCCTTGGCAGACGACGTTGCTGGCATTTCATCGTCTCGGCCATGACTAGTGGCAGCAGCTTCAGCACGAGATGGAAGTGGATCTTGATCTTTCCCTAATTTTGGAACCTCAACATTTTTGTTCTCCATATTTTAATAGGCACAACTAAAAGGCACCTCAGGTAAACAATGGAGATGGATACTAGTATACAATTATGGACTGCCTGCCGAGTGCAGACACAGAGGTAGCCACAGCCGTGAACTACCGTACTGTACTGTGTCTGCTGCTAATATAGACTGGTTGATAAAGAGATGTCTATGTAACTATGTATGTATAAAGAAGAAAGAAAAAAAAACCACGGTTAGGTGGTATACAATTATGGACGGACTGCCTGCCGAGTGCAGACACAGAGGTAGCCACAGCCGTGAACTACCGTACTGTACTGTGTCTGCTGCTAATAATATAGACTGGTTGATAAAGAGATGTCGTAGTAGTATGTATGTATAAAGAAGAAAGAAAAAAAAACCACGGTTAGGTGGTATACAATTATGGACGGACTGCCTGCCGAGTGCAGACACAGAGGTAGCCACAGCCGTGAACTACCGTACTGTACTGTGTCTGCTGCTAATATAGACTGGTTGATAAAGAGATGTCTATGTAACTATGTATGTATAAAGAAGAAAGAAAAAAAAACCACGGTTAGGTGGTATACAATTATGGACGGACTGCCTGCCGAGTGCAGACACAGAGGTAGCCACAGCCGTGAACTACCGTACTGTACTGTGTCTGCTGCTAATATAGACTGGTTGATAAAGAGATGTCTATGTAACTATGTATGTATAAAGAAGAAAGAAAAAAAAACCACGGTTAGGTGGTATACAATTATGGACGGACTGCCTGCCGAGTGCAGACACAGAGGTAGCCACAGCCGTGAACTACCGTACTGTACTGTGTCTGCTGCTAATATAGACTGGTTGATAAAGAGATGTCTATGTAACTATGTATGTATAAAGAAGAAAGAAAAAAAAACCACGGTTAGGTGGTATACAATTATGGACGGACTGCCTGCCGAGTGCAGACACAGAGGTAGCCACAGCCGTGAACTACCGTACTGTACTGTGTCTGCTGCTAATATAGACTGGTTGATAAAGAGATGTCGTAGTAGTATGTATGTATAAAGAAGAAAAAAAAACCACGGTTAGGTGGTATACAATTATGGACGGACTGCCTGCCGAGTGCAGACACAGAGGTAGCCACAGCCGTGAACTACCGTACTGTGTCTGCTGCGACTGGATGATAAATGATATAAAAAATATATATATATCACTACTGCAGCCGGACAGGTATATATTATATATTATATAATGACGGACCTGCTGGACACTGTCTGTCAGCAGAATGAGTTTTATTTTTATAGAATAAAAAAAACAACAACACACAAGTGAAGTCACACGACGAGTGTTTAACTTTTTCAGGCAATCACAATATAAGTATACTACTAACTATACTGGTGGTCAGTGTGGTCAGGTCACTGGTCAGTCACACTGGCAGTGGCACTCCTGCAGCAAAAGTGTGCACTGTTTAATTTTAATATAATATTATGTACTCCTGGCTCCTGCTATAACCTATAACTGGCACTGCAGTGCTCCCCAGTCTCCCCCACAATTATAAGCTGTGTGAGCTGAGCAGTCAGACAGATATATAATATATATAGATGATGCAGCACACTGGGCTGAGCCTGAGCAGTGCACACATATATGGTATGTGACTGAGTCACTGTGTGTATCGCTTTTTTCAGGCAGAGAACGGATATATTAAATAAACTGCACTGTCTGGTGGTCACTCACTATATAATATTATGTACTCCTGGCTCCTGCTATAACCTATAACTGGCACTGCAGTGCTCCCCAGTCTCCCCCACAATTATAAGCTGTGTGAGCTGAGCAGTCAGACAGATATATAATATATATAGATGATGCAGCACACTGGGCTGAGCCTGAGCAGTGCACACAGATATGGTATGTGACTGAGTCACTGTGTGTATCGCTTTTTTCAGGCAGAGAACGGATATATTAAATAAACTGCACTGTCTGGTGGTCACTCACTAGTAAACTCTCTGCACTCTCTACACTTCTACAGTACTCCTCCTAGTCCTAAGCTCCAGTAAATCTCTCTCTCTTATAATCTAAATGGAGAGGACGCCAGCCACGTCCTCTCACTATCAATCTCAATGCACGTGTGAAAATGGCGGCGACGCGCGGCTCCTTATATAGAATCCGAGTCTCGCGAGAATCCGACAGCGTCATGATGACGTTCGGGCGCGCTCGGGTTAACCGAGCAAGGCGGGAGGATCCGAGTCTGCTCGGACCCGTGAAAAAAACCATGAAGTTCGGGCGGGTTCGGATTCAGAGAAACCGAACCCGCTCATCTCTATTCAATATATCCCTAAATTTTTCGACAAGGCGATTTCCACTGCGCAGACTTCTTGATCTTCAGCCGGGACTTGAAGTCAGCCCACCTACAGGTGTTTTTGTGGTTGGGAAAAAAAAATTGTTACATTGATTACATATTTCAAACTTTACATTTTAAACATCACATTTAAAAACAAGCTACCATCTTAGTAAATGCAGACAATAGTGTTTTAGAGTGTACTTATCGTCTCCTCACTTCTTGGGGTGTGCAGATAATTGGTCCCACCCCATTCACAGCATTCGTGATCTCTCTCCAAATACGGTCCTTCGTCCCAGCGGCAATGTTCTTATTTCCAAAATGAATTTTATCAATGGCTTGTGGGGCAAGAATGCCCAACTCCTTCCTGGTAAATGGGGGGGTTGCCACCTTCTCTTTTCTTTCCTTGGCTGCGATCCAGTAGTCTGTGAACTTGTCCCACCTTCCTCTTCACTTTGTGGACCTGATTGTTGCGTTTGGGTTGTTGGCCCAGAATCTTCCTCAGTTTAGCCCACATCTTCCTCAGACCAGCTTCTTGTTGTGTTTATTGCAGAGATCCCCCATCTCTGCAACAAACTTTACTACTGGGTCCTGCTCCTCTCTCCTCTTCACAGCCAAATGCTTGTCGCTGTTCCATTTGGCGCAGTCTTTCTTTCCTTTGGCTATGTCTTTCTTTAATGGCTGCATCTTGAGCTTTTAGTTTTTTTTCTCAAGTGTGATCTTAGTATCTGAGTCCATGATGCTGGTAGCATGTGTGTATGGTTCAGGGGGTGTTGTTTTATACCTGCGTAGCCATTCTTGGCAGAAATTAGCACAGGTGATGCATACACAATTGGTACATTTGCTTTGACTGCTGATACTATTTAAGCATGTTCTAGCCATGCCTGGTTTGTAAGTGTATGTTGGAGAAGGAGTTGTGTTGTAAGAAGGAGTTGTGGAGTGAGAGGTGGAGAGTAGTTTGTGGAGGTAAATTGTGTTTTTTTGTGTTGTCTTTTAAATACAGTATGTAGTGCTTTTAATCATATTTCCTTGAAGTAATGTGATTATGGGTGGTCATTCCGAGTTGTTCGCTCGTTGCCGATTTTCTCTATATTGCGATTAGTCGCTTACTGCGCATGCGCAAGGTTCGCAGAGTGCATGCGCTTAGTTATTTTACACAAAAGTAAGGTATTTTACTCATGGCATAACGAGGATTTTTCATCGTTCTGGTGATCGGAGTGTGATTGACAGGAAGTGGGTGTTTCTGGGCGGAAACTGGCCGTTTTCTGGGCGTGTGCGAAAATACGCTGGCGTTTCTGGGAAAAACGCGGGAGTGTCTGAAGAAACGGGGGAGTGTCTGGGCGAACGCTGGGTGTATTTGTGACGTCAAACCAGGAGCGAAACTGACTGAACTGATCGCAATGGCTGAGTAAGTCTGGAGCTACTCAGAAACTGCTAAGAATTTTCTATTCGCAATTCTGCTAATCTTTCGTTCGCAATTCTGCTATGCTAAGATACACTCCCAGAGGGCGGCGGCTTAGCGTGTGCAATGCTGCTAAAAGCAGCTAGCGAGCTAACAACTCGGAATGAGGGCCTTAATGTGTTATGCAGAGTCGTTGCTTTTTTGGACAAATTCGTAGCTTTTGTGGTAAGTATGTTGTATGGTGATTGTGTGAGTTAGCACAGCACAGCGTGTGTTTGCAACACGTCCCTGTGTAGTGTATTGTGATGCGGTGCGTTTATTTGGTGTATTGCGGTCGCACAGCGTGTAAGACAAACAATGCATGTTTTGGGTTTTTTTTTTTTGGTAATGGGTTTTATTTTTGTCTTTTGTCATTTATTCTCAAGGGAACAACAGTATATTTATCTGTGGGTAAGTATCTGCATGTTCATAGGTGTGTGTGTGTGTGTTGTGTGGTGGGTTGTTTTTTTCTGTGTGTGTGTTTATTATTATTATTTTTTTTGGAGGAAGCAGCATCTTTGTTTTTTTCTGGCAAAGTAGATGATTTGGTATAGTTTTTGAGGCCTTTTGCCATTTTGTTTGTGCTATTCATCTGCGGTTAAGTATCTGCATGTTCATAGGTGTGTGTTGTGTGGTGGGTTATTTTTTACTATGTGTGTGTTTATTATGGTTATTTTTCTTTTTCCAGAAGTAGGCAGCATCTTTATTTGTTTTTTTTTCTGGCAAAGTAGGCGATTTGGTTTAGTTTTTGGGGCCTTTTGCCATTTTGTTTGTGCTATTCATCTGCGGGTAAGTATCTTCATGTTCATAGGCGCGTGGTGGAGTGTTGGTTTATCTTAGTGTGCTTCTTTTCTTCTCAAGGCAGATTTTTTGTTGTCCTTTATTTTGGCCAAAGTATCCTTTTTTTTGTATTTTTCTCTGCATTTTGCTGTTGTTTATTATGTTTATTAGTGTTTTTTTGTCTGGAATGGAATATGCTTGCTCATTGTGTTGGTGTGGGTTTTTTAATTGGGGTTTTACTTGTATTGTTTGAAATTTTTAATGTATACAATGTTCCTTTCCTCCTGTTGAGCACAATTTAGAGATGGATTACACCACATCTGTAAGTGGATTTAAGAAATTTGAATTGTTTGACAAGAATGTTTGGGACCAATCATTGGATTATGATTTAACACTCTGTTAAATGTGTCTTTCAGTTGGTGATGGCAGCATACCTGTATGCGTTATATGGCCAGCCACAACCTGCCCCTCATCCTTGAAGGCAAAGGAGGTGTGCAAGGCCTAGTATCTATCTTTTGAACCTGTGTCACCCTTTTTTGAATGCCAGATGATGAGGTGGTGCAGCAGCGCTATAGGCTGCCCCCTCATGTCATCCTAGAAACTCTCTTAATAAAAGAGAGTGATCTAGAGAGTACAATTCAGCATCCTACAGCAATTCCACCACTGACACAATTCATTGCTGTCTTACATTTTTGTGCCTCAGGGTCCTACCAGCATATAGTTGGAACCCTGGTAGGTGTCTCCCAGGCCGCACTCTCAAGGATCCTGAGGCGTGTAATTGCTGCGTTCCTCAAAATAACTAAGCAGTTCATAACAATGCCATTAGGCGTGGAGTCCCTAGCTGTGTTGAAGCAGCAATTCTGTGAAGAGGGGAGTCGCTTCCCACATGTTATTGGGGTAGTGGATGGTACACACCTTCCACTTGTGGCGCCAACACATAATCTCCTATATATTTGCTCAGATCTGTGACTGTGACTCATTTCCTAATTCTGGGCGAAGTCACAATGCTGGGCAGAGTCAGAGTCATAGAGTCACAGATCTGGGTGGCTGGATGCAGGGCATGATCCCTTACCTTGCTTGTGAGTGGTAAGCACTATAAATATCATTGATGACAAGCAGATGCACCTAAGATGCAGAGGTCGCGTTCCCTGCCTGACCACATGCTGCTGCATCTATTTCCGTCCTGAAACCCACACACCCACCCATCCCCTCCCCCTCCCATGGCAACCCTGCACATGCCCCTCCCCCACCAGTGGCCCCACCCTCTCCTCCACCACCCGCAGCACCCCCACATCTGCCCCTCCCCCCAGTGGCACCACCACACCTGCCCCTCCCCCACCCATAGCACACCCACACCTGCCTCCCCACCCTTGGTACCCATGCACCCACCCCTCCCCCACCCACAAAAAACCCTCCCCCACCCGCAGCACCCAAGGACCCGCTCCCCCATCCGTGGCACCCCACAGCCACCCCTCTCCTGCTCGCAGCGCATCTGGACCCCCTAGTCCACCCACGTCACCACTGCACCTGCCACTCCACCAACCACAGCACCTCCAGCCCCCTTCCCCATCCACACTACCCCACCCGCAGCCTCTTCAGATACCCTCCCCCTGCACCCACCCCTCCCCCACCAGCAGCATCTACAGACCCCCTCCCCATCAGTGAATCCCCGCACCCACCCATTCCCCACTAACAGCACCTCTAGACTCCCTCCCCCCATCAGCGCCCCCTCCGAACCCACCCCTCCCCCAGGCGCAGCACCTCTGCACCCCCTCTCCATCCGCAACCCCCTCCCCTGCACCTGCTCATCCCCCATCAGCAGCACCTCTGGACCCACTCCCCCATCCACAGCCCCCTTCTGCACCCACCCCTCCACCACTCACAGCACCTTGGACACTATCTGCAGCTGCCAACAGTGATTCCCTGAATCAGGGGTGATCAGCGGCACGGAAAGGCACCTCCATTTCACTGCCCGCACCCCCTTTCCAAAGCCCTCCACACATACTGAACTTATGTGAGTATAGGTGCTACCAATGGACATTGGGTTAATAAGCGACACTAATACTGTGGCCATTATGTGTATAAGCGACACTGCTACCTGTGGGCATTATGTATACGTTGTGCTGCTACCTGTGGGCATTGTGTATAAGTGTCGCTGCTACCCGTGGGCACTGTGTGTATAAACGCAGCTAAATCATTTAGACCTACATTCTGTACATCGTACCCTGCAGGTGCTCTTCACGCCATCGCAAGGGGCTAGGCCCCCTTCACCATCGGACGCCCTTTCGTCGTGCAAAATTTAACCACTAACAAAACTAAGAATGCAGGTAATTCTCCATATAATACAAATAATGAATGCCAGAAAGGCGTGCAGGGGTTAACGGGGTATAGCCCCTTACGACGTTGTGAAGAACGCTCGTAGAGCGCGATGAATCACCTAGTGAAATAATCTTTAGGAACAGAAAAATGTTCCACTCTTTGCATGCCTTTTAGGAGCCCAATCGTGCGCTCCACCACCTGTCTGGCGGCTGTAAGCGCGGAAATAAATGCAGATTGTGGTCCTGGTGTTTAAAAATTAAATTTTTATTGTTGAAAAACACAGTAAACTTACAAAACTATGCTATTGTGTTGCATTTTAATTTAACTTAATCTTATTCCCTTTTATGTGTCTTTTATACTACATCATCTATCCTCTGTTTCTTCAGTATTTGTTTTTTCTTTTTTTAAACTACATTTCTCTGACGTCCTAAGTGGATGCTGGGGACTCCGTCAGGACCATGGGGATTAGCGGCTCCGCAGGAGACAGGGCACAAAAGTAAAAGCTTTTGGATCAGGTGGTGTGCACTGGCTCCTCCCCCTATGACCCTCCTCCAAGCCTCAGTTAGATTTTTGTGCCCGGCCGAGAAGGGTGCAATCTAGGTGGCTCTCCTAAAGAGCTGCTTAGAGTAAAAGTTTGTTAGGTTTTTTATTTTCAGTGAGTCCTGCTGGCAACAGGCTCACTGCTACGAGGGACTTAGGGGAGAGAAGTGAACTCACCTGCGTGCAGGATGGATTGGCTTCTTAGGCTACTGGACACCATTAGCTCCAGAGGGAGTCAAAACACAGGTCTCACCCTGGGGTTCGTCCCGGAGCCGCGCCGCCGACCCCCTTGCAGATGCCGAAAAGTGAAGAGGTCCAGAAACCGGCGGCAGAAGACTCTTCAGTCTTCATAAGGTAGCGCACAGCACTGCAGCTGTGCGCCATTGTTGTCAGCACACTTCATAGCAGCGGTCACTGAGGGTGCAGGGCGCTGGGGGGGGGCGCCCTGGGCAGCAATGATAGTACCTTATTCTGGCTAAAAATACATCACATATAGCCCCTGGGGGCTATATTGATGTATTTAACCCCTGCCAGGTCTCAGAAAAACGGGAGAAGAAGCCCGCCGAAAAGGGGGCGGGGCCTATTCTCCTCAGCACACAGCGCCATTTTCCCTCACAGAAATGCTGGTGGGAAGGCTCCCAGGCTCTCCCCTGCACTGCACTACAGAAACAGGGTTAAAACAGAGAGGGGGGGCACTTATTTGGCGATATGTATATATATATTAAAATGCTATAAGGGAAAAACACTTATATAAAGGTTGTCCCTGTATAATTATAGCATTTTTGGTGTGTGCTGGCAAACTCTCCCTCTGTCTCCCCAAAGGGCTAGTGGGGTCCTGTCCTCTATCAGAGCATTCCCTGTGTGTGTGCTGTGTGTCGGTATGTGTGTGTCGACATGTATGAGGACGATGTTGGTGAGGAGGCGGAGCAATTGCCTGAAATGGTGATGTCACTCTCTAGGGAGTCGACACCGGAATGGATGGCTTATTTAAGGAATTACGTGATAATGTCAACACGCTGCAAGGTCGGTTGACGACATGAGACGGCCGGCAAACAAATTAGTACCTGTCCAGGCGTCTCAAACACCGTCAGGGGCTGTAAAACGCTCATTTACCTCAGTCGGTCGACACAGACACGGACACTGACTCCAGTGTCGACGGTGAAGAAACAAACGTATTTTCCTTTAGGGCCACACGTTACATGTTAAGGGCAATGAAGGAGGTGTTACATATTTCTGATACTACAAGTACCACAAGAAGGGTATTATGTGGGGTGTGAAAAAACTACCTGTAGTTTTTCCTGAATCAGATAAATTAAATGAAGTGTGTGATGATGCGTGGGTTTCCCCCGATAGAAAATTATTGGTGGTATACCCTTTCCCGCCAGAAGTTAGGGCGCGTTGGGAAATACCCTTTAGGGTGGATAAGGCGCTCACACGCTTATCAAAACAAGTGGCGGTACCGTCTCCAGATAGGGCCGCCCTCAAGGAGCCAGCTGAGAGGCTGGAAAATATCCTAAAAAGGTATATACACACATACTGGTGTTATACTGCAACCAGCGATCGCCTCAGCCTGGATGTGCAGCGCTGGGGTGGCTTGGTCGGATTCCCTGACTGAAAATATTGATACCCTTGACAGGGACAGTATTTTATTGACTATAGAGCATTTAAAGGATGCATTTCTATATATGCGAGATGCACAGAGGGATATTTGCACTCTGGCATCAAGAGTAAGTGCGATGTCCATATCTGCCAGAAGATGTTTATGGACACGACAGTGGTCAGGTGATGCAGATTCCAAACGGCACATGGAAGTATTGCCGTATAAAGGGGAGGAGTTATTTGGGGTCGGTCCATCGGACCTGGTGGCCTCGGCAACAGCTGGAAAATCCACCTTTTTACCCCAAGTCACATCTCAGCAGAAAAAGACACCGTCTTTTCAGCCTCAGTCCTTTCGTCCCCATAAGGGCAAGCGGGCAAAAGGCCAGTCATATCTGCCCAGGGATAGAGGAAAGGGAAGAAGACTGCAGCAGGCAGCCCATTCCCAGGAACAGAAGCCCTCCACCGCTTCTGCCAAGTCCTCAGCATGACGCTGGGGCCGTACAAGCGGACTCAAGTGCGGTGGGGGGTCGTCTCAAGAGTTTCAGCGCGTAGTGGGCTCACTCGCAAGTGGACCCCTGGATCCTACAAGTAGTATCCCAGGGGTACAGATTGGAAATTCGAGACGTCTCCCCCTCGCAGGCTCCTGATGTCTGCTTTACCAACGTCTTCCTCCGACAGGGAGGCAGTATTGGAAACAATTCACAAGCTGTATTCCCAGCAGGTGATAATCAAAGTACGCCTCCTACAACAAGGAAAGGGGTATTATTCCACACTATATTGTGGTACTGAAGCCAGACGGCTCGGTGAGACCTATTCTAAATGGGAAATCTTTGAACACTTACATACAAAGGTTCAAATCAAGATGGAGTCACTCAGAGCAGTGATAGCGAACCAGGAAGAAGGGGACTATATGGTATCCCTGGACATCAAGGATGCTTACCTCCATGTCCCAAATTGCCCTTCTCACCAAGGGTACCTCAGGTTCGTGGTACGGAACTGTCACTATCAGTTTCAGACGCTGCCGTTTGGATTGTCCACGGCACCCCGGGTCTTTACCAAAGTAATGGCCGAAATGATGATTCTTCTTCAAAGAAAAGGCGTCTTAATTATCCCTTACTTGGACGATCTCCTGATAAGGGCAAGGTCCAGAGAACAGTTGGAAGTCGGAGTAGCACTATCTCAAGTAGTTCTACGACAGCACGGGTGGATTCTAAATATCCAAAATCGCAGCCGTTTCCGACGACACGTCTGCTGTTCCTAGGGATGGTTCTGGACACAGTCCAGAAAAAGGTGTTTCTCCCGGAGGAGAAAGCCAGGGAGTTATCCGAGCTAGTCAGGAACCTCCTAAAACCAGGAAAAGTGTCAGTGCATCATTGCACAAGAGTCCTGGGAAAAATGGTGGCTTATTACGAAGCGATTCCATTCGGCAGATTCCACGCAAGAACTTTTCAGTGGGATCTGCTGGACAAATGGTCCGGATCGCATTTTCAGATGCATCAGCGGATAACCCTATCTCCAAGGACAAGGGTGTCTCTCCTGTGGTGGTTACAGAGTGCTCATCTTCTAGAGGGCCGCAGATTCGGCATTCAGGATTGGATGCTGGTGACCACGGAGGCCAGCCTGAGAGGCTGGGGAGCAGTCACACAGGGAACAAATTTCCAGGGAGTGTGATCAAGTCTGGAGACTTTTCTCCACATAAATATACTGGAGCTAAGGGCAATTTACAATGCTAAGCTTAGCAAGACCTCTGCTTCAAGGTCAGCCGGTATTGTTCCAGTGGGACAACATCACGGCAGTCGCCCACGTAAACAGACAGGGCGGCACAAGAAGCAGGAGGGCAATGGCAGAAACTGCAAGGATTTTTCGCTGGGCGGAAAATCATGTGATAGCACTGTCAGCAGTGTTCATTCCGGGAGTGGACAACTGGGAAGCAGACTTCCTCAGCAGGCACAACCTCCACCCGGGAGAGTGGGGACTTCATCGGGAAGTCTTCCACATGATTGTGAACCGTTGGAAAAGACCAAAGGTGGACATGATGGCGTCCCGCCTGAACAAAAAACTGGACAAGTATTGCGCCAGGTCAAAAGACCCTCAGGCAATAGCTGTGGACGTTCTGGTAACACCGTGGGTGTACCAGTCGGTGTATGTCTTCCCTCCTCTGCTTCTCATACCCAAGGTATTGAGAATTATAAGACGTAGAGGAGTAAGAACTATACTCGTGGCTCCGGATTGGCCAAGAAGGACTTGGTACCCGGAACTTCAAGAGATGCTCACAGAGGACTCATGGCCTCTGCCGCTAAGAAGGGACTTGCTTCAGCAAGTACCATGTCTGTTCCAAGACTTACCGCGGCTGCGTTTGACGGCATGGCGGTTGAACGCCGGATCCTAAGGGAAAAAGGCATTCCGGAAGAGTTCATTCCTACCCTGGTCAAAGCCAGGAAGGAGGTGACCGCACAACATTATCACCACATGTGGCGAAAATATGTTGCGTGGTGTGAGGCCAGGAAGGCCCCATGAAGAAATTTCAACTCGGTCGTTTCCTGCATTTCCTGCAAACAGGAGTGTCTATGGGCCTCAAATTGGGGTCCATTAAGGTTCAAATTTCGGCCCAGTCGATTTTCTTCCAGAAAGAATTGGCTTCAGTTCCTGAAGTCCAGAAGTTTGTCAAGGGAGTACTGCATATACAACCCCCTTTTGTGCCTCCAGTGGCACTGTGGGATCTCAACGTAGTTCTGGGATTCCTAAAATCACATTGGTTTAAACCGCTCAAATCTGTGGATTTGAAATATCTCACAGGGAAAGTGACCATGCTGTTGGCCCTGGCCTCGGCCAGGCGAGTGTCAGAATTGGCGGCGTTTGTCTCAAAAAAGCCCATATCTGATTGTCCATTCGGACAGGGCAGAGCTGCGGACTCATCCCCAGTTTCTCCCTAAGGTGGTGTCAGTGTTTCACCTGAACCAGCTTATTGTGGTACCTGCGGCTACTAGGGACTTGGAGGACTCCAAGTTGCTAGATGTTGTCAGGGCCCTGAAAATATAGTTTCCAGGACGGCTGGAGTCAGGAAAACTGACTTGCTGTTATCCTGTATGCACCCAACAAACTGGGTGCTCTTGCTTCTAAGCAGACGATTGCTAGTTGGATGTGTAGTACAATTCAGCTTGCACATTCTGTGGCAGGCCTGCCACAGCCAAAATATGTAAATGCCCATTCCACAAGGAAGGTGGGCTCATCTTGGGCGGCTGCCCGAGGGGTCTCGGCTTTACAACTTTGCCGAGCTGATACTTGGTCAGGGGCACACCCTGACTGAGGAGGACCTGGAGTTCTCTCATTCGGTGCTGCAGAGTCATCCGCACTCTCCCGCCCGTTTGGGAGCTTTGGTATAATCCCCATGGTCCTGACGGAGTCCCCAGCATCCACTTAGGACGTCAGAGAAAATAAGAATTTACTTACCGATAATTCTATTTCTCGTAGTCCGTAGTGGATGCTGGGCGCCCATCCCAAGTGCGGATTGTCTGCAATACTTGTACATAGTTATTGTTACAAAAATCGGGTTATTATTGTTGTGAGACATCTTTTCAGAGGCTCCGCTGTTATCATGCTGTTAACTGGGTTCAGATCACAGGTTGTACGGTGTGATTGGTGTGGCTGGTATGAGTCTTACCCGGGATTCAAAATCCTTCCTTATTGTGTACGCTCGTCCGGGCACAGTATCCTAACTGAGGCTTGGAGGAGGGTCATAGGGGGAGGAGCCAGTGCACACCACCTGATCCAAAAGCTTTTACTTTTGTGCCCTGTCTCCTGCGGAGCCGCTAATCCCCATGGTCCTGACGGAGTCCCCAGCATCCACTACGGACTACGAGAAATAGAATTATCGGTAAGTAAATTCTTATTTTAATTTATATGTCTTTCCTTTTTTAATTTATGGTTTACCACATCACTATTTTAAAAAGCTGCATACTTGAAAATATAATTTTTTACAAATAGTATTAAGTGTATTGTGCAAAAAGGACAACAAACATATTTTGTGTAAACAGTATGTATGTTGCCTTAATTGCAGAATGTTATTGATCAATCACATTACAATTTCTTAAGGTGAGTGTTTCATTTGTTGAAAGGGAGAAGAAAACAAAACAAAAAACATTGGGGGTCATTCCGAGTTGATCGCTAGCTGCCGTTGTTCGCAGCACCGCAATCAGGCTAAAAAAACTGCATTACTGTGCAAGCGTATGCACCGCAATGCGTACGCACGTCGTGCGGGTACAAACCCGTTGTTGTTTTGCACAGGTTCTAGCAAAGTTTTCAGTCGCACTGATGGCCGCAAGAAGATTGACAGGAAGGGGGCGTTTCTGGGTGTCAACTGACCGTTTTCAGGGAGTGTTTGCAAAATCGCAGGCGTGGCTGGGCGTTTGCTGGGCGGGTGTATGACGTCAAATCCGGACACGAATAGGCTGAAGTGATCGCAAGCGCTGAGTAGGTTCAGAGCTACTCTGAAATTGCACAAACTGGTTTTGCAGATCTCGGCTGCACATGCGTTCGCACTTCTACTAAGCTAAAATACACTCCCCAGTGGGAGGCGGCATAGCGTTTGCACGGCTGCTAAAACTAGCTAGCGAGCGATCAATTCGGAATGACCCCCATTGTGTGACTAGTTGCAAGCTAGAGAATGCAATGCACATATACGACAAACTCCATGTCGCGAGCCACGCGCTTGGCAACCTTGCGATTGCATCGCAACCATGCGAAGCAAAATAGGCAACACCTCTTTTTTGCACTGCTGCACGTTATTGTGCACTCATGCGTGGAAGGCGTGTGTCTTGTTGCCCTTACACACGCTTGCGATGCGTTCGCACATATGCGAATGCTAACTGCGTGCTGTGAACAGCGATCAGTTCTTAAGTGCCCATACTAATGATGGCTGTTGCAGATGGAGAAACACTGGGTATACAGATACTTGTATCAGGCCCAATGTTTAAATATAGCATTTTTATTTCTATATAGATTGGTCCTCATACTGTACACTGAGCATCTTTGCACTATACGGCGCAAGATGCCTGGCATGACTGAAACGTGCTGAGATGAGTAGCTTACCATATTTTCCTTTCAATTTAGCTTTTTAGTTGCATCGCAGATGCAGCAAAAAGCTTCTCACAGTATACCACCAGAGATGCTGGGCTGTGATTCTATGATCCCTTTTTACAAAGCTTCAGACTTAGCTGCACACAGACAGTGTCGGACTGGGGCATGAAGGGCCCACCGGGGGAATGCAGTTATATGGTCCCATACTTAAGGGTGTGGCCAGCCTACAAAGGGGGTGTGGCCAGCCTCCACAGAGGCTTGAAATACACAATAGTCTAGTGCAGTGTAATGCAACATATCTACCATGTATAATACAAGGGCACAGTCTGGAACCTGATCCCTAGAGGAAGGAGTGGGCCCTCAGGAAGTGGGGCCTACCGGTGGTTTCCCCTGTAGCCATGTGGGCCAGTCCGACCCTGCACACAGATGTAAAAATGTCACCAGCAACAGAGGTCAGTGTAGCTAGGAATGCAGTTTTGTCGCTTCTAGACATTTTAATTCTGCCAACAAGAGGCCCATTTTGAGAGTTGCTATTTGGCGTGACTTGAGCCACAGTGTATGTGAACACACATATATATACTGTATATAAATATTTACAAAGTTTATTTTAATAGATGACAATATCAAGCACATTCACATGTAAAATGTGTTAGAGGTAGAGAGTGCTAATGCTCAGTCTCCAATCTGGCTCCTCAGGGGTTGATGCTTTATTCCCTTACCAAGATGGCCACCGCTACTATTACTAGGCCTTCATGTAACTGTTTATTAGTGACACCATGGATGATGGATGTCTTCCCCTCAGCTGCATAGTCCACAATTCCATTTTCAGCGAATACCGCTGTTCCAGCACTCGCACTGCTGCCGCATTCCAGAGACAGTCACTGCTGAACATTCCTGTACTTCTTGCTCCTCCTCTACCAGTGTGCCAGTGCTGTACTACCACTTCCAAAATGAAGTTATTGGGTTGTACCATGTTTACTCTGGCCACAAACTATATGGACCCATTGTAGCTGATTATTGTCTGGTCTAGTGCTTAAAGTGGTCCTAGAGAGGTGTTGGAACTCACCCCCTCTCTGGCGCCTACTTAATAGAGGGACTGTGCGTGTCACCTGCACGCAACACAAATAAAGGGGCATGGTTTAAAAAACAACGGGGCATGGCCACACAATAGTATCCCAAATTCACATTACGCTGCACAGTAGCACAATTTTATTCACATTACACCACATAGTAGTGTCCCTTATTCATGTTGTGACACACATTAGTGCCCCTTATACACAATACCCACAGTAGTAGTGCTACTAATACACATGATGCCCACAGCAGTAGTGCCCCTTATACGATGCCCTCAGCAGTAGTACCCCTTATGCAATGCCCACTTTAGTGGTAGTGCTCCTTATGCAATGCCCACAGTGATAGTGCCCCTTATGCAGAGCCCATAGCAGTTGTGCCCCTTATGCCCCCAGGAGTGATGCCCCTTATGCAGTGCCCCCATTATTAGTGACCCCAGTAGTAATGCCTTCTGTAGTAGTGCCCTTAGTAGTAATGCCCACTGGAGTAGTGTCCCCAGTGGTAATGCCCCCTGGAGTATTGCTCCCATTAGTAGTGCCCTCAGTAGTAATGCCCCCTGTAGTAGTGTTCCTAGTAATTCTGACAGTAGTAGTGCCCCCAGTATTACTGCTCCTTTGGTAATGCCCCCCTTTGGTAATGCCCCCTGCAGTAGTGCCTCTAGTAATGCCCCCTGTAGTATTGCCCCAGTAATAATGTCCCTTTGGTATTGCCCTCTGTAGTAGTGCCCCTAGTAAAGCAGCTGTTGTATTGGCCCAGTATTAAATCCCAATTGGTAGTGCCCCCTGTAGTAGTATTAGTAGTGCCCCTTACACATACACACAAAACCCCCAATACTTACCTAAAGCCCCGTTCCTGCGTCCGACCACTGCCGTCCATCTGCCCTGGCCACCCGCTCCTCGGAATTATGGGAGAGATGTCATGACATCTCTCCCATAGTGCACACTCGGGAGCCAGATGCCGGAGCTTAGGAGTGACCTCCTGCCTCCGACTGCTGCTGCTGCTTTTGGTAACAAAATCTCAGCATGCTCCCGGCATCTCCTTGGGCAGACATTCTGGTTTAGGTAGGCTGGAGGAGGCGGAACTGGTTCCACCTCCACATGGAACTGATGGAATGCAGTTCCGCCCTGATCCAACTCACTTTAACCCCTGATCTGGTCCAAACTAATACTAATTTATAATACCTAGAAATGCCATGTTTCAAGGTTAGTCAGTGTGATACAGAATTTTAAGTTCTTATATAAGCTAAAGACAGTAAAAGGATGACTTTGTCCACAACTTAAATTTCTACTTGTTTTGAATAAGTGAATAAGACCTGTCTTATAGCAAACATATTTTTTCATGCTTAAATGCAATGTCTGTAAAGAATAAAGTACACGGACAATTAGATTTTGTAGACTCTGCTGTACTCTATGGTAGAGCATGACTCTGGAACAAACAAAATGCATTTCGACAGACCGCAATACCTTTGCAAAACTAAATTAACCTTTTTTAAACCTAGGCCCTCATTCCGAGTTGTTCGCTCGTTAGCTGCTTTTAGCAGCATTGCACACGCTAAGCCGCCGCCCTCTGGGAGTGTATCTTAGCTTAGCAGAATTGCGAACGAAAGATTAGCAGATTTGCAAATAGAAAATTCTTAGCAGTTTCTGAGTAGCTCCAGACTTACTCAGCCATTGCGATCAGTTCAGTCAGTTTCGTTCCTGGTTTGACGTCACAAACACTCCCAGCGTTCGCCCAGACACTCCCCCGTTTCTCCAGACACTCCCGCGTTGTTCCCAGAAACGCCAGCGTTTTTTCGCACACTCCCATAAAATGGCCAGTTTCCGCCCAGAAACACCCACTTCCTGTCAATCACACTCCGATCACCAGAACGATGAAAAATCCTTGTTATGCCGTGAGCAAAATACCTAACTTTTGAGTAAATTAACTAAGCGCATGCGCAGTAAGCGACTAATCGCAATATAGCGAAACTCGGCAACGAGCGAACAACTCGGAATGAGGGCCCTAGTTTAGTTATCTACTGTACATGCCCCAATGCAATCTCTGTTATCTGTTATTCAAACACCTGATATATGGTATCATATAAATTAATTTCTTTGTGCCTGCACATTTCATAAAAGTCAACTAGCACAATCATTTAGTACAGGCATGCATAGAACGACACAATGTACTAGTAATGCTACAACTGCAGCAAACACATAAGAGCGTTTTAAAAAAGCAATCTCGTCTAGAGCAACCAAATCAGACTTTTGTTCCACTCTGTCAGGATCATGCCTTACTTTTTATTCCTCTCTGTGTGGAAGCTCAGTGGATGAAAAATAAAATATCTAAACAGACAGGATAATAGAGTAGAAGATGCAGGTCAGGAAGCTACCATAATGTTTATTAGGTGCCGGTCTGTCTACATGGTGCCGAGAGAGAGAGAGCTGAAGAAGTGAGAGAGCAGAAAGATTGATGAGTACAGAGTTAACATCTCACTGCAAAATCACCAGGGTACAGTACAGTGCCATAGCTCTCTCTTGGTGGGTGTGGATCATAGGGCAGTAGATGGGTCCACGTTTATCTTGACCTTTAATACGGTAGGATTAATTGAGACTGTCTAGTCAGACTTAATCCTCTGCTGTAATGACTTAATCCCCTGCTGTATTGTTCTCTGTATTGTATTGCAGCTGAGAACAATAGATGAAGGGTTTATGCTAATAAATCATGTTGTGCCTAGGCGCAGCAAACTAGTCAAGATAACCGTGGACCCATCTGTAGGTCGACAGTCATTAGGTTGACCACTGTTGGTCGACAGTAACTAAGTAGGCACCTGAAATAGGTCGACGTGGTCATTAGGTCGACATGGAAAAAGGTTGACATGATTTTTTAAATATTTTTTTGGTGTCGCTTTCTTTATTAAGTGACCGGGAACCCCAGTTAGTGCACCATGTCCTCTTGCATGGCTCGCTTTGTTCGCCACGTGGATCGTAAAGTATGAAAAAGTAAAACAAAATGAAAAAAGTGAAAAACTCATGTCGACCTTTTCATGTGTCAACCTTTGCCATGTCGACCTAGTGACCACGTTGACCTAATACATGTCGACTAATGGTGGTTGACCTAATGACCGGATCCCCTCGGGTATGGGTCGTTGGGTCGACCACACTTAGGTTGACAGTCATTAGGTTGACTACTGTTGGTCGACATGCAGTAGGTCGACCTTTTTCATGTAGACCTATAGACTCTCTAGCGTCTGTCTCCTCCTTGGCAGCGGACCTTTTTTTTTACAGTGCTATGGAACAGAAGCACTTCCGCAGCCCCCAGCGCTTCAAAAACGACTGCTGAGGCTGCGGAGGCAGTGGCGGCTAGCTCTACTGGGGCTGTGGCTGGTTCCGTGGGTCCTCCTCGCGGTCCATGGGTGCTCGGGCCTGGGAGCACCCACGGAATCGGCGCCTATGCTTCAGAACCCCAAACAGTTCATACTTTCCGGGTCTCCTCATAGAATCACAAGTGAAATAATTACTGTAGCTCTACCTGTAGATCTTTTAAAATGTGTGAGTGAGTAATAAATACACCTGTGCACCTGCTGGGTGACCTGGAAAATAGGAACTATTTAGGGGTTCTGAGGACTGAGCTTGAGAACCACTGCCCTAGTATAAAAAGAGCCATGTAAAAATGAGATTTCATTTAATAGACTTGATTTTTTTTTACCAGCTCTGAGCTTGTTTTGTGCTGTACTTTAATTTGGTGCCTTTCAATATCTTTCAGTCGCACTTTGGTGGAGAAGCTGCACTTTTTCCAATGTTAAAAAAAGTATAAATAACCCCAAAAGGTCAGTTTAGTAGAAACACTTCCATGTATCCCCTCACTCTCTTATTTTAAGACATACGGTATATGAGATTAAAATGTGCAGTGTTTTAGCTGAAAACTGTAGTTTAACTCAGTAAAAGAGTTGGTTTTAAATTGGTATATTATTAGGCTTGTTGTTATATTGTTATGTTTGCGTTTTACACTTCGCGGCTGAACGTAAATTATACTTTTTCAGATTTTATAAAGAGGGGATTTGGACACACCTCCCTTCATTGACCACACCCCCTCCCTGTACTAGGGCCTGGCAGAGCTGTCTGTACCCCTGCTAACAGCCAGTATGTCACCAAATTTTCTATGGAGGCTAATTAGGACATTGGAAGCAGGATTCAGCAAGAAAAAAATGTTAGTGCAAAAGTCACTTTTAGGATGAATATGCTGTACAATGGGCATGGGCCCTCATTCCGAGTTGTTCGCTCGCTAGCTGCTTTTAGCAGCTTTGCACACGCTAAGCCGCCGCCTACTGGGAGTGTATTTTAGCATAGCAGAATTGCGAACGAAAGATTAGCAGAATTGCGAATAGAAATTTCTTAGCAGTTTCTAAGTAGCTCGAGACTTACTCTTCCACTGCGATCAGTTCAGTCAGTTTCGTTCCTGGTTTGACGTCACAAACACACCCAGCATTCGCCAAGACACTCCTCTGTTTCTTCAGACACTCCCGCGTTTTTCCCAGAAACGGCTGCATTTTTTCGCACACACCCATAAAACGGCTAGTTTCCGCCCAGAAGCACCCACTTCCTGTCAATCACACTCCGATCACCAGAACGAAGAGATTTCTTCGTTAAGCCGTGAGTAAAATACAAAACTTTTTATCAAATTTACTTGGCGCAGGCGCACTGCAAACGTTGCGCATGCGCAGTTTACGACTAATCGCAATGATGCGAAGAAAAATAACGAGCGAACGAGCGAACAACTCGGAATGAGGGCCTTGATTCATGTTTGTAAGTAAAGCAAAAAAACAAGCAACTGGGCAAAACCATGTTGCACTGCAGTTGGGGCAGATGTAACATGTGCAGAGAGAGAGAGAGTTAGATTTGGGTGGGGTGTGTTCAAATTGAACTCTAAATAGTAGTGTAAAAATAAGACTTTCTAAGATTTGTAGGCTACATGCAAAAGCAGCCAGTATTGTCCATGCACAGAAACAATATATATGTATTTTCTCCCCTTGCATGGCAGAACGGTTTGTTGTTAGACACAAAGTTACAGTACAGTACTTGCTTTTTTTGTTCTACTAGCAAACATGAATCAGGCCTATGTGACAACAGCGTGAAAATGTTTTATTGTTGTGCTATTATTAGTAGGAACGCAATAAACGTAATCAGACATTACATACTGTATTAGTCTTGTTATTCATCAATCCATTTTCACGCTGTTTTCACTTTGTATAGCACCTTATTTTTTGTATGGAATCCTGCTTCCAATGACCTAATTAGTCTCCCTACCTAATGTGGTGACATTCTGATTATTATATAGCGCTACAGATGGCTTTGAATAGGGGAGTTTAATTATTGCCACCCTGTACATTTATTATATTATATTATATTATATCATATCATATCATATCATATTATATATAACTGTTGGGACTGTATGTTGGAAAATGTCATTGTACCTCACAGTATATTTTTTTGGGGTGGCAAACTGAAATCATATCATCGAAGAGGTGATATTACTCTGTTATGAAACAGGCACTATACATGTTATACTGTAGTTAGAAATGATCTCATGCTGTAAAATCTATGGAGATTTGCAATGGTGGGAGCTGCACACAATTGGACAAATCTTATTTATGTATTTATTTGCCTATTTTTTATTTTATTTTGCACAAATAATTCCTGGTAGCAAAGGGATTTGAATTGATTTTAGTTTTTCAGTATGTACGAGGACCCCTGTGCTTTGATTTTGGTTCCACTTCACATCGTGTTTTGGTTTTGGATTGGGCACAACCACCCTCAGGTGTTTTAAGTTTTGAATTCCTTTAAATCGCTAAAAAAATCAATAATGATTAAAAAAATATGGATAAAAATCAGTATAAACAGCTAAAACCGTGTAATTTGGACCTGTTTACTAGAGATGAGCGGGTTCGGTTTCTCTGAAACCGAACCCGCACGAACTTCATGTTTTTTTCACGGGTCCGAGCAGACTCGGATCCTCCCGCCTTGCTCGGTTAACCCGAGCGCGCCCGAACGTCATCATGACGCTGTCGGATTCTCGCGAGACTCGGATTCTATATAAGGAGCCGCGCGTCGCCGCCATTTTCACACGTGCATTGAGATTGATAGGGAGAGGACGTGGCTGGCGTCCTCTCCATTAGAAATTAGATTAGAAGAGAGAGAGAGATTGTGCAGAGTCAGACAGAGTTTACCACAGTGACCAGTGCAGTTGTTGTTAGTTAACTTTTATTTATTTTAATATATATCCGTTCTCTGCTATATCCGTTCTCTGCCTGAAAAAAAACGATACACAGCAGCAGCCAGTCACACAGTGTGACTCAGTCTGTGTGCACTCAGCTCAGCCCAGTGTGCTGCACATCAATGTATAAAAGGCAAAGCTTATAATAATTGTGGGGGAGACTGGGGAGCACTGCAGGTTGTTATAGCAGGAGCCCCCAGGAGTACATAATATTATATTAATTTAAAATTAAACAGTGCACACTTTTGCTGCAGGAGTGCCACTGCCAGTGTGACTAGTGGTGACCAGTGCCTGACCACCAGTATAGTAGTATATTGTTGTATGTATTGTATACTATCTCTTTATCAACCAGTCTATATTAGCAGCAGACACAGTACAGTGCGGTAGTTCACGGCTGTGGCTACCTCTGTGTCGGCAGTCGGAACTCGGCAGGCAGTCCGTCCATCCATAATTGTATTACAATATATACCACCTAACCGTGGTATTTTTTTTTCTTTCTTTATACCGTCATAGTGTCATACTAGTTGTTACGAGTATACTACTATCTCTTTATCAACCAGTGTACAGTGCGGTAGTTCACGGCTGTGGCTACCTCTGTGTCGGCAGTCGGCAGGCAGTCCGTCCATCCATAATTGTATTATTATTATAATATATACCACCTAACCGTGGTTTTTTTTCCATTCTTTATACCGTCGTCATAGTGTCATACTAGTTGTTACGAGTATACTACTATCTCTTTATCAACCAGTGTACAGTGCGGTAGTTCACGGCTGTGGCTACCTCTGTGTCGGCAGTCGGCAGGCAGTCCGTCCATCCATAATTGTATTATTATTATAATATATACCACCTAACCGTGGTTTTTTTTTCATTCTTTATACCGTCATAGTGTCATACTAGTTGTTACGAGTATACTACTATCTCTTTATCAACCAGTGTACAGTGCGGTAGTTCACGGCTGTGGCTACCTCTGTGTCGGCAGTCGGCAGGCAGTCCGTCCATCCATAATTGTATTATTATTATAATATATACCACCTAACCGTGGTTTTTTTTTCATTCTTTATACCGTCGTCATAGTGTCATACTAGTTGTTACGAGTATACTACTATCTCTTTATCAACCAGTGTACAGTGCGGTAGTTCACGGCTGTGGCTACCTCTGTGTCGGCAGTCGGCAGGCAGTCCGTCCATCCATAATTGTATTATTATTATAATATATACCACCTAACCGTGGTTTTTTTTCCATTCTTTATACCGTCGTCATAGTGTCATACTAGTTGTTACGAGTATACTACTATCTCTTTATCAACCAGTGTACAGTGCGGTAGTTCACGGCTGTGGCTACCTCTGTGTCGGCAGTCGGCAGGCAGTCCGTCCATCCATAATTGTATTATTATTATAATATATACCACCTAACCGTGGTTTTTTTTTCATTCTTTATACCGTCGTCATAGTGTCATACTAGTTGTTACGAGTATACTACTATCTCTTTATCAACCAGTGTACAGTGCGGTAGTTCACGGCTGTGGCTACCTCTGTGTCGGCAGTCGGCAGGCAGTCCGTCCATCCATAATTGTATTATTATTATAATATATACCACCTAACCGTGGTTTTTTTTTCATTCTTTATACCGTCGTCATAGTGTCATACTAGTTGTTACGAGTATACTACTATCTCTTTATCAACCAGTGTACAGTGCGGTAGTTCACGGCTGTGGCTACCTCTGTGTCGGCAGTCGGCAGGCAGTCCGTCCATCCATAATTGTATTATTATTATAATATATACCACCTAACCGTGGTTTTTTTTTCATTCTTTATACCGTCGTCATAGTGTCATACTAGTTGTTACGAGTATACTACTATCTCTTTATCAACCAGTGTACAGTGCGGTAGTTCACGGCTGTGGCTACCTCTGTGTCGGCAGTCGGCAGGCAGTCCGTCCATCCATAATTGTATTATTATTATAATATATACCACCTAACCGTGGTTTTTTTATACCACCTAACCGTGGCAGTCCGTCCATAATTGTATACTAGTAAACTATCCAATCCATCCATCTCCATTGTTTACCTGAGGTGCCTTTTAGTTCTGCCTATAAAATATGGAGAACAAAAAAGTTGAGGTTCCAAAATTAGGGAAAGATCAAGATCCACTTCCACCTCGTGCTGAAGCTGCTGCCACTAGTCATGGCCGAGACGATGAAATGCCAGCAACGTCGTCTGCCAAGGCCGATGCCCAATGTCATAGTACAGAGCATGTCAAATCCAAAACACCAAATATCAGAAAAAAAAGGACTCCAAAACCTAAAATAAAATTGTCGGAGGAGAAGCGTAAACTTGCCAATATGCCATTTACCACACGGAGTGGCAAGGAACGGCTGAGGCCCTGGCCTATGTTCATGGCTAGTGGTTCAGCTTCACATGAGGATGGAAGCACTCAGCCTCTCGCTAGAAAACTGAAAAGACTCAAGCTGGCAAAAGCACCGCAAAGAACTGTGCGTTCTTTGAAATCCCAAATCCACAAGGAGAGTCCAATTGTGTCGTTTGCGATGCCTGACCTTCCCAACACTGGACGTGAAGAGCATGCGCCTTCCACTATTTGCATGCCCCCTGCAAGTGCTGGAAGGAGCACCCGCAGTCCAGTTCCTGATAGTCAGATTGAAGATGTCAGTGTTGAAGTACACCAGGATGAGGAGGATATGGGTGTTGCTGGCGCTGGGGAGGAAATTGACCAGGAGGATTCTGATGGTGAGGTGGTTTGTTTAAGTCAGGCACCCGGGGAGACACCTGTTGTCCGTGGGAGGAATATGGCCGTTGACATGCCAGGTGAAAATACCAAAAAAATCAGCTCTTCGGTGTGGAGGTATTTCACCAGAAATGCGGACAACAGGTGTCAAGCCGTGTGTTCCCTTTGTCAAGCTGTAATAAGTAGGGGTAAGGACGTTAACCACCTCGGAACATCCTCCCTTATACGTCACCTGCAGCGCATTCATAATAAGTCAGTGACAAGTTCAAAAACTTTGGGTGACAGCGGAAGCAGTCCACTGACCAGTAAATCCCTTCCTCTTGTAACCAAGCTCACGCAAACCACCCCACCAACTCCCTCAGTGTCAATTTCCTCCTTCCCCAGGAATGCCAATAGTCCTGCAGGCCATGTCACTGGCAAGTCTGACGAGTCCTTTCCTGCCTGGGATTCCTCCGATGCATCCTTGCGTGTAACGCCTACTGCTGCTGGCGCTGCTGTTGTTGCCGCTGGGAGTCGATGGTCATCCCAGAGGGGAAGTCGTAAGCCCACTTGTACTACTTCCAGTAAGCAATTGACTGTTCAACAGTCCTTTGCGAGGAAGATGAAATATCACAGCAGTCATCCTACTGCAAAGCGGATAACTGAGTCCTTGACAACTATGTTGGTGTTAGACGTGCGTCCGGTATCCGCCGTTAGTTCACAGGGAACTAGACAATTTATTGAGGCAGTGTGCCCCCGTTACCAAATACCATCTAGGTTCCACTTCTCTAGGCAGGCGATACCGAGAATGTACACGGACGTCAGAAAAAGACTCACCAGTGTCCTAAAAAATGCAGTTGTACCCAATGTCCACTTAACCACGGACATGTGGACAAGTGGAGCAGGGCAGGGTCAGGACTATATGACTGTGACAGCTCACTGGGTAGATGTATGGACTCCCGCCGCAAGAACAGCAGCGGCGGCACCAGTAGCAGCATCTCGCAAACGCCAACTCTTTCCTAGGCAGGCTACGCTTTGTATCACCGCTTTCCAGAATACGCACACAGCTGAAAACCTCTTACGGCAACTGAGGAAGATCATCGCGGAATGGCTTACCCCAATTGGACTCTCCTGTGGATTTGTGGCATCGGACAACGCCAGCAATATTGTGTGTGCATTAAATATGGGCAAATTCCAGCACGTCCCATGTTTTGCACATACCTTGAATTTGGTGGTGCAGAATTTTTTAAAAAACGACAGGGGCGTGCAAGAGATGCTGTCGGTGGCCAGAAAAATTGCGGGACACTTTCGGCGTACAGGCACCACGTACAGAAGACTGGAGCACCACCAAAAACTACTGAACCTGCCCTGCCATCATCTGAAGCAAGAAGTGGTAACGAGGTGGAATTCAACCCTCTATATGCTTCAGAGGTTGGAGGAGCAGCAAAAGGCCATTCAAGCCTATACAATTGAGCACGATATAGGAGATGGAATGCACCTGTCTCAAGTGCAGTGGAGAATGATTTCAACGTTGTGCAAGGTTCTGATGCCCTTTGAACTTGCCACACGTGAAGTCAGTTCAGACACTGCCAGCCTGAGTCAGGTCATTCCCCTCATCAGGCTTTTGCAGAAGAAGCTGGAGGCATTGAAGAAGGAGCTAACACGGAGCGATTCCGCTAGGCATGTGGGACTTGTGGATGCAGCCCTTAATTCGCTTAACAAGGATTCACGGGTGGTCAATCTGTTGAAATCAGAGCACTACATTTTGGCCACCGTGCTCGATCCTAGATTTAAAGCCTACCTTGGATCTCTCTTTCCGGCAGACACAGGTCTGCTGGGGTTGAAAGACCTGCTGGTGACAAAATTGTCAAGTCAAGCGGAACGCGACCTGTCAACATCTCCTCCTTCACATTCTCCCGCAACTGGGGGTGCGAGGAAAAGGCTCAGAATTCCGAGCCCACCCGCTGGCGGTGATGCAGGGCAGTCTGGAGCGACTGCTGATGCTGACATCTGGTCCGGACTGAAGGACCTGACAACGATTACGGACATGTCGTCTACTGTCACTGCATATGATTCTCTCAACATTGATAGAATGGTGGAGGATTATATGAGTGACCGCATCCAAGTAGGCACGTCACACAGTCCGTACTTATACTGGCAGGAAAAAGAGGCAATTTGGAGGCCCTTGCACAAACTGGCTTTATTCTACCTAAGTTGCCCTCCCACAAGTGTGTACTCCGAAAGAGTGTTTAGTGCCGCCGCTCACCTTGTCAGCAATCGGCGTACGAGGTTACATCCAGAAAATGTGGAGAAGATGATGTTCATTAAAATGAATTATAATCAATTCCTCCGCGGAGACATTGACCAGCAGCAATTGCCTCCACAAAGTACACAGGGAGCTGAGATGGTGGATTCCAGTGGGGACGAATTGATAATCTGTGAGGAGGGGGATGTACACGGTGATATATCGGAGGGTGAAGATGAGGTGGACATCTTGCCTCTGTAGAGCCAGTTTGTGCAAGGAGAGATTAATTGCTTCTTTTTTGGGGGGGGGTCCAAACCAACCCGTCATATCAGTCACAGTCGTGTGGCAGACCCTGTCACTGAAATGATGGGTTGGTTAAAGTGTGCATGTCCTGTTTTGTTTATACAACATAAGGGTGGGTGGGAGGGCCCAAGGATAATTCCATCTTGCACCTCTTTTTTCTTTTCTTTTTCTTTGCATCATGTGCTGATTGGGGAGGGTTTTTTGGAAGGGACATCCTGCGTGACACTGCAGTGCCACTCCTAGATGGGCCCGGTGTTTGTGTCGGCCACTAGGGTCGCTAATCTTACTCACACAGCTACCTCATTGCGCCTCTTTTTTTCTTTGCGTCATGTGCTGTTTGGGGAGGGTTTTTTGGAAGGGACATCCTGCGTGACACTGCAGTGCCACTCCTAGATGTGCCCGGTGTTTGTGTCGGCCACTAGGGTCGCTAATCTTACTCACACAGTCAGCTACCTCATTGCGCCTCTTTTTTTCTTTGCGTCATGTGCTGTTTGGGGAGGGTTTTTTGGAAGGGCCATCCTGCGTGACACTGCAGTGCCACTCCTAGATGGGCCTGGTGTTTGTGTCGGCCACTAGGGTCGCTAATCTTACTCACACAGCTACCTCATTGCGCCTCTTTTTTTCTTTGCGTCATGTGCTGTTTGGGGAGGGTTTTTTGGAAGGGACATCCTGCGTGACACTGCAGTGCCACTCCTAGATGGGCCCGGTGTTTGTGTCGGCCACTAGGGTCGCTTATCTTTCTCACACAGTCAGCTACCTCATTGCGCCTCTTTTTTTCTTTGCGTCATGTGCTGTTTGGGGAGGGTTTTTTGGAAGGGACATCCTGCGTGACACTGCAGTGCCACTCCTAGATGGGCCCGGTGTTTGTGTCGGCCACTAGGGTCGCTTATCTTACTCACACAGCGACCTCGGTGCAAATTTTAGGACTAAAAATAATATTGTGAGGTGTGATGTGTTCAGAATAGGCTGAAAATGAGTGTAAATTATGTTTTTTGAGGTTAATAATACTTTGGGATCAAAATTACCCCCAAATTCTATGATTTAAGCTGTTTTTTAGGGTTTTTTGAAAAAAACACCCGAATCCAAAACACACCCGAATCCGACAAAAATAATTCGGTGAGGTTTTGCCAAAACGCGTTCGAACCCAAAACACGGCCGCGGAACCGAACCCAAAACCAAAACACAAAACCCGAAAAATTTCAGGCGCTCATCTCTACTGTTTACATACAATCCAAACCCCAGATTCGGTTTTTAAATTCGAGTTCCGAACTGACAACAGTCATGGGCTGGGACTCGTTTCCTCTCGGAACCCCAAAGTGAATCCGAACTGGGACTCAATTCAACTCGGAACCCTAAATTCGGGTGTGTTCATATTTCAGGAAACGCGAACCACATATTCTAATGTTATTTATCAAATGTTAAAATATCAATGCATCTCAGAACTACAAATGACAACAGCATTCAATATATATATATATATATATATATATATATATATATATATATTTTTTTTTCTTTTTTTAGATCCAGTGATAAAATATACCCTGGCTAATCTGACTTTAGTGGGTAACCTTATTTGAATCCATGTTAATTGTTTAAAAAAAATAAGTCATTGCTGAATAGAAATGATAATGTATATTGCTTGTGTAGCAGTGGATTGCTTTCCCACCTATCCCAAGTCAGACAGTGTCAGGGATGTAATTACATTTCTCCATCTTCCCTAACCACAGGCTACTATGAGACAGTTGTATGAATGCTGATACACTGTATAGCTTAGTGTAATGTTAGCACCGGGGACAGAGGCAGCAGCTGAGGCACATGTGGAGGGCTCCCCTGAATACTCAGCTCTCACTGCCAATGACCTACATACAGTGTCTTGTGTGAACGACTCAGGAATTAGCTGTAGGACAGTCTTATTAGCTCCCAGCCACACAGATTGTCCTTACTATTGGGAAAACGTAGATTGCCCTGAGGATAAAATGCCTCCTCTTACAAATAAGACAGCATACAGCATCTACACAAAAATCATCACGTTAATTGCATTTAATTACAGCTCTACCCACCCTGGGGCTCATGCAGAGTGGGATGGAATATGCAATTTTATTTGCAAAGTGATTGACAGTCAGAGACCGTTTGGAGGCGGTTACAAAAACGCAGGCATGTCGGGACCGCTTTAGGGTATTTTTCAGCCTGCGACTGCAATCGCAGTGACAATGGGGCAGATGCATACTTGCCTACTCTCCCGGAATGGCCGGGAGGCTCCCGAAAATCGTGTGACCCTCCCGCCCCCCCGGAAAAGCAGGCAAGTCTCCCGATTTCTGCGCTCCCCCCTGCCCGGCCACCCACTTAGTGAGTAAAGTGGGCAGTCCGGGCAGTCGATGACGCAATTCTTATTGAATCGCGTCATCATAGCCACGCCCCCTGCAGTATAATGGCGGTAATAGCGGCATTATACAGCGGGGGCGTGGCTTAAATGATGTGGCACATTAACCACACCCCCACCTCCACTACACCCCCGTTCCACCTCTGCTTCGCCCCCTCTGCTCGTCACTACCCTTCCCCGTTCCCTGCTGATCCGACCTATGTATGGGCAGATGTATTAAGCCTGGAGAAGTGATAAGTGATAAGTGGAAGGTGATAACACATCAGCCAATTAGCTAATTTTTTATCTTGACACTTAGGAGCTGATTGGCTTCTGCGTTATCACCATCTATATATCACTTCTCCAGGCTTAATACATCTGCCCCAATGTCTTGTGCGTCCTACTTCCTGCGGCCATGCTGCATGACTGTTGGGATATTCGTGATGCATCTTTGTACGTAACCGATGAGACTCGCAAAGTCACCGGTGGGTGTCTCAATACAAATCCAGGCAGTTGAGGCAATTGCATATTTTTGAGCAGTCTCTGCGCACACGTTGGCGGCAACAGCGACATCAGTGTATATCTCTGAATCAGACCCCAGGTCTGGAGGGGGCATGTAAGCTCAGCCAAAGTACAGTAAGGGCAGGAATGACACAGATCAGCTGTGGGGACGCGGATAACTTACGGCTCCTCAATCCCGGGTGCAAAAAGTGAACTGACTGATGATGCCAAGGACCGGTTTATGCTGCATCTTACCTGAATGCATCTCAATCCCTACCACTTACTATATGCTAATACTATGGTAATGTGGTGGCATCGATCTATGGGCCTAATTCAGACCTGATCGCTCCTCTGAGAATTTGCAGAGGTTTGCGATCAGATAGCCGCTGCTAAAGACATAGTGAATACCCGCCCTGTGCAAGTCTGTGTACGCCGTGCGAAAATCTCTGCGAACGCCGGTCAGCTGCAAATCCAACTCACTCACCACTGAATGTGTTTTCCAGTCTGTGCAGTCTCTGCGCAGCCTAGGACTTACTCCTACACAGTGGCGTAAGTTTATCCCAGTTGCCCGGAGGCAAGAAAAATATTGGTGGCCCCCCCCTATATATCATCCATGAGCCAATAAGATGCCGTTTTGAGATCTGAGAAACACTGAGTAAAACCAAACTCGCTCATCTCTAATTCTAACTATATGAAGCCACTACAAAACCGTTGCAACTAGGCAGATCTATGTAGGGGTCCAGCTACACACTACATAGATCTGCTCAGTCACTCACAATGCTGATTATTTCTCTGACAATTAATTTACAAGTGTCATATCCAGGATTAGAACCCACAACCTATTACACTGGAAGCATGCACCTTACTGATGGAGATATCTGCTCTTGCACAGGAAGTATGAGAATTCTAACTATATGAAGTTACGTGTAATTGTCAGAGAAATAACTTCATATAGTTAGAATTCTCATGTTTCCTTTATAGGGGCAAATAGCTTCATCAGTAAGGTGTCTGCTTCCAGTGTATCTATAATAAAGAGGGTGTGATTTGTAAGTTGTAGTGACTAGTGGGGAAGTCGGCTACGGAAGAGTTACCGGCTGCTGTCAATTAACTTAATTGATTAATGTCGCTGAACACACGGAACAGGAGGAGAGGTGCCCCCCTTCAAAGCAGGAGCCCGGCGGCAGCTGACTCCGTTGCCTCCCAGAGTTCTGCCTCTGCTCCTACAGTGCGATAGAATCAGGCTGATCGGGGCCGGAGCTGACGTCACACACCCTCCCTGAAACCGCTTGGGCACGCCTGCGGTTTTTATGACACTCCCAGAAAACGGCCAGTCACCACCCACAAACATCCTCTTCTTGTCAATCACCTTGCTTACGCCTAGCGATCGAAAAAGATGCTGATTTCTCTCTCAGTTTGGCCTTGTCAGTGCGCACTACGATCCGTACACATGCGCAGTCAATCGATAATCGTCCGCCTTGCGAATTCCCACAACAGCAATCAGATGTGAATTGGGCCCTGTGCACGTTATTACATTTGCAGTTGGTCTGCAGCAATAAGGCAGATGAACATTTGCTCTTCTGTGGGGGAAGGCTAGAGGAGCATGTGTTAATTTGAACTTAATTCATATTTTATTTAGTCTTTTTATCTTGTGCTAATTTGACAACGTGACCTTATTAGTTATTAATAACACTGTCCAGCCAGGAGGGGACCTGCGTGCAGACTCCTCTCTATGGGCCCTCTCCTCTCTGCAGCATCATAGACTCTGCATATGCACAGGTCTTCAAAAACATCTGAATCATAATCACTGGGAAAATGGCAGCTGGTTGCAGGATGTGCGGTGTGGACCCCTTAGGTTCCTGTGTGCACTGCACACACTGCACCCATTATAGAAATGCCTTATGTGTCCAGTCCCAGCCATATACTGGATTCTGTATGATTTGATCATTAACTACTATCACTGTGCAGCCACATCTCCTGGTGTAAACTCCTGCCCTCTACAGTAGTAACGCCGGCACACATTGTACCCTTGCTGAGTTGTACGCACCTTGAGCCTCATTTAGATGTGGTCACAAAGCGGCTGACACAAATCGATGTTTTATTACTGTGTATGTGTCTGGGCCACACTGTGCAGCGCAGCAACTGAATTGTGATGGCAGTCGTAATGAGGGATTAGTCACAAAGTGAGTGACAGGAAGACAGCATTTGGGGGTGGGAATGGGGAGAATGGGGAGTGGTCAGCTAAACGCAGGTGTGTCCTGGCCGTTCAGATTGTGTTTTCTGGGCGTGCACAATTTAACAGTTGTGATCTCACTTGCAACTGGAGAGCTATCTGCATCCCAGGAGAGCAGCTCAGCCTCTGCGTCTACAGAGGCACTCAGACTCTGCAACATGACCTTATCTGCGATGATGGTAGCGATGTATCAGCAACTCTGTGTTATTCACCCCAAGTGGGTGGAAATCTGTAAAAAAAATATGTTCATTTTCCACCTCATCTGCTTACTCTGTACCTCTTTCCTTACTTTCAGCATACTCAGCAGAAGCACACTCCATCTTATTCCCACAAGACTCTTCATGTGAAAGGACGCACACTCCTAATCTCTGTGGTCCTACCTGCAGGGGACAGAAGGAATTAGGCGGATATAAGAACGGCAGAACAGCAACAGGGGAGATGTACAGAGTCAGTCCTAGGCATAGGCAAACTGGGCAAATGCCTAGGGCATTCTGAATTCCTAGGGCATTTGGAATGCCTAGGGGCACAAGCAGCTTCTGCTGATTAAAATGATATGCGGCATGCCTATATTCTGTTTGTGGCTGCATCTGCATATGAAATGCTACGTTACAGTGTATTCCTGGAAATCACTGTAACATAGCATTTCGTATGCAGATACAGTCACAGTCGCACACACAGAATATAGGCATGCTGCATATCATTTCAATCAGCAGAAGCTGCTTGTGCATCCTAGGCACATAGTAATGCAAATAAGACGTTAACAGAGCTGCCAGCTGACTCACGCCAGGCATCTCCTGCTGCATGGAGTATTGAGGCAAGATGTATGAGGACATATCTGTAACCAAGCAGAGGCAGAGGTCACAGTTTAAGCAGCCATGTGAGTGCTGTGTGCGGGTGGTTGGTTTTGCAGTAGTGTTCTGCATATGTGTAAGGGGCATTATGTGTGTCATCTGTATAAATGCATTAGTAATGTGCGGCGAATGTGTAAGGGGCACTATATGTGTCATAATATGTATAAGTGCACTAATAATGTGCGGTATAGAGATGGAGCCACGCTAATCATGGCTCCATCTGTGCCTGGGAACGCCTGCCTAGGTGCGTCTCTGTCCGCGCGCCTGTGACGGAGACGCACCCCATTCACTAGAATGGGACAGCGTCTCCATGCACTCAGCCATGACAGAGACGTGCCCCATTCATAGAATGGGAGCGTCTCTGTGCACTCCTGGCGTGACTAGGCGGACGGATCGCCTAGTCATGCTGGGAGTGCCCGTATGCAATGGAGCTGACTCAGATGAGCGCGGCTCCGTCTGTATGTGAAAGGGACATCATGTGTGTCATTATGGAGGTCATTCCGAGTTGTTCGCTCGCAAGCGGATTTTAGCAGATTTGCTCATGCTAAGCCGCCGCCTACTGGCAGTGAATCTTAGCATCTTAAAATTGCGAACGATGTATTCGCAATATTGCGATTACACACCTCGTAGCAGTTTCTGAGTAGCTCCAGACTTACTCGGCATCTGCGATCAGTTCAGTGCTTGTCGTTCCTG